>NW_009646500.1:1918580-1955328 GCF_000708025.1 Charadrius vociferus
ATTCATGGGGTGCTTGGAGGATTAATTAGTTAGTGTTTATACAGTGCTTTGAAGATCAAAAGCATGGTATAAGCACCAAGTACTATTGTAAGAGGCCACAAGAAGCAGGAAATGAGAAACTGCCATCTCATAAAAGGAAAGAGTTTAGTGCTTGTTAGTTATCAAATGTTCCCTTCATTTTTTAGGTCTTTCATTCAAGGAGACCATCTTTATGTTCTCTATATTGCTAAGGGTTACATTTCAACGGCTGTGACCTAAAACTAGTAACAATAGCTCTTCAGACCATTAGACAGCCACGAAGAAGATCATATTACTGCTACTCAGCTACACCTTTTGCTTCTTTGCAGTGAAGGAAAAAGCAGGGGAGAAGATTCAGTAACAACATATTTTGAGTGTTATAATCCTACCATCGATGTAACCATCCAAAAGTCTAAAATAGTGGTAAACACCACAGACCAGAAGATGTTTTTTCAGTAGCACATTCACCATTGGATGGAGTCTCTAAGTCACAACGCCTTATCCTTTGAAAGATTGAGCACAATTTGTTAGCTTCTGAACAAGCTGCTGTTTGCTTTTATGGGCACGCTAAAATCAAACTCCAGAGCTGCAGGTGTGTAGTAGCTACAGCAAAGGTTTCTGATCTGTTAGGAAAACCAGATTGTCAGGAAGCCCATTCAAAATCAGATGACATTTCCAAGTGGAACAGGAGAGCTTGTCCAAGAAGTCTCAGAAACAGAAGTTCATTCCAACTTGTTTTATGCAAAAGGTCAGATTAGATAATTATTGTGGTCCAAGCTGGCCAGAGCTAAGGTCCATGCCAGCCCCCATGGTGCTAACAAGAGCAGGAACTCTTTCACTGGGAATCTCTTCTCCTAGCAGAAACTAGGATCCTTTGGTAAAGGATCCAAAGCTCTTTCTAGCTTCCTGGGCTTTTTAAATAAAATATTTCAAGACATGTCCCTGCTTTCTAATCTACTCACAGTGAAGATTCCCTTTTTATTTTGTGTGTTTCACTCTTCTGACTCAACTAAATATATTATTTTAATTTTATGTAGTGGGAAAGGAAGCAAAAAATGAATTAACAGCCACCAGTATTTTAGTATTCTGCCTGGCACTATATACATTCCCAGTTGCATTTACTACTGGTGAAATTACAGTCTAGAGTTCTTACATCTTTTATGCTCAACCATGCAGCATGCGTACCCTAAGGAAAAACAAAGCACACGAGTTTAAAATGCCTTCAGGGTAGTGTTCAGTACCTCTGTTGAGATATCCTATCGCTCTGATTGCCTCCTTAGAGTACCTCAAGTTGAATTGTTTCCTCTGTAAGGAACATAAAGATCCTCAGCTTCATCTGAAGAGAGTGAAGATCCTTGGGAAAGGAAGAAGACCACATGGACTTGAGTGAACTTCCAAGGCTCCCATGCTGGGCTGACTTTTGGCCTGCCTTGGCTATCTTGTATATGCTTTAATGCATACAGTGCAGAGCCCCAGCCTCCCCAAAAAATTAAATTCCTGAGAAGAGGGATTTCTATCCAGCAACAGAACAGGATTCTGTCAGAAACTTGTTATCCTGAAGCTTCATCATAAATCTTTCTTTCACTCTTCTAGTTGAACAGGATCGCCTCAAGATCATTCACTTCAAGACAGAGTTCAGCAGCAGTTATTTTGGTGTTAAATGACTGGACTTTAAATGCATCTATTGGATTACAGGAAGCCCTAAACTAACTTGACTGTCAGATGCATCATAACTTAGTTAATTAACACAAGAGCACGGTAGCAAAACAGTCAAAGTGTTTTGTTTCAGATCCTACTGCTTGAGTTCAAGACTCATTGGGGACTGTCAGAAAGACCTGCTCCCATTTAAGCTGGCTCCAAAGAGATATCTTATCACCAGGCAGGAGACGTAAATGCTGGCCTCATTACTCCCTGCAGTGTAACTGGAAATAGGCACAACTCTACTGAGCCCAAATTAATCTGTTAGGATGGCTTGGCTTCAAGCTGCCTGCAGGTAGCAGTAATCCTGGGAACAGTGAATGGCGAATTTGCCTAGAAGTCTGTTTAGCTGTGGACTAGTCAGTAACTACTGATCATATGGTGACTATAAGTAACCGGAAAAGCTGGAGTGTTTCCTAGACTAAGTTTATATAGGTTCAAAATCTTGTTCAGTGCAGAGGCACGCTCTGGAAATAACGAATCTTTTCCGGTGCTAGAGGTAACAGACTTAAGGTCCTCTTCTTCTTTTTCTTTTCAATAAAACTGGGGCAGACCCACCAATTTCTAAAAGGGAAAGGTTTGCACAGAACAAAAAAACATGTTGAAAGGCAAACCAGTCCATCTCCCTCCACCCTGGGAAGAGAAAGCTCCTAAAAGGATTAGTGGTTCCAAATGGCTGTGGGGAAAGCTGCAATCTGCATGTAAATAGAAAGACTCCTGAGTGCCCAGGTATTAATTTTTCTTTTTATAGCAGGAGGCAGAGCATTTTTTTATGTCTACATTTTAATGTTAAAAGGACACTGTGGTGCAGGTCTGTGGTTTATCTCACTAGTGCACAGCTAGCTGGGTATAACTTTACCTGCCGAGTAATGCTGAACGTTTGTCTTGAGCAACATCCTAAGAAACAAATACGGCTAGAAGGCAGAACTGTGTGAGGCTGTTACTGTGCAGCTAATGTAGAAAACACACACAATACAAATGAAGGAGCAGGTTCATAGAAGCTCATGTGCAGGGGCAGCACCAAGCAAAGTATGAATTGGGAATGAAGACCTAGGCAGAGCAGTTTGACTCGTCAAATCCTGTGCCTTGCTGTTGCAGGTGATTCATGCCCTTCTCACGTATGAAATTGCAACTAGAGGGGGAAGGAAAAAAAAGCAAACCACTCATAAAAAAAAAAGAAAGGAAAATCCATTGAGATCTTATACTAATGCACACCTGAAAAATAAAGCAGAACAAAGTCTATGCAATCCCCAGTCAGAAGCCCAGGGAGGCCGCATAAAACTGATAGGCACAAAACTCAAGGGATTAGAAGGAATCTGAGCAGATTTCCCTGAGTATGTAAAATCCCTCATTGCACTACTGATGAGTTAATATTCAGATAACTGTCAGGTGAAATTGCTTAATTAGAGCACTAATTAGTTTCCATCCATTCAGAAAAAAACATTAAGAAGAATCTCATATTTTAATTAAGAATTCATTTTCGATAAGCAGGTGATTCTATCAGTCACTGACAGCTACATGGAGGAAGGCGTATTTATGTGTTTATATTTTTGCATCGCTATATACTCATACCCACAATCAGGTTGGATGTGTGACATATTTAAGGCTCAGTTCTGACAGATGCTTAATCGTGTGAGTAATCCCATGGGTTTACATGAGTAAATGTTTGTGGTGTAGAGACCCATTTAGATTTCACTGCTACTATGTGAATTTTCACTGTGGCTGTGACCCCCCCCAAAATGGGTCAGGCCCCATGTGTTATGGGTTTCATGTTTGGGCAAATCACCAGGGTCCCGTATAGACTAGTGGGTCACAGTTCCTCTCTCTGATGCAATGAATCTCAGACAGCTTATGGAAAGCGAAATAGCTTTTCCAGGTACCCTCTGCGTGTGGAATACCTGTAGCCCAACTACTTACTGCTTTCCTCTGAAAGGTGAGTCAAGTGGAGAGAAACATCAAGTAAGCAGCCCTGGCTGTCTTCCTTCTCATCCAGCCTTTAGGAAAATAACTGTTACTGTTGCATTTGGTATGGATCCTGGTGTGGTACTTGCTCTCAGTGCAAAGCTTGGATCACTTTGGAGGGAGAGGTAGAAGAACGCTTTGCTTGGTGTCTTAATTGCGAGCTAGAGGCACAAGCATGAAGGAATACAAAGAATACAAACAGATGAATTTTTAATTATATACATAGTAGTAACCTCCCATTAAAACAAACAAAAAATAAACAAACCTGAGACATCTTCAGTATTTAAACATCTATTAGGCATGCAAAGATTTTCTGGCTCACAGGTATTTAAACGGTCCTTCAGGCAACTACACCTCTTTTGGAACCATCCTTGTTCCTTCCTCTGCTTCTGCTGGGCAGTGTCCAGAAGGTTTCTGGAGAATGCATTGCAGCAACGCAGCAAATTCTGAATCTCCCCTGGGGCTTCCTTCCTATGAAAAGTCAGCTGGTTTCACTTGCTGCAAAAGTATTCACAAAAATTTCTGCCAAAACAGCTCGGTAGGAATTAGCCAAAGTTACTATATTGTGAAACATAACCCACTTCTATGTCTTAATTCATACAAAAGTCCACCTGTGTATTGTTTAAGTTTTCCCTTTTGTTGTTTTAAAGTACAGCATTAATGAAATGATGAATTAAGAGTTATTCCAATCTTTCCTCTTTCTCATTGCTGCATTGAACCTGCTTTTGTTAATTGCTGAAATATTTAAAAATAATTAAAGTGGTTATGTCCTTATTAACAAACATTTGTTATTTCTGAACTTCTGAGAGCCTGAAAAATTGGTATGTAGTGAGATGACTTTTGGGTACATGTTCATCCCAGACCCCAGGCCACCATACAGCCCCTTGTGTATGCCATCATCCTAAAACTTTGCCAGACTTTTCCTCTCCCTGTAAAGGAGTTTTTCTTTCATCTGGGAAAAGTGGCTGAATCCACGCTGCTAAAGTGTCGCCCAGTCTCTGACAAGGCAGCATTGAGCACATCTGGATCAGGATCCCCCCGTAACTGAGCTTTGTGCTTGTAAGTGTGATGAGACAATGGCAGAGATTAGACCCAAGTATTTTGGTGGACCCACATGGACTTCAGTGCTGTCTGCACATATCTCATGATCAGAATTTAAGATTCTAGACATGCTCTCAGGCCTAAGAGGAGTTTATGCTCCAAATACTTGATATCTCTTAATAAAGTATTAATAAAATAGCAAAAAATTCTAAAAAATCTGATGTTAATATCCATAATAATGAGGATGTTGTTTGACATACAGAGAGTAATGTGCAGTAAATGTGCAATTTTAATGGCAATTAGGTGAGATATGAAATTAAAATCAGTCTGAAGTATTAAACTAACATCCCCTCCTGGCCCACATCCAGGCTTTGAAGTACAGAGGCTCCATCTGGTTGTTCAAGACACACTAACCCCAAATTTAGACCACGCATTACTACTGAAAGTCCATGGCTTCTGCCTGAGCCTCAGGAGAGTGAGCATTCTTCTCTGCTGCTTACAAATCTCTGTTTGTTTTTTTCCTATGAAGAAAAATGCTTAAAAGGGAAACAATGGGACAAGAATAGAAAAACAGTAGCTGGAGATTGTAAGGATGGCATCAGCCCAAGGTCTGGGACAGCTTTTCTTTTGCTGTAGTTGAAGAGCCAACGTTTACTTTAAAATCAGTTTGACTTCAGACCACTCCAGGTATATGCAATCACATATAAAATTCCAATACAGACACCTCTGCCTTGGGTGAGCTGATCAGTCATATTTATTTATGCGTTTCACTGTCCTTGCTAGAACCTCCTCATGTTTACCATAATATAATTCCATTTGGTTGTCAGATCATTGGTTTTCTCTTATCGTGATCAGATTATATTTGGAAAGTTTCCATTTTGAAGGATACTTCATATTTCCTGTAACTTTAAAACATACTCTAAGCAAAATTTATTGAAGAATTGACTCAATTCAAGGCCTGTCAAGGCAATATAGCAGTGAGGAAGGTGCCAGCTTTGAGTCATGCTGTGTATTGGGTGACCTCTGAGACTTACAGCTACCAATTCTGTGGATTTTAAAGGCAGGCACATGAAGAATTAGTTTTCAGCTTCTTCATATACAGTGTGTGTTGCCTATATGTAGGTTGTTTTGCGAGAAAGCTGGCATCTTGCATTGCTCCTGAATTGGCTTGCCAGTTTGCAAATTAAAACCCAAAGAAACATAGTGTTTAGAAACAACTGCTTCTTTTAGATTTACATAGCTCTACTTAAACCATTACTCCTTTAAAATATAATTGCCCGTCTTAATTTCCCCACCATTCCTAAAGACTGAAAATGTGAGTCTGGCTTTGAAATCTCAGTTTTGGGTTCGATCTCTCTATTCTTAGGACCCAAACACTGGATATCCAGCAACATTGTTCAAGTCTGGGGGTTTCTGGTAACAGGGCTCATGCCACAGTGAGGTTTAGGCCAGCATTAAGGGTCACTTGGAAACAGAGTTCTAGTTCAGTAGATCTTCTTTCTTTCTATCCAAAATGTAAAGTGTGTTGTTAGGTTTTGTTATTCGTAAGATTAACCAGAACAGAATAGCCATGTTATTTCTTATTTTTCAATATTTCAATATTTCATAAAGTATTCTGATCACTGTTTTAAATATATTCATAGCTGTGCTAGATGTGATTATTTTTCTTCTTATGGCCATGACACCCAAAATCTTAGCAAATTAAACATGCTTTTCACCTGCGAAGGGACATACGCCTCCACTCATTTTAATATTCCACCATGACATCCCAATAGCTGAATCCTTCCCAAATGTGGATGACAGCCTGTTCCTTGAGTACTGAGAATACATGCCAAATTTTCCATGTTGTGCACTCCCGAGTTTAATAAATCCCTGTTAAGATGAACAGTCTGCTAGAAGAACTTTTTACCACAGCTTTTGTTAAAATTTTCTTTAAAACACTTGGTTGTTTGGTATTAGACTCCTAATCTCCAAGTGGATATAAGGCATTGTCTTCTATTTTAAACTTTGGTATCTGAGTCCATGACTCAGTGCGATCTCTTGGAAAAGGAAGTTTTATGTAAGTTAAAAACATATGCATGTTTTATAACAACGATAACTTCTTATGAAAAAGTGATATATTTTTATTATATAAGGGACACTGCTAGTTCATAAGGGACTCACAATGCTCAGTGATTCAGCGCCTGCTATGTACTTAAAATGTTTTGTAGAGTACTTCAGTGTGTTTGCCTAAGAAGTAAAAATTGCTGTAAAAATGTAAGTTGCGGTAATGGTGTTATTGCAAGACATTTTTGCCAGCCACAATGAATGATTTCTAAATGCCACAGTGTGATTAAGCTGTAAGGCACAACAGGTTATATTACAGTGTGAAGCCCTAGGTGTGCTGAAATTACCTTTCAACAGCTCACCCGGGAGTATCTTTGGGAGATTATAACATGACAACTTTACTGTTTTTTAAAAATGAATAAATGAAGTCATTAAAAAGCGTTTTTTTCCCAGATAAGTGAAGTGCCTTCCATCACTCAGTGTGCAGTCATTAGGTCTAATGTGCTTTTCTGCAGAAATATCTCAAAATGATCTAGGGTTCCCTTCCTTGCTATTGTGGCAATAGGAAGATTTGTTACAGGAATCTTGGTTCTCTCTGAACGAAGGATGTATGCACAATTACCCAACATATTCAATTTTCAGATTCTACAAAACTGCACTACCAGTAGACCCATTATGTTTTCTAAATCATTGTTTGCTCCAAAGCTCTTGCTGTTTCAGTACATAAGTTTTTCTTCCCCGTTTCTTTCCTCCAAGAACAAGTAATACCAGAGACCTCACTAACCGATTGCCCTATAGCATGCCTGATTCCTCAGAGGTTGTTTTCAGTGGAGAGAGTTTTGAATGCTTACACCATAAGTCCCACTAAGTGTTGATCATAATTATTATTGTTTTAATTAAACAATGTGGCACACCAGTCTTCCCCTTATTTTGGGGAATACATACTCTAGGAAAATGAGCAGAAGGCATAAATTCTATTTCTACACACTTGTGTATTGGTCGCACAGGAAGATGCCTTGCTGCAGGGATTCCAGCCCAGCAAACTGTAAGGTCTTTGCAGAACACAGGTGACAGCTCAAGGGTGCAACTAGAAAATGTAAGTAAAAGCAGGTAAGATCTGTCCATTTAGCCCAATCGCTGTGGCTCTTTTGTTATCAAGACATGCTGTTATAAGCCCAGCCCTCCAGCATTTGGTTCCTATCTCACCAATGAACCTCAGGAACAACAGAGCTTTTCTCCTCCTGGACTAATGAGCAGCCCAGGTAGTGGTCAAGCCTCCGGCATCACTTTTGCAGCCTCCGTGGGGGGAATACTTGACCCTCAGCAGCCCTGCAAGAAACATCTGTCCTCTCTGCTGTGAAACTTGTGCCTTCTCTGTTGCATTCTGTGCCCTGGAGAGCCACCAGGAGATTTGTCGCATGGCAAAAATGCAAAAATAAGCTATTTAAGGCAAAGGAAATGACAGTTAAAGGTAAAGGCAAGATTAGGGGCAGCATATAAGGACCAGAAGAGCTAAAGTATAGAGGCAGCTGGTTTGGAGTCTTTCATTAAACCTACTTAAAAAGTTTAAGTCCATCAGACCTATCCAGTTCTACACACACGAGATAAGCCACAGTGCTGTTGTAGTTTCCCCATCACTGCTTTTTGATCATGTCCCACTTTTCATTGTACCCGCAAATCAACTTTTAAGTAGGCTGCAAGCTCTTAAAGAACAATTAGAGTAATATGGATGTCCGTAGTTTGTCTAGCGCTAAGGAGGTCTTGGGGCCTGCTATCCCATATAATGAATACTTATTGCAGAGGCAGGAGTGCAGCACCCTCTATGGGCTCCTGGAAAAAAGTCCTGGCTGGATTCAATGAACAAGGATTTCTTCAACCTGTAGGAAGGGTTGGAGAGACATGGGGTTAGTCCTCAACAGTAGTTACGCCTTTTAAACTCGAGCTTATACAGCTAAGGTAGAAAAAATGAAAGAAATAACAGAATCAATGTTTGTAATGGTTCTGTTTCTTTAAACAAAGTTGAGGAGCGTTGTTATTTACCTTTCGGGGTGTGTGCTACAGGTAAACCCATAGTGTTAAAACCTACCACCATCTTTTCACTGTACAGATGGAAAGAGCTTATCCTTACGTTGGTGTCATAATGGATCATACTTGTGCTGGAGTGTTTTGATAATGCCTCACTGGCGACAACACAAATTCTATATCCTTCTGACTCCAAACAACAACTTCTATTTCTACTCACCTTGGAGGGCAGTTGCTGCAAGCAGTTGAGAATTTCTTTCTACACTGCTTAAAGGTGCTTAGCTATTTACAAAATCCCTAAACCATCTCCTACAATACCTTCCATTTAATTTGAAAAAAAAAAAACAATTAAAATAAAATGAAAATACCACTCTGATATAAAGGAACGGTATATTCCAGAACTTAACACAGCGTGTGAAAATTAATTTGAGGGGTTTTTTGTCTCATTGTGGCCCACATGCCAGTGCTAGAAAATAAAGTTAAGATTAATTTCCACTATATAGTGTATTCCAAACTTGATTTTGGAAACATACAGTTTACAGACATCGAAGTATATCACCTTG
Organism: Charadrius vociferus; assembly: GCF_000708025.1. NCBI lineage: Eukaryota > Metazoa > Chordata > Aves > Charadriiformes > Charadriidae > Charadrius > Charadrius vociferus. The sequence continues at coordinate 1,927,931 of NW_009646500.1, forward strand.
TACAGTTGATTTTGAACATTTTGAAGAACAGTACATTTTCACATTTTATTTTGGCACCTGGATCTGATTGAATTATTTGTTTTGACGGAGAAGGCTGTAAGAAGAAGTTCCTTCACTGGGAGGAAAAGAGTTACCATAAAATTCATGTCATATATGCAGTTCATAAGTAGAAGCATTTAATACAGTATAACTGTCTCTCTCTCAAGTGTTACACAATTAGCCAATTTGGTTAGATGTGCTAGATAAGTGAAAGACAAGCGTGTCGTAGCTGTCCCAGACTCACGGAACTGAAAGCTGGAAATAACATGTTCCTTTTTTTTCAGCTGTCCTCTGCCAACACAGACCTCTTCGATTGACTACATTCTCAAGTGTTTTAACAGACTAATTTTTAAGTGATTCACTGCTGGAGTTTCTACTGCTTCCCTCTAGAGACTGTATCACTCTGATAAATGTCACCGTTAGAAAGTGCACGAGCAGTCAGGCTCAAATAGCTTTCATTCAGTTTTATCTCAATATTACTTCATGAGCTATATTACAGAAATCCTGCCCCTCCTTGGCCACCACAGTGCTCTTACTTGTGTTATTATAGTCTTTTGAAACTCACATCAGGACTGAGGTCTCCTTGAACCATATTTGTAGTATGAATGCTTTATAAAACATTGTTTCTACCTTGCTAGTTTGCAGTCCCTTAAGATAAGTGACTTGGCAAATATGAAGAGCTGAGGAGACAGACATAACATACAAAGAAGCCTGTGGAAATGTTTTGGTACTTATAAACAGACAAGTGCACTGACACTTAACCTACACTTCTGTCGTGGTGTAGCCCCAGCCAGCAACTAGAACCACGCAGCCACTCGCTCACTCACCCAAGTCACGATAGGGGAGAGAATCAGAAGAGTTAAAGTGAGGAAAAACTCATGGATTGATATAAAGACAGTTTAATAAATAAAACAAAAGCTGCACACGGAGGCAAAGCAGAACAAGAAATTCATTAGCTACTTCCCATCAGCAGGCAGGTGTTCAGCCATCTCCAGGAAAGCAGGGCTCCATCACGCTTAATGGTTACTTGGGAAGACAAACACTGTAACTCCAAATGTCTCCCCCATTCCTTCTTCTTCCCCCAGCTTTATATACTGAGCATGATGTCACACGGTATGGAATATCCCTTTGGTCAGTTGGGGCCAGCTGTCCCAGCTGTGCCCTCTCCCAACTTTTTGTGCACCCCCAGCCTACTCACTGGGGGGGAGGATTGAGGAGCAGAAAAGGCCTTGACTGCATAGCAACACATAAAGACACCAGTACACTATCAAAAGTATCTCTCATCCCAATTCCAAAGCATAACACTATACCAGCTGCTAGTAAAAACGTTAACTCTATCCCAACTGAAACCACGACACCTTCCCTCCTTCTTGCGTTATTTTCTCATCAGCCATCAATGGGCTTCTTATTTGTAGATTAGCCAAAAAAAAATTCAAGCATGATTGGGGCCTTACACAATGTCCTTTCTACACCCTCAGCTGTTTTTTTTTGTGAACATTTTTTCTTGTAGCGAACTATACAAACATATTCATGGCATATCACACAATACTATTAGGAAACAATAAAGGAACCTAAATTATCTTCATCTCAGTAAAAACCTTGGCTCAATATACAGCGCTTGTCACAAAAGCTAAGATAGTAGGATGCACACAGAAAAGGCTAAAAAACAAGATTGAAATTATAGGATGCTGTCCAAAACCAAAGGTGCCTCCTCATTTAGAGTCCAGGATTCAGGTCACAGGATCTCGCTGAAGGAAGCTGAAGAAGTAAGGAAAGAAGAAATTATATGTTTAATACAGTAAAAGACTGGAGACAAACAAGAATAGGATGAACAATAAGATGGATAAAACAAGACACAAAAAAGGGATGAAATATGGTATGTGGTATAATCGTTTTCAGCCTGATGATATCAAGGATAAGGGGTCATAAAAGGTAATCAAATGGTCCTACAGCACTCAAAAATACATTACAATTTAAAATTAATAAACTCTTGTTCACCTTTAGCCACACATCCTTGCCCTTCAAGTTCAAGTATTTTCTGTCAAGATCTCAAAATGCGCACCAAAATATAAGATATATGGCTTTGTCAGTGTTATCACGGATGAGTGTTTTACTCTTTCAGTAAAAAATAATGGTTCAAGTAAAAAAATATTCTGAGTACAGGTTTATCAACCCACGAGGGTGGCTTAGAATCATGTATCCATCTTCTTCCATTCTTCACTACATTTTTTTTTTTGTTAATGAAAGGATTTAATAAATACTAGAAAAGCCAGCTGAAACGGTTGATTCTAATTCACCAGATGTACAATGCTTTCAGTTGATTCTCCTAGGATAACAAGAGAAGAAATTTGTCATCCTGTTTTACCTAATTAACCAGCAGATCATGCACAGGAGCCAGGACAAGGGTCAGTATAGTGGCCACGTCTCTGGGAAAAGCTGTCCCAGCGACCTGGCTGCTAGCACTCTAGGGCAGAGTGATGATGGCTTCTCAAACTCTCTTACTGTAGCTCTTCAACCTCACATAAAATTACTAAAAATTCATTGCACACAGATATTCCACCTCCCTAGCAAGTATTTTACCTGCCAGGATGAAGCACAATTCCCAGGGACTCTCTGACCTGATTAATATTTTAAATATTTTATTCAAAATCAAATAGCTCCAGTAAGTGAGATCAAGCAAGACCTGCCCATATGATCCCGGGAATACATTACTGTGGACCTCTCCCAGGGGCTTGGGATCTTTTTACACTCCCTGCTCACAATCACCCATGAGCAAATCTGAGCTGGTGGCTCTTGCACAGATGTCCTAGCTACTAGTTATGGAGTCAATGATATTAAGTTCAGCCAGTTTTGCATGAGAGTGTCAGTCCTTTATACAGAGTGGAATAAAATCAAGGGGAGGCTGAGGGCACTTCAATCACAGCATCACCTCCATGAGGCACAGAAAGCAAACTAGTGGGTATGTAAAAGAGTCTGGGTTGATACAACCAGCATCACTGTGCGTATGCTCTCAACATAAAACAAGTAGATACTGTCTTTCCCAAACTACCAGATAATTTCTGCCTTAGCTTTCACCTGTAGACCCATCTCTAGGGGTAAGAATTCAGGCTTCAGCACCAGTTCTTGGTGTCACTGCTGTTCCCCAAGTGCCCCGCTCTGCTGTCTGCATCAGCTCCTGTGTCTGTGTCTTCATCTGATTGCAACTGAACTGAGACCCAAGCAACATTCAGTACAAGCCACAAACCAGCCCCAGCCTGTTGCTATCACCCTAGAGAAAACAGCACTTGATCCAAAGCCTACTGAATGCAATGGAAATACAGCTCTGTCATTTGAACCCAAATAAGAAAATGTTTAGGAAAAAAATAAAAACATTTTATTTTGAGGTTTCCCTTTCCAAAACTAAATAACTAAAATGCAAATCTTAAATACTTCAGAGTGAAAAATACTGGGTTTGACAATTTATACTGAACCAATTCAAGCAGAAACCATTTCCAGCTGACAAGTTTCTCTCTAACTCCTGTGCTCAGAGTTCTTTGCATGTTAAAGTTGCGGGAACAATTCAGTCACCATCACCCTTACACCAAACCGTATATGTGGACTCTTAGATACTTTTCTAAAATGCACTAATTTTAATGGTGTTTGTATTACAGCTGTTTTAACTCCAAGTTGTGACAGAAAAAAATACATTAACAGGTTTAAAAGCTAAGTCCTTTGCAAAACAGTGAAGTTAGAGCTACTTGGTGCTATGCTCCACTGAAGCATTTTTACACAAGCACATCAGAGTTTATAGGAAGGACAGTCTGCCTATTTTTTAAAACATATTTTGGTCCTGAAAGATGAAACTGACTTTCATTTGAATCTGGTATGAAGAAGCCACCGAAATGTGAAAATAAAATCATCCCTATTCCTGTAGTTTTACCTTCTGACCAGAACCATGGATATTTTTGTTCCTATGTGCCTAATGCTCTAGAGTTGTTGTCAGTGCTCAAATATTGCTTTTTGTCATGATGGATAAACTCCCGCAGCAATTACACTGACAGCTGCCAGGTAAGAGACAGAACATTCTCTTCTGAAACCCACGTCTATTCACATACAACTTTAATCATTAAATTACTTTCTCCTCTGTATCTCAAAAGTCTAGGAGCATAACACTGTGCTGCAAATCAACAGCTAGTTTATTACCCTATTTTAATTTCCATTCTTTTCTGAATTTATTTCAGCCTTAATAATTGCAGTTAGCATATTATAGTGTGATTGATATACAGCAGATTTTTATCTATGGTATGCAGAAGTTATAAGGTTGAGATATATTGCCAGCAACTACTGCTTAGGTTGTGCCTTGGCAGAAATTACTGTTCCTATGCACTTTAGACTGCCTAAGACTTTAAGGAATAGTTGCTGACTTTGGTTCAGCTGCAGCCTGGGCTGTGAGGATGAAAGGATTCATCCCGTTACTCCTCAATGTTTTCTGAGCATCATCTGTGTAAATACTTTCTGTTTGATTGGTACAATATTTTGGGGATGTAGAGCAAAAACACGTAGCTTGAGATTGCTGAATTCATTTCCTAGCACAAAGATAAGCATTGTACAGTTTGGAATATAGAGGCCGTTGGTTTCTTTTGACTTACACAGACTGAAATGCAATGTATCATAGTAACAAAAGTGTAGCCTACATAATATTAAAATAAATTGTTGTCTTATATTACAGATTCAGGTAAAATATTTTTCAACAAAGAGCACTAATTAAAATGTGCTTCTCTGGGTTACTTAAACTTTAGTGATCCTGTCATATGCGTGACTCTGACATTGCAATTACATGTTAATGCCAGTCATAAACAGTGATGTCATTCTAAACTGCTCTAAGTGAAAAAATGTTCTCCTTCAGTTTCTCAATAAGCTTTTCGCAAGCATGCCTCACAGAAAAATCACAAGCTGGATTTCACTGCCAGAGCTTTTGCTCCCAAACTCATATTTATTAGCCCATATATAAAAGCATGCATGAAAAGGAGCTGACAGAGCACAGTGAGGCATGAATTTCAAGTATATTCCAGCATCAAAGGTCAGAAGCAGATTTCCTATTTGAGTAGCAATTATAAATAGCCATCAGAGGTGAAATAGGATTGAAATACTGGGTTCTGTTGTGTTTTCTGTTGATTTTGAAAGGTTAACATTTTGAAGAAAAGAAGAAAAAACCCTATTCCATCTCTTTAAAAAATGTAATGCTTTTCAAAAATGGTAGAAATGGGGTATTACACCACTATTTTTTTCCAAGAGAGGTATTCACAGACTCGAAGATTTTAAAGCCAGAAGGACAGTCCAAGGACATCTTCCTATTCATATATTATCTGTTTTCTTTTTCTATGTCAAACCCATCAATACATGCTTCACACCCCAAAGAGATACACTGTCTTGACTGAGCAGCAGATTGCTGCTGATGTGCACCCTGTTGGCCCCATTCTCCTCATCATCCACAGCACGTTGAGGCCATGCAAAATTTCTGTCCTGCAAGCCTCCTCTGAAAGCAGCCAAATCCAAGGGATCAGGGGGAAGGACGTCCAGGAACATAGATTTTCAACCATATGTATTGCTTTTCCAGGACATGATATTAAGTAATTCCCAAAATGCAATTTTTAATTCATCTTTTTTTTTCTCCATCCATAGGTCCCACTTGATTTGCTAACTCTCATGACTACCTTTGCTTGCATACGACTCTTACTTCTCTTTCTCTTCTTCGGTTCCAATATATCATCCACAATTTTCTTGTCACCTCTGTCCTTCTTTCACATGTTCCTCCCTTCACCCAAAATGTACCCAATTCCACCACCATAATACCTGAACTCAATAGTTATTGCTGGAGGGAAAATAACAATACAAACGACTTTCCTTCTCCCAGTACATTTTTGATAGAGTTTTACCTGTTTTCAGCAAGAATGCTCAGGAATATGTACAGCACTGAAAGGATAAAAAGAGTCAGCACTGGGGCTCCTATCAAGTGTGAAAATCCTTGTGATTGTGAAACGTTTCATTAAACAGCCACTGTAACTATTCCATGCTTTAGCATTTAGGAGAAATAACATGAATAGAAGCATTTTGCTTAAGCTGATTTTGCACAGACCAACTATGAAACACACCATTATAAATTAAATGACTTTGACAAGTAACAGCCCTCACAGCTACTTTGGCCTAATGCTCTCCGCGCCAGTCTCTGGATACGAGGTTTATCTAGGTGACATCATTGAGAAGCCAAAGAAGGAAATTAAACATATCCTAGGTGATTTCCTCTGAACAGGCTTTATGTGAAAGATGATAAATAGAGCTCTGTATTTTGAACAGGAGGTTGCAGCAGGGGCAGTGCTGACAGGCTCTAGGCTTTGTGCCAAGGTATTTATTTACTTGTTGTGTCATGACAAATATTAAACCACAATCCGAAGTCTCACCAAGCAGCTAAACCTCAGAGGGCCTGGCAAAGGGGATCTTGCTGTGTCCCTGTGTCCCCTCTCCTTGGGGAATGAGAAGTCCATGTATTTCATCAGTGTCCTGGCCGCCAGGGTTTATATTTCACCATGGGGATGAAAACTATTGCACAATTATCCACATTTCTGAACAAGTCCAAAACAAAACAGTTTTGATTCAACAACAGAAAAATATGTTTTAAATATTGAATAGCTGTGTTTGGGAGGAGCACTGGCTTAGATCTCTGCGTACCAGGAAATGGCTTCTATCAGACATTTGCTAAATAGAAAACAAAACAAAATTTCACAGACTATTGGTAAAACTACATGAATTATCAATTAATGAAATGGTTACAGACTGGTGACTGCAGACGTTACCTTTTACTGAGAAGAGCTTTGCAGGTTACAAGAGCAAAGTAAAGAACAAGAATTATGAAATAGATGCTTAATGAAAAGGATGGTTATATCCATTTAAGATAATTTACCACTTCGTTTTGTGTAGTCACTGAAAATTATTTCACTGGATGCTATAAAAGCATACTTTGATATGTAAGTTATCATCCAGTGCAAATAATACATTGTTCCCATTGCATTCAAGATTTCAACAGGACTCACAGCAGTATTAGGAAGACGTCAGCATTAGGCAGGTGAGCTTCTGTGCGAATCACTGCAGAAATGTGCACTGAATGAGTCTGTGAGATGAGGACGCATACTTAAACCACCACTGAAGGAATACAAAAGCGACTTGATCCAATTCATTTGTGCACATTTTATGTACTCAGAGACAGGGTTGTGAAGCAATAATTGAAAAAATTATATCTGGCTTTTTTGCCCACATTTGATTAAATTGCCTCTCTCGGACACTTCAGTAAAAGCTTGGTGATACACTATGCCGCCCTACTTACAAAAGAGCCAGGTCACTCTTTTTTCTCCCCGGTCCTTTGCTTCTCAAGTCTGGGAGAACAAAAAGCACCATGAGATGACATTTCCTGATCCTGATTCCCCACTGCTTCCCTAGTGCTGTCACAGTAAAATCCTGTGTTGATTTTGCTAAGCAGGAGGAAGAAGGAATCAAACCTATTGTCTTCAAAGGAAAAATTGTATTCCCAGACCCTGCTAGCAAAAGCCATTTTACAGCTTTTGAAGGAACTGCCTTTGTGTCCTAAATGAACACAAATCAAGACATACAAACCAATGCTTGAAAGAAAGTGAGATTTGGACAACGAAATCTGTTTTGCAGTTCATCAGATTGAAGAGGGCCCGGGACAAGAAATCAAAAAGCAGCATTGTTAGGTCAACAGTGTCTGTGATGCAATTTTGCCAGTCTAAACATAGAGGCTTTGCACCATGCAATAAAATATGAAAAAGCACCCACTTGCATCCATAAATCTACCTGAAGAACAGTATTCAGTTTTGGAGCTAGCCTGGATGTTGATCTGCAAGAACCATGAACCCACATCTGGAGTGAGTACAGAAAAGCATGGGGACAAAGGAGGCTGGCGCTTTCAGCTGGGGCTCTGGGGTATCCCTGCTGCACTCCTCAGTAAATTGTTGCCTCTGCCCGGTAGCGCTGGAAGGCAAATGAAGGCTATGAAATAGCAGGAAAGTGAGAAAAACAACACCCAGCTACAGAGCCTTTGCTGTCAAATGTCTGCTGACATTGTTTTTATATTCACAGTAAAGCTGACGGCAGAAGAAAATTTTAACTTTCCACTAGCAGCAAAACGTCATTGAAGATTATCATATCTCCAGCTGCCTTCAGTGTGCACCACTGTTTTGCTGCCTGAATTTCAGTCTGCAGTATTGTATTGGTCTTCTCCAGCCCTCACCAGCTTTGATTCCAGAAACACTTGCTCAGTCAGTAACCTTCAATTATCTGTGGTAAAAATGTAACTTTTGTTATTGATAGTCTTCCACTTGTCAAATTAACGCTAATTGCATTAAGTATTGGCTCTTCATCTGACAGTTTCTTCCCACTTTACACGTAGAAGAAATGTTTAAAAATAAACAATCAGAAAAACGTGCTGCTAGAGATTGGCTAAGTATGAAGTACCAAGGCTAGAAAGATGCCTCTGCTCATGGCTACCAGGAATCAGATGATCTCGCAAGATTTGGGATCTCATGTTTCATAGCAACTTCACTGTTGAAAACAATTTGTGAGGATGTAGGATGAAGATTCCTCCAACCATGTGTAGTGGAAATGTAAAAGTATAGAAATTGAAAAGAGCAATTCAGAGGAGATAAGAGATGAGTGAAGAGGGATGACTGAAATTAGACAGAACTACTGGACTACAAGGGCATTGAACACAGTGCAAAGCTGTCTGGCACCTATTTTGTGTGTGTGACTTTGTCTTTATGTCATAAAATTGAGTTCTTAAACTTTCTGCTCTTTTAACACTTCATTGTAACAAGGAAAGTGAGGTGAGAGTTATAGGAGATACATGACAAACTGTTTCCATCGCAGAGGTGTTCATGGTATGGCACTGACTGTCCTGCCAAACTGTGGGCTGCAGTTTCCATCTCATGCCTGTCCATGTAAAGAGAATAGCATGTGCCAGGAGCCACAGATGGGTCAACAGCTGGCACGCGTGAGTTTTGTGTATCGCTGAGTATTTCCCAGCCAACCAGATAGTTTTGGAAAACATTCAGGGAAGGCGTTAGAAAGCTGTCCAGTGCCATTGATAACAAGAAGAATAATGCTCCACAGAAGACTTGCTGCCAGAGTAAAATGTTGGCATCTGATAAATATCACAAAACTTGCAACTTTTTCACAGCTAGCTCACCAGCCAAATGTCACCCACTTCCAAGGAGCCTCTCACAGCTGTTTTACAAAAATAGAAAAAGATATTCACTGACACTAATAAACTCCCTTTACAATAGGCTCAGTACTTGAACCAAAGCCAATGCTAACACTCAGCCCCCAAACCTGACCCCGTGTCTTAAGTCACTGTCAGATTTGATAACATTCTCCAGCTGAGAGTAGGAGGATATTTTCTGTGAAATTTAAACAGACACCAGTAGTAATGTTCTCCATGGGTTTACCGTTTCTTTTGAAACCATAATAGCTCTTGACATATTCTGTCACCAACTCAGTAGACAGAGGCAGAGGAAGGGAGCAGTGCAGTTGTAGGACTATTCAACGCTACCAGTAGCTTTTCTTCAGACATGTTAGGTAGCATAGAATCATAGAATCATAGAATGGTTTTGGTTAGAAGGGACCTTAAAGATCATCTAGTTCCAACCCCCCTGCCATGGGCAGGGACACTCAAACGGAAAACCTGAAAACTCCATGTCCTCCATGTCTCCAGGACATATGTAAATCCCATGTTGTCTGATTCTACAAGGGACTATCATCTTCATGCAATTTTTTTCCTTATAATTTATTAGTCCCTGCTGAACACATTTTGACAATCATACCAAAACACTTGGACAGTGAAGATGGTGAGCAATCTTTCTTAGCATATGCATGTGACACGGCATATGCTCAATGTAATTTCTCACAGAGTCTGTCTATGGTCCAATGGCTTCTTCCAAATTAGTCCTTGGAAGTCTTCTTTGACACAGTGCTTCACAAAACCCAACTACCGTTGAACAGATGAGTCACTGCAGTCACTTGTTTTCATATTGACCACCAACATCTTCCTTGTTCTTGTGCTGCACTTTGTTGCATTACCCATTTGCTGCTGACATCTTGCATTTACAACATATTCCTCAAAGCAAGAGCCAGCCCCTTGTGTATATTTGTACAGTGCCTTGCACAGTAGAGCTCTGGCCTCTAGGTGTTACCATAATATAAAGAATAAAAAAAATCTCTATTTTGGGATACCCAGTCATTTTCCAAGCACAAAGTAAGTTTTTGGGTTAACAATATTTAATTAATAGGCATCGCTGTTAATAACAAACAATAGCAGGGTGCTTACGCAATATTAACCATAGGAAAAAGAGTGTATTTTGCTTATACCCACACGCACTAAATCCAGGCTTGCCGGAAGGGTACCTTTATCACAGATGCTTTTTTTTTTTTTTTTTTTAAGTGCATAGTATGGCAGTGGAGATTGCCTGAGGTGCCTGAGGTATTAACAGAGCCCTGATATAATTGAGAGGGGCTGAGACAGAGTGTTCTGACAAAAGGTCCTGAACTCCAGAACTTGCTTTTCCCATCCTTCCACAAACCTTGAATTAGTTGACCTCTAGGTCATGCTACAAAGGCTACCTTTTCTACCAGGCTCTTTCTGGGAAAGCAGGATGAGTGGGCTGTGTTGGATGATGGGCAAGACCTCATTTTCAGTACTTTCGGAAGGCTTTTATATTATGGCGCTGGTTTTGACTTGTGTTTTATTTCACACACTTTCTTGGACTTTTGGATAGACTTCTTTTTCACTAAATCAAAACAATAAATAACAATGTAGTAGATTGCTGTTGAAACTGCAACACTTACTTTTACAACAGTTCCAGTAATTTCTGAACAGTTTGTTCTCAACAGAAGTAGGCGCGAGGAGGAGGAGGAAGGGATGGTTTGTCACCAACTGCTGTTGTGGAACACAATTTTTCTTCAATCGCCTGCCCGGGCTAACACTGCACTACCTTGTATTGCTGTAGTGGAGATTACCCTAGTAGCGTTCTCCAGACCTGCAGCAGAAGTGACATCACAATCTCTTAACTTGGGCTCACTTTACACACCAGGAAAATGCAGGAAAGAAATCCAGAGGAGGATAATTCCAGAAATAGCTTTAAACTGTGCCTTTTGTTATGGTTCAGTATGAAAAGAGGTCTGATTCTAGGAAAGCCGTAGCTTGTCCTCAGCTCCTAATAGTAAGTGTGGGGACTGTTCAAGTTTGTCTGGGTCCTGACTCTTGTTCTAGTTTGTCTGAGCTGGTTGAAAAAAAAATGCAATGGTACCAGGTGTACTGGAAGAAGATAAAAAATTCAGGTGCAATAGATATCCTGCCAAAGTTTGTTTGCAAACGGAGTTGAGCTTAGGACAGATTATTTTGTTATGAAACCCACAGTCAATGTGTTTAAACACTACAGATCCTGGTATATGTTGTAATGTGTAGGTGTCCATCTTACTAAACAGTTGTTCAGAAAGGGAGCCAGCAAGAGGAGTCCAACATCTTTATTCTGCGTGATCTAAGTCCCAAAAAGCATCTACACAAGATGAGCTCTGAAATTACTTGGGTTTTTTTCTATTTTTGGGGGGGTTTGCTAAGATGAGTGGCTAGTGCAGTCCTTTCCAAAGACAGTAAAGGTTTTGCTTTATGACTACATTAAACACTATCTAAACTGGTTTGCAATCCCCTTTATATAAGAGACCTTCTGAAGTCACTCTTTGCCCAGGCTATTCCCTGTTCTAGGACAAAACTGCCTTTTGCTCTGTAAGTGTATTACTTCAGTGTAGCTGCCACTCACCTTAGTGGGAATGACATAATTCAAAAATACAGTGTGTCCTTGCTTTTATTCACTTTTCAGGATAATAGGCAGAGTCACAGAGTGCTTGTTGTGAGTTGGGAATTACATGGGTAGTGGAAAACTTCTGTCCCCGAATCCAAGAGAAAGAAACTGCTGTGCATGTACTTCCTTCCTCTGACAGTTTTTACAGCATCTGGATATAGCCAGTTATTTCTAAGTTTTGATTTGACTTGAAGTATTTCTTTAGTTATTTCCAAAGTTTCACTTTCTTCACCCAGTGTTTGGGAAGAACAGTCAAGCTTCTCTTTTTATCATGAATGTGCCCCCTGCTTTGCTAAGAAAGACATGCAGAACCTTCCAGACCCCAAAATAACAGATTTTTAAGTAGAGTTGATAAAATAAAAATACATATGTATCATCATGGCACCAGAAACATTAAGCAGAATATCTGAATTTTTAATTTGAGTAATTGAGTTTACAGATTTCTGTGGTATTCAACACAGTGAGCAGTAACAAGACTGAGGAAGATCTTTCTGCAGAGCCGGGTAAAAGCCTGGTCCAGTTATGCTGATGCAATTCTTGAAACCACAACCATTTCTTTCCACCCAGTAGCACAGTCCTCCATGGTGTGCCCTGCCTCCACCATGGTGGGACAATGGCAACTGCACTGCTGCAGGAGTTCTCCTGCTCCTGTTGGTGAAGTATGATGTTTGCCCCTCACCTCTGAACCAACTCGTATTGAAATTTCAGCGCCCTGCTGACTTTTCTATTTGTGCAGTGTTCAACAGCAATTCCTCAACTTGTTCTGAGTAAGAAAATACTGAACTGTCCTTCTCTTAGGAGAAGGTCACCAGTAGCATTTTTCCCACTGGCATTTTATATAAACAAAATATATTTATGCTTGCTGGAAGACTCTCAAAGTGACTAATCTGAGCACAATTGGCTCCCACCTGAATAAATAGCTGAAAGACAGGCTCCTTTGCGCCATATACCCAACTCCTTGGGAAGTTGAACTATTTTAGCTGTCTAAGGCCTTGGCTACAAAAGTAAAAGGCTTGATTCAAAAGGTATGTTTTTAAACCAAGTAAACCAAAAAAGTAAAGTAAACCAAGTAAACCAAAAACCTCCTATCATGCTGAAATAAGAACACACCCCAGTAGATTTCATTGGCCTAAGTTCTGTCATTTGAGGAAACCCTAACTAAAATGCACAATTTCCTTATACAGAATAAGGTCTTTCTTATGGTAAATGTCATAACATCATGTTATAAGGGGATCATGACTTTTCCTCTCCCATCTTTTCAGTGTTACTAAAGGGTGAAGCAGCTCCAGTAAGCAAGAATAGAGAAACCCCATCCAGCCTTTTAAATGCCCAACCAGACACTACCTTCCTCTGCAAAGATGAGCTGTCTTTTGTACCACTTCACAGCGAAGCTGAACATTTTCTAAGACTTCTAAGAACAAAAAATAACCCTCCTCCAGGACATTTTCTTAGACACAGATTCCAGCATAAGTCAAGCCTCAGGGCATGGTGTGAGTTGGTTTCTCAAGAGGACAGGATTCATGAAAAGAGGAAACAGCAGAGAGAAAAATAAGAGCAAAGCACTCCTCCCACATCATCAAACATCAGCCTTTTCCTCAGACAGAGATCAACAAATCACTGTGTGAGCAATGAGAAGTATGATAAATTCACCACAGTGCAATAAAATCGATTGTAATGGTAACTTCTCCTACTGCTCAGAAAATGTTAGGTTGGATTTCTTTGGTTGTGGATCCAACCAAGATATTAGTCTCTAGTGCTTTTAGCTACTGAAGGCTGGCAAGACATTATGAATTTATCTGAAATAAAAACAAAAATTAAATCATTTTTTTCACTTACTGAACCGTGGCAGTGAGGCACAACCTCTTCCCGTTTCTCTCTTCTCCACCTTGTGTCCATTTCCCCTGCACAGTAAAAAGTGTTTTGGGGATTTGGAAGCCCAGTGAGTCCTATTTTCTTCTGTATGAAAACATAATCCCAGGGATTTAAGATATTACCTTTGGGACTCGTCAATTTTGAATGCAGGAGTAGTAGTAAATTTTTAGATAACTGCAAGTTCACAGAAAAAAAACCTAAAACATTTCAGTGGGAACAATACTTCTTCCAAAAATAGGAAATTCAAGCATTTGGGTTGCCTGAAGAAAAATAGAAGGTTTTTTTTATTATTTCAAAATTAAAAGAACAGATATTTCATTCCCTTTCATTTAAGATTTTTTCTAAGAAAATAAAACAATTCTTTCTGACATTTCCTTTTAGCATAGTATTTTCATTTCAAAACTAACCTTTAAGAATAAAGTAGTTAAATAACCCATGATATTAATAATAAATTTTTTCCTCAGGTTGACATAAAATGTAAATTTGAAGGGCTTTTTTTCTATGTTATCAAAGCATTTAGACACTTAGTTTTCCTTTCAGTGCAAACAGATTTTTCTTGCTTACATTTTCTGATTTATCCATCAATCACTTACCTGTAACCTGAAGTATTTAGGAAATTTCTCACATTTTTGCTACAGTCTCCATTCTTTCTCATTAAAAATGTATATACAATGTAGATTACTCTGGTAGCTGACTTAGACACTCGTTCTATCCCGTAGATACCCCTGATCCTAGTCCTCGAGACCTCAGTCTCACACTAGTTGCTGATACTCAGACCTACGCACACTGTAGGTCCCTGCAGGGATTGCCCGTAAAGATGGAGTCCATCCCGTAGCTGCCCTGGATGCTTGCTCTCCCCACATGCCTCTTGCACAGGCACACACATGCTCAAATGTGTCTCAGCTGACCCGCAGACTCCATGGCCTCTCCAGCAGATGACCTGTACCTCCTGGTCCTCCCAGTACCCAGCTCCTCCAGTCATCTCACTCCCAGACACGCACGTACAGCTGGCTCCCAAGCCACCTATCCTACTGACCAGCTTGACACTCACTAGTGACGACATACTAACACACGCACCTTCACTGTTGCAAGCATACTGGCTCCTCTGATTCGTGGTCCCCTCCACCGCTTGCACTCAGACCCCCATTACAGGCACACACACTCAGATAGAGAGCCCCTCACTCAGGAAAAGAGTTAAGAAAGGAATTTAATAAAAAGACAAGCCAGCCCAGGGGACCAGACAAGGGCACTGGCCAGCCACCTGTTTATGGAACTGGTTCATTTTATCCCCTTTATCCCTCTGTTTTCCTACACTTGTTCCTACCCAAACCACCCTGACCACTCCTTTTCCCAACCTTTGGTTCCTCCCATGAACATCCTGTGATGTCCTGTACAAATGCTCTTCCCTGGCATCCCTGAATGAGCCCATACAGGACAGCCTCTCCCAGGAACCCACAATGGTAGATGTCACTTGCAGCTCATGGGGCTGACACCCTCCTGGGATGCCCTGGGGGACTGGGTCAGGAACTCCTGTCTCTGTCTGCGTTATTTGGATTCTCCTACCTGCTATTGTTCCTCTGTGCTCCTTTGTGTGTATGGAGACCAGCTTCTTATCACGCATCCTAACAATACTTGGTATAAAAGGCTGGTTGGGTGGGGTAAGAACTAATCTGAGTAGAGCTCCTCTTCAGTCACATTCACACCCCCTTTCTGCTTGCATTTCTTTAAGCATTTGAGCAGATGTTTCCCTTTGTAGGGTTGCTTGGAAAATGACTGTTGGTAACACTGACTTACAATAATGAACAAACAAAGAAGAAAAGGAAAAAAAAAAGGTATTTTCTGGGGTTTTTTTTTCTTCCTCATTGAAAATGTTCATCAGTCAATTCAGGAAAGAGGGAATAAGTGAAAAAAAACCATGCCTATTCTCAGAGATTTTGTCAGTGGCTGAGGTATCAGAAACAGATGGCAACTGACATAACAAAGTTACAAACACCCTTGGTTGGTGTGCTATGGGCATACCATGAGTAGTTCTGTCACAGAAGACACACTATACCGTACCAGCCTGCATTACATCAGTGTTGAACAGCTGATTCTTTGTGAACTGCGTCTGCAGTGCATCGTGGGGTGACAGCTACCAGTCAGGTTTTCACATGTCAAGCAGAATCTTCTCCTCCTGCAAATTTCCTTTTTTGCAGCTTTTAATTTCTGCTAGTCCCTCATGTCACATCTATGGTCTGTTCCTCCGTACTTACCAGTCTCTCTGCTGGAAATAGTTACACGCACAGATGCTGAAGGGTTGGTATAATTCTATCAATTCTAAAAAGAGACTAAAGTCTTGATTCTTCTGCTTTGGCAGAACTGTAGCAATTATTGCAGTGGCTAGCCACTGAGCCAGGGAAATGAGACAACTGGGGGAAGGGGATTGCTGCAATACAAAATGAGAATTGCCAGGTGATGAAGGCATTCATTGGCCAGCTACAGAGAGCAGAGTGGTGCCCCTGGGTCTCTGAAACAGCTGAGAGTTCATAGTAGTTCGAAATGAGTAATCAGCAAAACCATCAGAATTTTCCAGTATAGAAAATAAAACCTCAGGGGGTCCTATATGATATGGCATCCAGTTCTACTCAGGATCAACAGTACCAGAAGACAACACCAAACTTTTCACCAGACTTGTGGTCAGACTGCAACTCTTTTCTTTTGCCTAAAAGTCTTGCTCATACATCTTTTTTCTTGGCTTGTTCAACATTTGAATAAGGGTCATTAATTCCTGTATTTATTCAGGAGCGACGGTTGCACTGTGGTCAGAGGTACGGCAAGACATTTTTAGACTGGTACACAGTCTGAGATTTATTTTTTTCTTAAGAAAGTATTTAAAAAATAACAGTGTATTTTCTGTAATTCATTGCTCTCTTCTGAATCTTGATTGGCAACTGATAAACCAGGAAACCAAAGCAATCAATCAAAACCCACTAATGCTTGCTTATGTCTTGAATCCTTCAGCTGCTTCAATGACTGCGTCCTCCTTTGCAAGGAAATGGTCCATCCTACACAGATAGGCATATCTCGGTACTTTTACTGCATAACTGTTGATATCAACAATGCTGCTCCCACACAAGACATTGTGCTGCGCCATTATGGGAAGTCATCTATATTCAAACAGCACAAGTTAAAAGTTACTTATTGAGAACAGAGAATTGAGAACTGATGCACACAGGGTGATGTTGTCATAAGGTAAGGTTTATCATTCCAACATACTTCACACCACAGCCAAGCTCTGCACAAATGAGCATAAAATATAAATGTCACATTTAACAAGTTGTCAGCACTCTATACTTTCCTAATGACTCAAAAAACTTTTGTTGAAAAGGCTGTATGGCAAAATATATAAAGAGAGTAAAATAGACCAAATTCATGTGATTCTTTACTTTGCACTGAACAAATGTCAGCCACCTTATCTTTCCATGCATTTTCTCTTGACAGTCTTGAGTGTCAGGCGATGATAGGAACAATTTTCCTGATCAAGTATGACAATACTGGTATTTATAAATTAAAATACATATGATTTAGTATCTCTTTTCAGATCTGGATGTACAATCTGCTTTACCTTCCTTTAAGCGGTAGCCAAGCTGTGGGTTTTGGTTCACTTATAGTCTGGGTATCTTTCCAACAAGACCTAAAGCACTTCTTATTTTGGCTGTTTATTTGCTCTATTTTAATCACAGAAATATGAACTTTTCCACCATATTTTAGCATTGCATTTGTATTGAAAACCCTCAATTTCTTCTTTTTCCAACACCCATTTGCTCTTGGATTGCAATATTTCCATATGAACTTCAAAAAAAGGCTTTGCTCACCTGTGAAGGCTGAGGGATCTGCTTGTTCAGACACAAACAGTTGAGATTTCAAAGATTCTTGTGAGAAAATGCAAATTAAATCACCTCACAGGATCACCTGGCTCAATGCCATGTCTCACAATGTTTGTGAAAGATGATGTTCAGAGACTGTTTTTAGGGTGCAAAGTGTCATCTCTTTCATCTTTTATTGAGTTCTTAGCTCTTTTCATTACATTAAGTATGCACATCGCAAGGCTTGAGCCATGAACAGGGCTACTTTCACTCATACAAATTAATATCAACTGCTGTTTATTGATGGCAAAGTTACTATTTTATTTTATGGAAGCTATACGGTTACATGTCTAGCATATCATATTCTACTAGATGTTTTTATATACAACTATGAATGAACGATCATTTTAATTTTTTGATACTGCTTTGGGAATTACTGACATAGTTCATGCAGTCTTTTCTCACATGTGTTTTAATAATAGATTTTGTACCTTTTCCACAGGGCAGGAGAGAACCTGATTATATAAGGAGGCTGCAAAGTCTAGTGACAACCTACCCCATTACAGAGAGGAGTTGATGGATGTAGTAAGACACCAGCTCCAGCAGGAGCTCTTCAGTGATCAGGAAGCTGGGGGTGGGGAGGGGAAGGAGTTGTACACAATGGAAACAAGGACATGCTGATAAAAACCAACTTAGAAGAATAGTATATGATGGAGGTCTAAAAACAAAAGTCTATGGCACAAAATGATATAGAGCCAAAAGAGAACATAAAAGGCAATCAGGAAATGCTCCGAAATGCATTAGATATAATAATGTGATGGGAGAAAGAAGAGCTTGTTATTCAAAGGGAGAAGGTGAGCTATTGCAGGTGACAGAGAAAGCCAAAGTGTTCTTGCTTCAGTTTGGTTGCTTTATTCTATATAAAGAGGTTAATTGAGATCAGCCACTTAGCATGGTTAATATTAATAACAAGGGATGAAAAAACAGGCCATATTAGGGAAAAAACAGGCTAATGTTATTAAGATGAATTAGATCTTTAAAGTTATCATTCCCTGATAAGAATCACTTAAGGCAACTAGTTTAGGCAGTTTCCTTGGATGACTCACGAGGACTCAGTGGACTGAGAAAAGAGAAACAACTAGTATCCATTAGGGGGGAAGAGAAGGGGTAGGGAGAAGACAGATTAAAGGAGGTAGAGGCCCAACAGAACATGTAACATCAATGCCTGGAATAATATTAGGAGCTACATTATTAATCAATTTGTAAGAACCTCAAGAATATAAGAATAATCAAGCAATAATGAACAGCCAACATTTGTTAGACAAAACCAGGTTTTAATCAAAACAATCTTGTTTCCTCTTAATAGGACAAATTTTCTAGAAGACACAGGGAAAAAGCAGATGCAATCTAGTTTGACTTTAGTAATGCTTTTGATCTAACTTGATGTAGCAACCCCATAAGCAGACTGGAAAAATTACTGGAAATGTGTAATTAGACACAAAAAACAATACTCGAAGAATAGCCATAGAGTTTAGTCTCAAAGTAGAGAGAGCATTTTAGCTAACACAGTGGTCTCACTATGTTGTATTTATCATCCAATTATCATTTATGACAGTGTTATAAACAATGGAACAGAAAAGCACATATGTTAAAATCGGGCATGACACCAAGCTAGCAAGCAAAGATTTTGGAAGTGGGATAAGGATTCAAATGATTTTGATAAATTGAAGAAACAATAAGTACAATAAAATTCCATAATTATAAGAGCAAAGAACAACATTTAAGAAAGAAAAAATCGTATTTAAAAATTTATGTTAGACAATAGCTATCTTGAAAGCTGTACTGCAGAAAAAAAAATCTGGCACCTGCAGTGGAATGCACACGTCATAAAAATGTGTCTTGCTGAAAATAAGACAAATGTCATTTTAAGAAGCATTACTTAGAGTTCTGTGTACACAACAAAAGGAAAGGAATTACACCTTTTCACTAAACACTGCTAAAGCTTCTAATTAAAGATCATATCCAGAAAAACTGGATAAAAGAGTATATTGCAAGAGTAAGGATCTTAGAAAATGTGTTCTATGTGGGAAAGTTAAAAAAAACCCAAACAACAAAATAAACCCACCAAATTAAAAAAAAACCAAACCACCTCTGAAGCTACATGCATGGGACTAGGAAACAAGTCGTGATTCTACTCTAAAAAACAGGATAGACATAAGGAGACATTGTCCAAGTATAAAAATGTTTAAACATCAGAACAGGTTTTACAGAAAGACTTCACACGAGAGATTTTGTCAACATCTGCTAAGAGCCACGTAAGTATGTGCAATTCTGCCTCAAAGTATGCACATGGACTGAGTGATCTCTTCAAAGGCTGTTGCCACTTTGTATTTCTTTGATACCAAAATCAAGTATTTTTCCACTCAAAAATCTATAGCGGATGACCTCTGGTCCTAAAATGATTCTGACTGAAGTTGGAACAAGGCTGAGACCACAGTATAATTCAGTACATTCTATTTGATATTTATTTTTCAATACTTCTTCAATCTTATTGCATGATGGGCATTGGCAATTTTACTAGAAAAGTAAAAAAGGGTTACCCTTTCACCTGAGAGTTGATCTCAAATTAAAATTGTTCTGTGTGTATCTTAACACATTCTTTTCCTCCTATGAAGTTTGCATGACAGCACATTCTACACTGATGTCCCATCTGTGCTTTAACTGTCTCTAAAAAGAAAAAAAAAAAAAGCGTGAAACAAACAAACAATCATCAACAAAACCCCACACACATTGCACACAAAGGAAAATGAAGTGTTAGCTCTGCTCCGTAGAAACAGGGCTTTTAGCTGACTCTGTCCTTCTGCATCTTGTGTCCTAACATGTTAAGGTAACTTTTTAAAATATGTGCGCTTCACCACAAAATTACCAATGTCAAAAGCTGTGTTACCCAATAGTAAGCATCAGCTGAGATCCTCAAACCTGGTAGCACAAGCTGTTTCTTCATGGCCCGTGAAAAGACCAACCTTGCCCAACTCCAGCTCAGCAAAACAGGCTTTAAGAAACAGAACAGCACATTTGAATCCCCTAGAGATTGTAACCGCATGATTCCTTTGTTTCCTGATGGGCTCTGAAGTAAGAATAGCCTATGAGAGAAGCTACAGAAAATAAACCATGCTGAGTAAAGTCACCAGAGGTATTTGCTTAAATGCCTTAGTTTTTAAAAAGAAAACAGGAAGGGCTACAACCCCTCTCTTCTCTGTCAACAACATACAACAAGTGCATTCAAAGGAAAAATATTATGAAAATTTCTACACTGATTCACCAAAAAACATTTCCCTTGTCCCATCCCTTAGCAATACAAAAAGCGGTACTTCTCTATACCATAGGGCCTCCATTTTCAGGGGGAAATAATGAAAAGAAATGGTGATGCTGGACTGAAAGAATGTATTGGGAAGGCAGATAAGAACATTCCATTAATTCTTCCACATATTTCACACAGTCACTTTAGAAAAGTCCCTTGTCAACAGTCAGAACTGTGGGATAATTTTTTTAATCTATAATTAATCTCAAATAAGCCAGTGTTTCAGAGAAAGAAGACCCAAAGTGCCGATCAGACAATTATTTTGTTCATATTTGAGGAGCTAGGCAAAAAATAGCATTTTTGTAAAGCAGTATGCACATTTTTATGGTGTCATTTCACATCATCAATGAATATTTATCTTTAAAACAATAACTGGGCAGAGAATCAAAAATAAATTAAAGTGGGAAAAATCTTGCTTAATAAACATATATATGCACGACTAATTTACAGCTCTAGAGAATATTAGAACTACTTCTATTTCCCTAACCTCATCCCCTCCGAGGAATGTCTTGATGTTCCAGTTTTATGTATGATCTGTTCATTCATAATTTTCCTTATTTTATTTTTTAAACAGTTTTATAATCCCCCCCTTTGTGCTTTGACAAGCAGCTATCAGCATAATAATGTTTGGAACTGAGCGAATGCCAGCGAGCAGATGCTTGAAATGAAGTTTAGGCAACCAGAAACAGAGAACAGTATGCTGGCCACAGTATTAGCCATTTAACTCTTTCTTGCCATCAGAGCTATGAATTCATTTTCTTTTTCATGCAGAAAATGGCTATAAGGACTGGTACAATGAGGTGAAGCACTATTACCCTGATACTGGGAGATCAGGATACAACTCAAGCTGTAAGCTGGTGGACTGAGTCACATCAATCTAAGATAAGTGCTGCAAGAGATTGTTGTTACCTGCTCACTTTAGTTAATTTTGATTCCTGTGCTGAATACCTATGCCCCAGTGATACTGCATCAAAGTTTTTCACTGGACACTCCACAAGAACGAGCTTGAAACCATAATATTTTCCAGTAGTCTGCCATTGTCTCTCATTTACTTTCACACATGCTAGAATCCACCACGCTTTTCCTTGTTTTCCCCCCTTTTCACCTCTTAACAAAACAGCTGAAGGAGTAACAGTGTCTGCTTGCTATAAAATACGTGTGCAGCTGAAAACATTCCTCCTTTAATCTCTCAGCTGCTTTTAGCCACAAAAGAGAGGTTTTGCAACATGTCTTGAATATCTTTTGTTCACTCAGATACTATGAAGGCAACTCATCCCACTAGGGATCTTGTTACACAGTTCTTCTTTCCTGTGAGTTTTTATGGAGAGAGCATGGAGGGGAAAAAAAAAAGTTTTGTGCTGCCAGGGTCCATTAAGGACTGATCAGCAATGAAAACAAACCATTATTTAGAAACGTCCAGGAGAACATCAACAAAGTTTAGCCACTTCAGCATTTGTGCCCTATCTGAACGCTGCAAAGAAACGATACAATTATTTCTAGTCTGGGCATAGGCTTGTGTCACTGCTTTCTTCCATCTCACATTGTTGCATCTCAATAGAAGCCCAGTCAAGCCCTTTTTGCATAACTGGTTTTGCAGTCTTAGGGAGATATAATGGTTGTAAAGCAAGCAGATAAATAACAGTAGAAGGCATCTTTGGAGGCAATCCATTTACTGATTTTTATTTTTTTTTAAGATGTTAACTAGGCAACTTTAAAACCTGAAGACCACTTTAATTTTATCTTTCTAAGGGATTTGGAGAGAGCAGTAGAGTTACATGACTATCGTGCAGAAAAAGATAGACAAGCTATCTCCAGCAAAGGATCAGGAAGGTTGGTGGTTTGTCATTTGGGTTTTTTTCCCCACACAAGTCCAAAAGCCTGTGCCTTTCTGCTACTGTGCTAAGTGGCTCCACTGGTTCACCTGTAGGATGCTCCCCACTCAAAAACTGACCTTGTTAGCAACAGATATGCTCATTAGTTTGTAATATATTTTTCACAGGTCTCAGTGCATCCCCACTAGCCGTTCACAGATTCCCACCCTCACAGGACTAGGCACATGACAGCTTACTGCTTGTCTTGCCCAGGGCACAAGCAAGTCTAGGGTGAGTATCCATAAAATCAGACACCAGTACTACACAAAATATGCATCATAACTTTCTAATGGTCTTTATCCATCCATTTAGCTCTGTAAGACACCTGTTTATAAAGGATTTACCTTCTTCTTCTTTTCAGGCCTTCTTTTCCCTTCATCTCCCCTAGAAGTCAGTAATGCATGATAGAGTCTGTCATCTGGAGGGAGCAGGGGAGGAAAAATCCCAAGCTGAAGAGGAGTCAATACTGTATGAATATAGAACACGTATTATAAAATGAGACACCTTATGACAAATTTCCAGTTAAAAGATGGGTGCAAACTTTGTACATATTTGCAGACTTTAGCAAAAAAAAAAGTCTTACAAAATATGTCTCCCAAAAACATATCCTTTTGCCCAACTGCTAGAAGAGTAACTCAAGTGCCAAGAGAATGGTGAAAGGAGGATCACACAGTAAGAAGGGCCTCAGCAATTAAAAAAAAAAAAACAACAACAACAGAACCCCAAGCAATTAAGTAGTTTTTCATATGTGATTAAGGGAACACAAAGAGATGGTCATTGAAGCAAATTCCCTGATAAAAGGGCTGTCACCAGAACCCACATCCAGCTTCTGAGTGCCATACCTATGCCTGCAAAGGTAGGGTGACAGGCACTGGCTCCTCCGTACTTGATGGACCAGTAGAACAAGGTGGCTGAACACTTGTGCAGAGGAGAAGGATCCTCCTAGTATATGCTGTTCCACCATTTATTTGAACATCAGCATATTGCAATATCTGGAAGGTGATCTTTTTTGCTTATTCTTCATGAGAATAAGGAGATACTTGAAACTAAACAGTGACACAGACTGTATGAAGCTAGTAGATTCTTTAAAAGTGAAAGAGACAATTCCCAAACCTCTACTAGTTTTTGCGATTAAGAGTGCAGTGATTCCTTACTATCCATGCACAATTAATTCTGGAAAAAAGTAATGAGTTTGGCTGCCAGGAGAAATACATTCCAGATTATAGGGATAGTTAAATCTTCTAATATATTTATCATAAGTTTCACATAGATCAATTAATCAGTTCAGACTTTTTGATAGATGAATGAAGTAATCCTGCTTCAAACTTTAAGGTTTAAATTTCTTAGAGGTATCTACATTAAGAAAATAATTTATACTGGTCACTGGGAATTTGTATTTTAAGAACAAAGCAAATACAGCTGATAACCCAGCCACACTGGCAAGTCTGGATACTATTGGCAAGAACTCATTAATTTAGTATATTTTATTATGGATACGTTGTTCAGTTCTTAGATCAGTAACAAAGCGAGTAAATAATTTTAGGAAGGAGGTATGCACATGTAGCAGCTGTTTGTAGGTAGTGCGTCTGGTTTTGTGATTTGAAATAAGTTGCAGCTTCAAGAAGCAGCTCTAACAGCAATAGCAGCAGTAATGAGAGGCTGCTAAATTGGCTAAAATTTGTACAAAGCATACAAGTGAAAGTATGGATTGCCTTGAATTTTATTGAAACCATTTAGCACAAATGATCTAAATCAGCCTAATTCAGTTTATATCTATCCATTTTGCAGTTAATGAATGCATTCTTGCCATAGGAAAAAAAACAACTCAACAAATCAATTTTAAAGAAAAAAGTAAACAAAACCAACAACTAAATGAAAATATGATTTACATGAACTACAATTCTAGTAAACAATTATGTGAAAAAAGAAAAAGACCTTTTTCTGTCCTCTACATATGATCTTCTGCATCTAAGAATTTAGATGGACTTCTAGCAAGTGCATGACACACAAAGGAAATTAAATTGGGTATTGCAGAAATTTAAATAAGAGGACATCATCATCACTTGTCTTAATTTACAGCATGCTGAAAATGGTCTGCTTTAAGTTCAGTAAACTCAATTGAATCATCAGCCAGGTCCCAAAACTGGGCATGCCCAGAGCTGGCTGTCCATGCCTGGCCCCCTTGTGCTTCCCCCACCCTGCCCATGGACCAGGACACCATTTCAGCCCCCTGGAGCTGTCAGTCTCTGTCCCATCGATGTCACAACACTGCCTGTCTCCAGCTCTATCTATCTCCTGGATGCGCATGGACTTCCACTGTGGGCAGGACAGGCACCTCAGTTCTACATTGTAGCCTTGCCCCTGGTCTCTTTGGTCCCATCTGCATTAGCTCCTGACGGGAGCCCCTGGAAGGTCCTCATCCATCAATTTTCACATCAGGGGCTGTTGATGGATGCTGTTACAGTCCCTGGCTCTGCCCACCACAATCACACCCTGTGGGATGGCAGCCATTAGTGATGGTCTGCCTCAGATCCCAGCTCGCCTATCTTCAGAAGTGCTCAGTGCTCACTGTACTCTGACAGTTAGTCTGGTGTGTGAGAAGAGGGAGAGGAGACAGCAGGTATCTTCACTTGGAGTCCTACACAGAAGTTACTGCTCCAGAGTCTAAAGGGAGGCCCCGTCCTCCCCTCATCCTGACCCACCCCCATCAGGCACCCTCTCCTGGGCCCAGGTCCCCAGAGTACAGGACCTACCCTGACTCCCCTCCTGTCCCCACCTCTGCTCCCAGAGGACACCATGGTGTTCAGAGGACATCGCGGTCCTCATAAGGGTGATCCAAACTCAGAATTAAACAGAGGTGTCTCTGGTGTTTTGGTCACTTACGGTTTGTAAAATAGACTGAGTACTTGTCTGTAAGCAAGACATAGAAAGAAGCCTTAGTCAAGTGGTATTTCATACACTACAAACAGTGACGTATAAAACGAGAGCAGGGGTGAAGAGGAAAGACAGTTTTGATGCCACTACAGCTTTTGCTAATGGAATCCACATTGACAATCCAGGAGACACACTAAATAAAGAAATAAATTGAAACTAAAGTCTATGTCCTACACCTAAAGGGAGTTTCCCCATGTCAAGGCTGATCCAACTGGGCTATGAGGCTTTTTTGAGTAACAGTTGTTCATGCCATTACTGCAAATTAAAGAAAAAAAGAAATGGAGAGGGGAGGGGAGAAGGAAAAGAAGAAAAAAAAAAAAAAAAAAAAAGAGGAACACTAACAACTGTTTTGGGGGTTTTTTTGAGCACTAAAATCATGCCAAGAAGAATTACAATATTAGTTTATCCCTTTGGGATACTTTTGAATTAAAAAAAAAAAAAGCATCATATCTTTAAAAGAAAAATGAAGTGTTTTTTATTGCATGACTAAAGGTATTGAAGGATATAATTATTTGCCTCCCTTGATAATTTTGTTCTACAAAAGGAACAGTTTTGCAGTTTCTACTTAAGCTCTCCCATCTTTTATTATGTTCTTTTCTTCCTATTTCATGTCTCTCCCATATTACTCCACAGTACCCTTTGTCCCTCCCCCAGGTCTAGGAACGCAACAACTTTTGATACAATGATTCTTTTCTTTTCCTCCTTGTACTTTTTTTCCTTTTGCTGTCTTGTTTTCCCTTAATTTCCTTAACGCCCTCCCTCTAGACTTGTGCATCTTTTCCAGCTCCGTTCTCTGATTCTCTATTTTTCTCTCCCTTCTCTCTCATGGTTTCTTTTTGTCTTCCTAGAACCCAACTTCTGATCACTTTTCTGCATATTTTGTCACTTCTTTCTTCATTTCTTCTTTTCCTCCTCACATACTTCATCTTCCCACCCATACAATCACTAGATAAGATGAAGAAAGGGTAAGAAAAAGAAGAGAGGAGAGAAGTCATACCCTGTATGAAACCTGTCTGCTGGCACCAGACAGCAGTAGTAATCAAGGGAGTGTTTTTTTCAAAGGGTAGGAGTCTTCCTCATCTGTCTCCTACCCCATGGGGAAAAGAGAAGGACAACACTGCTACCGCCCCTTCCTTTTACAAGAGAGACAAATCTGCTTTTATTCCCCCCAGAGGCAAAACAAGAAAACAGAACTCACGTACTCGAAAGCTGTTGATAATTTTCCTGCTTACAATAATGTCAGGAGTCCCAGAAATTCCTTCAGGACTAGGGGTAACACCTTCAAACTGCCCTACTGTAGAATCCTTGCTGCTACTGCTTCTGAGAAAGGTGAGTTACAGTATGTATAAGCAGGACTTTTTAGCTGAGTGAAATTGTCTAACTCCTTCAGGAGATGAAAAAAAGAAAAAAGAAAAAAAAAAAAAAAAGGAGCAGGCCAAGCCCTCACACCTCTCTGAAATACTTGAGTTTTGGGCAAAACTACAAAAATAAAGAAGATAGAGGTTTCATGGTGGAGCAATTTGACTACTTAGTATCAGTGATTGATCACTCACAAGACCACTGTTTGGGCACT
>NW_009646500.1:1955360-1981824 GCF_000708025.1 Charadrius vociferus
CTAATCTCAGCACAGGAGGTTATTCCAAGCTGCACGGCACTGATCAGCTTCATTTTTATGAACTTCCTAAATGCCCATTCAACCAGAGATCCCCTTCTTTAGAGCATGGGAGGGGAGACACATCTGTTTTAATCGCTGGTCCGACCTGGCAGATTAATTGAAACCATCCTCCCTCCTGAGAGCACCACACCATGAGAATACAGAAATATTCTCATTTACTTCCCACTTCATCACTGAAATCAATGCAAGATTTTCTACTGACTTGGGGCTTAAATAAGCTGCTCTGTAATTATATTACAGGACTTCATACTGTTATAATTTTATATTCTATACTGTAATTATACAGCATAGAATTAATTGCATGTAAATGTGTTAGCACATCGTTAATAAGATTTATCAAGCATTCTTCCCAGAAAATTACAAGAAATGATCGTAACATCATAAGGATGCAGTGTGACATAGTTTTTCGGAAAGCCTGAATGGAGTGCTAGGGCTTTTGAATTGTCACAATCGTCATTACGCTACCTAAAGCAATACTCCAACAGTCCATTTAGAAGAGCACATGCACAACCATAATTACTTAGCCAAGACCCACAGACATTGCTGAAACAAGCATGTTCTCAAGTGCTGCCTTAAAGCAGTATTTTCTCAGCGCCAGGCCTTAAGATCTCCATGTCTGTGCATATCTAGCTACAAGCCAGTATAATATGCTGTACACCCTAGGCTTAATCTTGAGCAGTCTGCAGTCTTGGAAATATCAGAAAAAAGCTCACATTAGTCTCTAATATTAAGAAATTAAAGTTAAAGTATTTCATCTTCCTGTAGTGTTTTCATCTGTTCCTCAGTCTTCCTACTGTGCCTCACTGTTCTTCCTCTAATTGCTGCTATCAGACACTAAGCTTTTTGAGGTAGACATTGATTTTCCATGTGCATTCTGTTAACCATCAGGCATGATTCAGGGACTTAACATAGAGCAACAAGAAGAAAAAAGTACTGTAAACAAACCAGGGAACATGCCAGAATGGGATGCCTGATACACTGCTGTATGGAGGTCTTTGCACACTCCAGCCAACACATTTTTGCACCTGGCAAGTCCAGTGAATCATCCTTACTGTAAAGGGGCAATACTGTTTTGCTCTGGTAATTTAATTAATCAAACAACAACACAAAGCAGTATTTCTTGAAGTTACAGCTATCAAAGTTCTTAAGGAAATCCTTAATGTCAGTTCAGAGGAGCTTAACACTTGTGACAACTCATTAGAAATATTAGCTACAAAATCTATGCCAGCAAAACCCAATAATATGTGAATTAAGGTAAGTACAAAATACACAGGTTTAATCCTGCAGATTTACGTGTTTAAATGGATTTCACTTATAATTAAATTTCACACTGTTTCTGACAGGAAAAAAAATAAAATCCTCTATTGCTGTTAATATATTTGCCACACAATTTTGGCAGCTTTGATCAGCTTTGTCATTTCAGGCATCCGGTAGTTTTCATATTGATTCAGGCATTAATCAGAACATATTTTTTATTTCAGAATTAGCATACCAAAACTGTTTTGTGAGTTATCATGCTAATATGTTCTATCAAAGACTAAATTAACATTTTACCGCTGTTAACCAGAGGCAATGCTTCATATACAATTCAGATGATGTTGCCAAACTTTTCACAATACCAGCTGCTTAAATTTGAGGGTGCTTAATATCTGTAGACCTAAAGAAATATCTTTTGAAAATAACCTAACCACAAAGCCCCCCGCAGTCCAGTATCGGTATTCCCAGAGCTAATGAAGCCCCACACTGTTCCTGAGCTGTACTGTACTATCAGTAATGAGGCAAAGCACAATGTTCCAAATACCACTATGCAGCATCTCTTTCCATCTTCACCTTCCTTTCATTTTTTCAAACTTCTTTTAGTCTCAAAGGTATCATGGAAAAAGATCGGAGAGTGAAAGGGAGGAGGGGACTGTTAACCTGCCATATCTGAACTGTTTCACTTTCCTGGGAGTGAAAGAGAATGACAAAGTAGTAAGACTGTATTTTGCTGTTTTCTACTATCTTCACAGGCAACTTGCTACCCCTCTTCTAAAGCCACTGTTCAATGCCAACAGTCACCACTATGCATTAGTGTTTTTCTGGCAGAATTCCTTGCTCTCAACCCAGAGGTTTCCTATGGCAAGTGTCCCAGTTTCATCTCACCTGTAAATGCACAGATTTTGCATGCAGCTACTACCTGCCAGGAGTACTCACCCATTGCCATCCAGGCAAACTGTCCCGAATTCTGTGAGATCTGCAGAACAACATTCAGCAGGGTATCTGAGAAATTGTGCCAGCAGAAGTTTGTATCTTCTACATATACGAAGAATATTTTGCCGGGAATCTGACAGCAACAATTGAGGGTAGATGTGAATGGCTCCCATCCACAATGCGGAACACAGCTTAAGTACTTCATTTAGACTTAGAATAACCATTATCTAGGCTTAAATTCAGATTTAAAGTTTCATTTAAAATAAAATTTACATGTATTTAGAACAACAGATACACTTGTTTATAGACTTTATCTTCCTAACATAACTAATTATGAATTTAAAATAATTAAATCTGGATAGTGCCAAACTCAGTTACCCAGGAAGCTGACTTGCTCCCAAAATTCCCTGCCTCCTTTATCACCTTTTGATACTCAAGAATATTGAAAAGACTTTTTTTTCAAGGTGAGGACATCATCAAATTTCGGCAATGTCAGATCAGAGGCACCAAGTTCTTGAGTCCTGATACTCTCTCAGCCAAAGGTGAAAAGAAATACCAACTGCAGCAATAATGGCAAAGAACAAGATCTGGGCTGTTCCTCAACTATTATTTGCATTGACTCTGAGATCCGCAGGAAGCTTGTGCAGGCCTGACAGGAACCGCGTTCCCATCAAGTTGCTCTCCCTGTAAGCAAACTGCCATAATCCCCATTAGCCTCCCTCTATAAATGTCAAATGTTTAGCAATAATTTAATGTTTAAGGGAATAGGACTTGGATGCCACTGCCAATGTCTGTAACCACAAAGAAAGGTCACAGCTCCTTAGCCAAACACCAGTAATTCAAGACTATCTGGGTTGCTGCTGTGACATAGTTGTCAAATAGCAGCTGGAAGTTTATAATCACATCTTAGCTGTGGGTACTCTTAACTAATGGCAGATATATTTCTTCCTACAGAGGAGCTAAGATTACTTCCTCTGTCTCCTCTGGCTACTTTCCCAACCTGTCATCACAATCTCAGTTAATCTGAGTTGAGCCTCGGCCAACTAATTCATACCTCTGCTGTGCTCTTTGCAAACTGAGGTGTTGTGTCATCCATCCTGGGTAGAAGATACAGATTCATACATATGCTCTTTATCAATAGGCTAAAAATAACCGGATCCCATCCTTCTTAAGGGAGGGATTCATTAATTTCAACTTTTAGCCACCAATCTGGTCTCCCTTACCTCCACACGAAGTCAAAAAAGAGTAATAAGCAGATCCAGAAGGCAAGTGGTTTGACGTAGTTTAAATTTATTTTACTTTCAATGCCTGCTTCTATCTCTTGATTATGAGGAGAGCCAAAGTGTCTAGCTTAGACTTGCCCAAGTTTTTTTGACCCCAGAGTTATATCCTGCACTGGTTGGGGGATCTTTTGGTTCTTTTCTGGTTATACAGAAGTAAAAACAAGACTACTGTCCAGCAGCATCCACACTGGAAACAAGTTTGGTAAGAAAAAAGCTACCCACACATCTGCTGAAATCTGCCTAAGAGGAAGAAAGAACACACTGAAAAAAAAACGTTTCATCTTACTCTAATCAGAGATACCACTAAGTCACTTACTGTCCTCCACAAGAAACGGCGTTGAAAGCAGTCGTTAAGGTCTAAAGCAACTGACAAAACAACGATGCCAACTCATGAACTACTCATTACACAAATGCTATCAATCACCTCAATCTCTCTGGCACAGCCATCCTCATTTCTTATATCTCACCGCTTCATGCCCTCCATTTTACAAGCTAGATAACCACTCACATCATATTGAGGGAGGCTGCAATCTCCCGAAGATGATGCAGTTCTTCATCAGTGTTGTGGTTTAGTCCTCAAATCAGTCCTCAATCAGCTTCAGGTTGGATTTTTTTGGAAGTCCATCTTAAATCATGGCTTTACAGAAAAAAAAACCCAAACCAAACAACAAAACAAAACCAACAACACTTGCTTAATTCTTTTAAGAGATATGAAAGCAAGAATACTTTTCTTACAATGAGTAAATGATGTATTTGAACAATACGCTTTTTACTTAAAAATATTTGATATTCAGGGTTTGCTGCTGTTGGTAAGCATTCTCTTTCGAAATACAGACTTTAAACCTCAATAAAATGTGAATTTCTCACCTGTGTTAGTTTAATAGTTCAAGAAGAGACCTTGCTATTTAAACAACATACTTAGCTTTTTAGAATCAGAGTTCTGCAATCAAGAATTTGCAGATTAAGGCACTGTTTGCTCATGTAGAAAAGTTCTTCCCTTTCTAGATTTCAGGTATTTTGACTAAATAAATGTGTTT
Source organism: Charadrius vociferus (assembly GCF_000708025.1). Lineage (NCBI taxonomy): Eukaryota > Metazoa > Chordata > Aves > Charadriiformes > Charadriidae > Charadrius > Charadrius vociferus. The sequence continues at coordinate 1,959,931 of NW_009646500.1, forward strand.
TCCTTCTCTGCCAAAACTCCCCCCACCAACAGCAAGCAGTCTTATACTGTCAGCAAGAAGAAAAGAACTAAGAGAAAATTTTATTCTTAACATTTTGACTGTGACACTACTGAGCATTACAGTAAAATTTCCTGAGGAGTTGGTGCCTAGCAATGCAAAAAAAAAAAAACCACCACCAGAAAAAAAACACGCTATTTCCTAACGTACCTAGCAGTTTCTTTTGTACTTGCATCTAACGTGCAGAGAGAATTTTGAAGATCTTTACTGCCCATTCTCTGCACCTTTGGGAGCCCAGCTACCATTGAATCTCTGAGTTTACATGTTTTCCAACACAGATAACAATATCACTATTGATCTAGCAGACTGTAATTGCCACTCATTTATGAAACAAGCACAAAATACTATCACAGTCCTTCACGTGTAAGATGCAACACAGCACACGGGGGATCAGTACCAGAGCACGGAGTATTTGACTAACGAGCCACCAGCTAAGACTGCTTACTCCATCATTAGTGTGAAAGAAACCCTTACAGTAGTTCAATAATCTGTGCATCAGCTCATCACCCACAGCACAAGGCAGCTTGCTGAAGAAGCGGAACCCAGAGACTTGCTTCTTTTCAGCCCACTGAGCCATTCATATCAGTGTTGTGTGTACAAAGGTGCTTCTGCCTGGGAAATAATCAAGCTCCTGTTTTCAGAAGAAATCTCATCTTTCATCAAGACACTTAAAAAATAAAACAAAACATTAATCAGAGACTAACCACAATAGTTAACCCACTGGTGGTGTGAAGTGGGGATATTTAAAATGGTTTTCTTTAACCCAGGAACGCCAATCTCCCAGAGTAGTCCCTGTAGAAGGAAAACACAACCTCCGAAGGGCAATTGAGAGCAGGATCTGAAACACAGGTGATCTGACTTGCCCCCTAAAGGAGCCCGTTGATTTTAAGTCAGCTTTTCTCAAGCTCCCTGCAAGCCTGACCTTTTCTGGGTTTCATTGCCTTTGTACTACTCCTGTCCCCAAAGAGGGGAAAAGATACTGTCTTTGATTGATGGCAGCAACTCCTCTCCTAGGGAGTAAGGAAGGAAGAAGCAGATGTAATTATTGGGAACAACTTAGTTCATTTTTCCCCCATCACATGGGAGCTAAGCCAATGCCTGCAATTAGAGGTTGTTAGCTGTTCCCTGGCTAGTGTAAACAGTAGTAACCAGCAGTTGCAAATGCTCTGTACTCCATTACACAGGAGAAGCTGAGCTGCTACTCATAATAAATCAGCAGAATTTAGTTTTGATTTCACATTTATCCATTCTTCTTTAGTGGCTAATAGTATTTTGACCCCCTTTAAGCATTCCTATCTCTCTTTCATCACAATAAACTGTTGCAGACATACTAAAATTTACTTTTGAAAATATCCTTTTTTTCCACAAACCTTCCCTCACTGCATCTTGTCTAAGCAGATAATGTTTAGGTGATAATTCCATTCAATCACCAATAAGTTGCTTGTACTTTTTGTTTCACTTGTCTTTCTGTGGCAGCTCAGCTTTGGGGGGTGTAGGGTGTGTTTACAGTAAGAACAAGCTGCAATTACTAGTTGCAGATATAAATATGCACCTCCATACCCGGGAAGAAAGCGAGCCACTTCAGCCTTTAAAGTTATCTAACACTGCAAACATTTGAAGACTGTATTGACAGCTTGTTCTCATTTCCCTCCTCACAGAAATTGGACTGCTTCTGGCTGCTATCAATTAGCACATCCCAACACTTTGTAGGAATGTGGCTGCCAGTGACCCCACGTTCATGTGTCAAGATAGAAGCCATGTGCGTCTGAATATCTGTCCTTGGCGCTCCCAAGCATGATGACATCCTGGGTTGCTAAAACTCTCAGTCTGGTACTTTGCTGAGCAACAGCTTGTAATAATAATGATGATAATAACAACAACAACAACAACAACAACACATCTTTATAATATGGTAATATGCTTATAATAAATTGACTGTATTTGTAGCTGGAGAATATAAGGAACAAGATGGTTTTCAGCTTGATCTCTTTATCCAGTATCCAACACCTGAACTAAGGAGTCAAAAGGAAGTCAAAATCTCATATTTTATTTTTAAAAAGCACAATTTTTCTTTTCTTTTTTTTTTACAATTGTTGGAAATGGAAAAAGAGATATATCAATGAATTGTTTAATAGTCTATGTGTTGAGTGATATTAGTTGTTTAGTGTAAATAAGTAAGTTTTAATTAGAATAAATTACTGAGGATTATAATATGGTGTGATTTGTGCTGTTTGCCTAGCTTCACTTAGCATGAATAGCTACATTTGCTGAAGCCTTTAGGCTGCGAAAGTTATTTTTCTTAATAATTTCCCTAGCAGCTGGTACAGCACCGTTTAGTCTTTTAGTATGGGAAAGTGTTTTGGTAGTGTTTTTCCCAAGTCTGGGATTCTTCAGTTCTCCATGTTCTGCCAGCAAGTGCAGGTGCACAAGGAGTGTAAACCAGAAGATAAGGAGGCTCCAACCCTCAGCTGAAACTGCGAGTCAACAAGATAAGAGCCTGCCTGCCTGGACACAGAAAAAGAATCCAATAAGATGTTAGAAGACCCTAGACAAAAAATGACCATTGGACTAAAAGACACACGGACAGCACGTGAAGAGTGCATGGGGGGATGTGGGTGTATAGATCTCAAGGGTATAATTGCCCAGGAATTTCTTTGTTTGAGGTCCCCCTCTTTGGAGGCACGCAGCCCGGGCTGTTCTTGCTGCTGTACCTTTTAATTCAATTAATTATTTTATAAAATCTGATGCCTGAGACTTCGCTGTGGGAAACTTAGGGTTGAGCCTAAATAAGGAGGAAGCATGCCTGAGAGTAAGTGTGTGTGTGTGTGCACGCGCGCACGACACCATAAATGTTGTATGAATGCTTGGAGAACAGCTCCTCCTTTAACAGTTTGGCACCTCAGATCCTCCTTTAACATATATAATCATAGGATAAGTGATGAAATGTAGGACTAGATGGTTTCTGCCCCTTCTATAAGCAACTGCTTAGGTGCCCAAGAACCTAGAAATGAACAATCAAACTTTATATCTTTCATGTAAAATATTTTCTTTTGTTTGTCTTTACTGTGAACACTTTCTGTAATTAAGCTTATACTTCCTACCTTACTGTTTCCTTCAAAAATTCAACTGTAGAGTTTTGATGGAGGTATGCTGCCTCCACCAAACATTGCTGTCACCCTCCATATTTTGGATGAGATAGTGAGAGCTAGAAAAGTTAGTTAGCCTAAGGAACTGCCACCGCAGCTGGCCTTCCTCAGTAGCTCAGATAATCTAGTGCATTGGTCTGTGTGGTGAGATGTGACATCACACTAAATGCTGAAAATTTACAAAGAACTACCAGCAAATATACAACTGAGTTTTCCCTTTTTAGGGATTACCCTTGGCTGCTCTAACTCGTCCCCATTTCAACTCACAGATTAATTTAGCCACTAAACAGACGTGATGAGTGGGAAAATCATCTCTACAATAGTTAACTCGCACAATCAGGATCTTGGTATTCACTTCCCAGAGCCTACTGTCTAACACAATGTGACATTATCTTACATAAAAGCATTTGAGAAGGTTTTGAGCTATTTAAGTCCAGAAAAATCAGCTGCATTTAAATAAGCTGTTTATTAATTGCAATTGGATTTGTTCTTTCCCATCTGTTCTATAGAAGTCTGATTTCTGAATTAGGGGAAAGTAACAACCTATTTACAACCAACTTAAGTCCTGCCTCCTGCTCCCTTGTTCAAAAGAAGCAAGAGTAAGTTGTCTTTCTTTCCTTCCACACTGTTATGCGTTCAATTCTTTGAAACAAATGGGGTTCTTTGATCATGCCAAAGCATTTCAGTTGGTTGACAAGATCGTTGCAACAGTTTGGACTGGATTTCAGATTATCTGCCAGACTCAACACTAAAAATGCTGCATCTTATAAAACAGTTTTAGAAAGCAAGTGACTTAATGTTTCTCACTTTTATACTTAACAACTACAGCACAGTAAAGTTTCTTTCATTTTGGTTTTATTAATTCTTGTCAATAAATATCAAACTCATTAAGAAGACAATTTCAATCATCTTCAAATTAGTTGAAAATTCAGAGCACATCAAAAGTTTTGGAGGAAGGAATAGGCTTACAGAACTGATGAAGTGGTGGAGTTAACACACTAGCTCCTATGCCTAGAAATCTAGGTTCATTTTTTTCTGGAGATTTGAGTCCATTTCTCATCCTCAAGTATTTTGGGTAGAGAATTTTATTTAAGCCCATGTTATAAACTAGGCAGAGAGTGGGTCTGAGCATCCACTTCTTAGTTAGCTCCATTAGTACACAGGTTAAATTGGAGGAGGTGATTCTTACTTCTCTTTGTTGGAGCTAGGATACTTGGAGAAATATGTCACTAGCCCAAAAGAGGATGATCCGGGACAGCAGGAAGAACACTTAGGAGCCACCACCCACAGAGTCTACTTGCTAGTCCTATAGATGTTGACATGGTTCAATTTTCTCTAGGTAATGACTTGGGAACCATCATGACCCTTATCTGTCCCTTAGGCCCTTGGGAAAAAGCATACATAACCAAATTCCCTCTAGCATATAAGGAGATTAAACCTCCGTATCCCATATTCTAGTTCCCAATAACTTCACATTTCCTGTAAAAATAAAGATGAACTTATATCAGAGATAAAGTTAAAAATTTTATATCACCAAATCAAGAAGTTGACAGAGAACACTTGCCTGTGAAACTAGTAGCGTGCAGAGGAAAAGAGAATGAAATATTCTTTGCTTTAGACTTGCAATAAAACTTTCAGGGCTTCACATGCATCTGGAAGCTGTTCATAACCTCTCTAAGGAGTCGTGACTCATCAGTTGAAGAACACTAGTCTGAATTAATGGCATTCGCCCAGAGCTAACTTTTTTATTTTTTTTTTTTTCTTGTGAATAAGTGTGTCTGAGGCCATGCTAGCTTTTCTTACGTGCCTACATCCATAACAGAAGTTGAAAATATTATGATTCTGCATTCCTCGGCATTATTCCACATTCCTAGGAGCAAAATGGCTTTGCTGAAAAGCAGGGCAGATGTGATTATGAAACACATTCTTACATTTGCGACTTACTCTGTTCGACACAAATTACTCATAGTTAAAGTTTCATGTTAATGGCATAAGGGAGTAGCAGGGGACAAAGCCAATGCAATAAAAGAAACTAATAAAGCAAGGCACCTCTGGGCCTTGTGGGTTCCTGCGTTATCAGTACCATACTTTAGTCAACTGCACATTCTAAATTGTGTAATAATGTAAACCTGAAACCTCTAACTGGGAACACTCTGGCTAGTGTATAGATGAATTGAGAAGGCTTGTGATAAAATTGAAGAAGAAGCAAGGGAAAGTCCCATTGGATGTGAAATCTCCAGAACATTTTTATGTGGGTTTCTGGGTTGTGAGTATTCTTACCAGACCTTCATGCTCAAAAAACCCTAATATGGAACATGTAGGGAAGGGAAATGTGGTCAGAAACATTCCTAAGAGTTTTAATTTGCTTTGAGGAAAAACATGTCTTCAAAGCAATCTGGAAAGTCTAAAAAATTATATTGCAATGTCAGGATGATGACAATATTTGTGGCACTGTTGATGTGAATCAATATCAGAGTCACACAATGTCAGTACAAGTTATCCCACTATGAAAACAAACACATCACAAAATTTAAGACTTAATTATGTTGTGTTCAGAAAGGGAAGCCTGGAGCAAGAGATACAAAGAAAAGGTGAGTTGGTGCTGTATCAGTAAATCTGAGGCCTAAATCTAGTAGACAAAGAAACATAAAAGCCTTAAAGAATAAATTACTTGGGGCCTCTTCCTTCTTTGAATAACATCCATAGTAATGAATAGCACTGATTCCCCATCCAGACAGAATAACATTCACAACAGGAAGGGAGAAGATAAAAAGAAGGTGGGTCTATAACTCCTCTCTGCCAGGCCAGATTCTGAGACTTCCAGAATCTCCATCACCGGGACATAAATCAGAGCCTCACAACCTAAGTACTTCCAACTGGGGAGATCTGCTGGCTTAATAGTACATTTCTATGGCCAAAGAACGTTACAGAAGAATGAAGAATCAGGCCTGCAATGTGCAAACAATGTACAGTGAGGGGGTAGTTAAGGTTCCCACACATAGTAAAAAAAGCTTTTGTGCAGTAGGTAGCTCATTCTGCTGAAGAGAGAAGTTTCAGCCAGAAAGAGCCAATGAAACCTTTCCTCATTAAGACCAATTGTCTGAAAGGACTTCAGGACTTAGAGCCATGTCTGTATGGCTCACTCCTAAACCCAGCTCACACGCTCTGATTATCCACACGCTGGCACAGGATCTTTGCTCGGAGCCAGGTGTACGATGTGGTTGAAAACAACAACAGGCCACAGATGGACTTGGATGGGAATACTGCTCCTACCAGAACTGTTACCAAGAATAGTGGGAACATGACCCAGAATATCATGTAAATGTTAAAATAATGAGAATTCACAAATTCATTACAAAAATGCTTGGACTGCATCAGTGTTAGCGGATCAGTGTCCTGGTCTGAGGTAAAACAGAACCAATTTTCTTTTCAGTAACTTTACTTTTCAGCTAAGCCTCTTCTAACTAACTACATTCTCTGAAATTAACGGCATATTTTTCAGACAGGGTGAGCTTCTAGCAGATATAAGGCCTGATGTTCATAATTAATACCAAGGAATGGGATGCGGAGAGGCTCCTGCTTATACTTATTGCTATAACAACCGAGGTCAGCTAATTTTCCTATGCACCAACTTGGAGGGTCAGAAGTGGAAAAGTGTAAGGGGTCCCACCTGCGGGGAGGACCAGACAGGACAGGTGACCCAAAACTGACCAACAGGCTATTCCATCCCATCTGCCTCATGCTCAGAATAAAAGCTGAGGGATCAAAGTGTCAGGGCTCTTTCTTCAATGGCCAGCATCTGAGGAAGACTCTGTCTGTTCATCTGCCTTTTATCCCGATCCCTGTGTTCCAGAATCCATATCTGGAATTTAGTTCCCATCTGTCGCTGAGTCCAGTCTGGGACTTTCCCAGTGCCTGCCGGTGACATGATCATCATCTTGGGAGCTCAATACTGGTTTTGTATGTATTGTATATATTTAATTATTTTCTTTTTTTGATATTATTATATTTTCTTTTTATTATTTTATTATTAATATTTCATTAAAGTAGTTTAGTTTCTTTTAACCTCCTAAGTTTCTTTCTCTCTCATCCTTCTCTCCTGGAAGGGAGAGGTGAGGGATAGCGTCTGTCTTTTGTTTCAGCGGCCGGGCTGGCCCAAACCACGACAATCAGGATCCATTTGACTTTAAGAAAAAGGCAGGAAGCCTGCTGGAGTAAAAAACTAATACACAGTCTAAACATTACATACCAGAGAATAGTTAAAGTAAATTAGGAAACTGTTGGAAGGAAGAGCTAAAGGGAAGACAATAAGGTCCACACTTTACCTGTTTTAGTTATTTACAGAAGCTTAATTGTGGAGTTTCCTAATTCCATAACTGAAAGATAACTTTATATAAGACAAGGTAATTGTTGCAGGAATATTACAAAGCTGAATAACGAAACCATCAGAAAGCATTTTGAGATGTTTTACAAAGCATTGCAGAAGTAAAAAAGATCTATACAATTCTTTACTACTTATGCAAACATAATTAAGCTGAATTCAAGATTTGTGCTAAAGTAAACAATTCAGGCCTTGGGCTCAAAATGTACAGCCAAGTTCTTATTATACTTATATATCCACAGTGCTCTTTTTATTTTCCCTTCTGCCTCCCACTATGTATCCTCAGCATCTTTTAGCTTGATTTTTCACTTGAAAAACTAAATTTGGGAATTTTACAAATTAGAAAACCAAACCCACGCGCACTGCTACAAGAATGTCCCTTGATGCACTACCCCCACACACACACACCCCACCACCCCCAATTTTCTTTTATTGCCCTCCTGGGCTTCTGTTTAGTAAAAGTTTCCTGTTTAGGTAGGCATTTTCAGGGGAAGGTTATAAAAAAAAGAGAGAGAGAACAATTAAGAAACTGTAGGGCAACTTCACCATATGGTATGCCCAAAGGAGACACTAGCAACACAATAATCTGCAACTCATCATGTCATACTGCTGTATTATGCATACCTCATTGCCTCAACTTGTAGCAGAGGTCTGAATCAGAAGACATGAGATAACGCCTATATGACAGTTCTCGTTCTCCTAGTAGTCCATAGCAACATTTATTTCTAAGGTGTAAAATGAGGATGTGCAAGTGGAATAAAATCTTTCGTGAGCAGACCAGATGTTGCCCTTCTCTGTTCCTGAACGGTTTCCAAGAACAGGAACATACAGGCCACCCAGTGCAGAAAGGTAAGGGTAGTCCCCCAGGTTCTAAATTTCTGCCTGAACCTCAGCTCTCTGATTCAACAGACAATTGACTATTGCCCTGCAATGTAAGCAAAATGCATTCCAAGTGTTTGTAAAGCCTTTGCCCTGCTGTACATGCACACAGATGGTAGAAGGCACCTGAGAGTCTGACCTAGAAATCCATTTATTCTGAGGCCCCTTTAAATCCTTTGCTCACTCTCTTTGGAGCCCTGAATGAAAAGAAAAGCTTTTAACTTTGCTTCTTTTTTTTTAAAAAAGTCTCTGCTACCAACAGCTGCTAAAATTTCACACAGTGAAGTACCTGAAAAACCTCTGCTGAAACTCGGTGATTTAGGAAAGCTGTAAAAGGGAAAGAAACAAGGCAGGAAAGAAGGAAGGAGAAAGAGGAAGACAACTCACTTCCACTGTCTTTGAAAAAGAGGGGCAAGGTGGGATTAAAGCATCAGATGAGACAGTTCAGACACAAAGCACAAGTGACAGACAGAACAGGTTCATCATGCATTAGAGCGGTGGTGTCTGCTCGCTGATTTTTGGCAGCTGCTTCTGCCAGCGCAACCACTTGCCGCTGCTTTACCAACCAATGGCTGAGAGCAAAACCCAGCATCCGTCGCTCGCACAAAAAGCGCTCTATCGCTCCTCAGCAGGGCTCCTTGTGCTACAGCTCCGCAGGGTGGAGGGTGACTGCTTCAGTCTGTTTATTCTTCGGTAAATTGCACTGTTTTCAGGTATCATGCACAAGATAGCTGACAGAAAAAAAGCCCAAAGGCTTTGGTTCAGCATAAGGCCTGCAGGTAAGCACTTCCCATAAAGATGTGTCTTGTGTTTTGTTTATTTGATTTTATTTTTTCTTTGCTTTTAAATACCTGAGTTGTCATCATTCAATTTAGAAACGTTCAAATTACTATTCTAACTCAAAAGCTACACCGTAAGTGAAAATGGGATGCAATTATAAACCTTTAGTGTCATTACAAAGTTAAATGATAAGAACATCTAATGCAACTGCAAATAAACATACTAAATAGCTGGTAAAATTACACTTTACTACTGCTAAGTGGAGCTGGAAACAGGACAGGGTGTTGATAGGAATCAGTTACAAATGTAAATTTGATCACTAATTGGCCAAAACTTCACAGATAATCAACCTAATAACAGCTAATCAAACAAGTGTTACAAGTTAAACAAATAGATCCTTCCCTCCTAGTCCTTCCTATTGAGACCCTGCTCCCTCTGAAGTGTGAATCCATTTACTGGTCATTTAGCAGACCAGCCGTTTTTAGAGTCCAGCCTTGCTCGAATTGTAAACAGACATGAGACTGATTTCATAAAATAAAGCCTTCAGCACCAGCGACTCCTGTCACAGCACATTACCTCTTCAGTCGTACTGGCACAGCTGTCTGAGAGGCTTTGCTGTGAACCAGCCCAAGGAACTGATCCAGCTGGAAGTAATCCCATGGGTTGGTTTTGGTTTTTTTATTTTATTTTATTTTATTTTTTTTTCCTTCTCTTCAAGCCGGGTCACTTTCCCTGTCTAGCTCACAGCAGGAGTGGGAAACACAAGGTGGTGACTGTCATCCCTGACCTATCTTGCTCTTGATACTTCAGAAACGCTAGGCCACAGCCTAGGAACTTACTTTTTGAGGCTTGTTCCTTTTAAATAGTTGCAGAGTATACATGCAAATGCAGTCATACTCAACATTTAAAACATGTCCCAGAATCTCTAAACTGTGGAGTGAAGTGCATAGTGCAACCTCGAAGCTGCGCACGACTGCATGCTCCTTCCAAAACTGAATTATATAACATTGTTGTTGTGATTTCTTCTTGTTTTCCCCTATTAAATTTTTCATCCTCAGTTTTCCTCTCTACAGCACCAAGTTTCCAGCAGCTAGGTTCAGGTTGCTTGATACTCCGGGCTCTGTCTTCACTTCACAGAGAAGCACACGAGCACATTCAGTCAGCCTTGCTGGCTGGAGCCTCAAATCACAGCATCCGTGCTCAACTCGGGAAAGCTGAGCTGTAACAGATTGTCCCACCTCACCTCAATCTATCCAGGACACTTCAGCGGAAGTTTACACCTATAATTAGGAGCCAATCTTGCCTGGGTTCCCACTGTGCAGTGGACTCCAATCTTGGGCTTAGATGAGCGATAAGTGCAAGTTGGAGGATTTATAATGTACGGTTGTAAAGAAATCTGTCTTGAGAACATGCACTTAACTGATGGTATAGACATGCTGAGAGTTATTCTGCTGAGAGCAGTTTGTTCCTGCAACATTCAGTTATTGCTTCAGGGGACTTTAAATACCATTACTTGTGGCCCAGATGATCGCAGGTATTCAGGCTCATACAAGAAATGTAAGCTTTCCGCAGTGCTATTTCACTGAGACACAGATGGAGCTTTATGATTTATCTGAAGTCACCCAGGGATACAACAGCAATCAACCTCACCAGGCCTATTCCCAAAAGCACAGCCAGCCTTCATAATAGATGCTGACTAAGTACATAGTCGGCATGATGAGTAGAAACGGATTCCTCTGCTGAATTCTGTTTATTGCTATAAACAATTTACATGGTTAGCAGCTTGTTGAGGGGTTGATGATTCATTGAGACGTCTTACAAGATCATGCATGTAGTGAAAGGAGGGAGTCAAGAGTATAACTCGGACCATGGATGCAACTAGTCTCCATGAGGCTGGTGAGGTGGCTATATTTTGGCCAACTTGTCGGCAAACCAGGATTTCTAAACCACAGCATCAGACTCAGTGGCAGGTGGCAGAAAGCCCCACGTAGAGATGTGGGAGCTGTGGAAAAAGGCATAAAATTGTCAATTGTGAGTTACATTTGTACTCTAAAGATGACGCCACCTCACTGAAGCCACGTCACAGTGCTCATAGCGTCTCCACTGTCTGGCATTATCTGCACTTGTTCTTTTAAGTCTCGCTGATGATGATCTCAGCCCAAGTTCTCATTCACACAAAGATCTTTTATACAACTTGACCATTACAAAGGTCTTGTACCTTTCATTGGCACCTACTGCAAGATTGATTTTCATTGGCAGTGCAGCCTAGAAAGACCTTGAGATAAATGGAATTCAGGTTCCCACTCTGCCCTGTGTACTGTGCTCTCAAACATATGCTGTGGAGTCTATAATGGGTTGCTGTAACAAGCAATTCACTGTGTAACAGGTGATGAATGAGTTATAATATTTTACTGCTCTTGGCTAAGTATATGAAGTGGCATGTGCAGTGAGCGTATTTCAGGATTGATCTTTGAAACACTCATGCAAAGAGCAGGAGGCAAGAGGAAATAAAGATTTTGATAAAGCTGGGGCATTCTTTGAAAGGATTTGCTTCAGTTTTGCCATTTTGGAGTATTAACTACAAAGGAATTTTGCAGAGTTATGCCTAAATGATGATTTAACATTTGCCACTATGTATAACTTGAGGGGAAGAAGGTTGGTTGTGAGATTCTCCTTTGTAGGTACAGCTGTGGTAGGTGCTGCGGGGAGGCTGCCCATGTCAGGGAAGCAGGAGGAGATAGTGACTGGTGACAGGACCTGCCAAGAACTAGACAACCCTACAGGCTCCTTCTGTGGTGTTTCTCTGTACTCATTTGACTCAGGCCTGTATCAGGTGTATCAGTAAGGTATCATTGCTGACACTAGCACCTGCTTACATTGTCACGCCTTTTCGCTCTCTGCTATTTAGTTTCTTTTCTGTTGTAGAGAGTAGGTTTCTCTAGAGGAAGGAACTACTCTATACCTTCCCTACAGTAATAAAGTTAGAGGACTATTGTTGTAATATTATGGTATTGATAATTGTAAAAATAAGCTCTGTGCGGATGCAGTTACTACATTTAGTCCTCACATCTATGTTAAGACAGAGTTTTCTCTTAAATTTCAACATTTTCACCCCCAAGACTCAATTGCATTAAGAATGAAGTGCTCTTCTCACCTCCCTTTTAGGTTAGCATCATTAGATTTCCATTAAATGCTGTCATTTGGCTGATTTGCACCCACAGTAGAAAGCTGTCATCAGGCCTTAATCACTCCTTCCTTCTTTCCAATCCTAATCACCACCTTCCCCTGTTTAGGTCACATCAGGATGTTGACACTGAATGTCTTCTATTTGAATTTCATGCCAGGTCACTTTGTGATGATTATCTGATTGGTCTCTGACATCAGCAAAACTCAACCTATGTGAAAGACAAACAAGAGAGAAGGTCAGCAGGGGTGGTGGGGGGGGGTGGGTGCAAAATAAATTAAAAAAACACCACACCACACCACACCAAAACCCACCTTTTTTGGTGTGTGTGCTATAATAATGCAAGTACTCACTGATGGGAGAGTGTATGCTTCCCCTGACATCAGAGACATGAACTTTTTTTGTTTTAATCAGAGAGAATACTCGTCCTCATCTAACTGTATGTGCTGACTTAAATTTACAGGGGCTATATGGTCATCTTTTCTTCCCGCAATCAGAGTACTTGGAATCAGGTTTTATGCTTGAGAAGTCAGAACTTGCCATCAACAAAAGGCTAAAGAGCAAAAGTGATTGAAACAAAGCTGCACTGTCAGCAATATTTGCTTCTTGATTCTGAATCTGCAAATGAGCACATAACGTTACATAATTCACACATTTTCATGGAAGAGGATTATATGCATTGTCTTGCACAGTAAATTATAGAGCCCTGGCCAGTGTATTCCTTTTCTGGCAATTTATCACACTGATATAATTTAAAGATGCTTTCTCCAATTTATTTTTTCACCACCAACAATAAGAAGAAAACCTGAAAAAGACACCTAGCCGAGTGCTTTCCTATTGATTTATTTTGCCTTATTAAAACCTTTTTCCTAAATACAAAGTAGCAAACACTTAAAAACTCTATGACAAATATCTGGAGTTACAATATTATTTTTTTTTTAAATGATAACTCCACAGATACTCCATAATGACTTTAACTCTATGAAAATAAGCTGATTTTTTATAGATGTTAAATAAAATTAAACCATCGGCCCACAGATATGGATATTCATAAAATGCCACAGGCAACAACATGTTTTTCTCCTGTTAACCTTGACCTTAACCTTGCCCATGACAGCATCAATTTCCTGTGTCTATAAGCAATGTTGGAGGATCTCCTGGACAAAGTGTTGCCTACAAGCCTTGGGTTAAAACCGATAGCATTAGACATTCAATTTCAGCTATTCAAGGATTAAAAATGCATGCTGTCTGGAGCACAGAGCAAGAGTACGGAGTGTGCTGCAGGCCTGATGTTCCCAAGGTCAGTGAACTATGACATAAAATCAGTGCTGAGCAGGAGATCTCATGGAGATCCCCTGTTTCTGTCCAAGCCTGGCATGCACCAACAGACTCTGCAAACTCTTCGTCTCTGCCTCCACCAGGTCTTTGGCTGCCTGCTTCCAAGGTTAGCTCTGATGTGGCACAGCTGTGTAACCTCAGATCAGACTGCTGCGAAAACGTCTAAGCTGGTAGAAAAAGCTGTGAGAAGCCTTGTCCGGAGCCTCTACCCCTTGTTTCAGGAGTTACCTTTGTCTCAGGCCTTTGCTGCAGCTGCATTGGAGCTATGCTTGTGTGTGGCCCTGCTTCCTCCTGATCCTGACCTTGCATTGCTGATTTTGACTTCCTGGGTGGACCTCATACGTGCTTTGTCACCACAGACTTGTGTCTTGGGACATGGCACCAGTGGGAGAAGCTGCCTCTGTCCCCTTGGAGACCTTGGCCCAGATGGAGTTCCTGAGAGAGGACACAGTTTCCCAGGCCCCCTGCTGCAGTGAGTGCCAGGAGCTGCCCCAGCAGCAGGTGGGAGCAATGCTTTTGTGGTTGTGCTGCAGGGGGACATACCAGCAGACATATTTACAGACTGCCTCATCAAGAAGAGAAGGTAGACAAAGCCTTCTTAAACTGATCAGGAAAAACCTTACAATCTCAGGCCCTGAGTCTCATGGAAGAATTTAACCATCCAGAAGGGCAACATGTCCAGGTAGAAGTAATCCAATTTCTGGAGTACGTTTGGGACAGTTTTTTAACACAAGTGCTAGACAGGCTGAGGGACATGGCCATCCAGATCCTCTGTTCACAAGTAAGGAAGAACTGTCTGGGGATATAATGTTAGATGTCAGCATTGCCGGGGCTGTCTATGAGACTGGCAGATCTGATCTGCCAATTAAGATCCTGAAGGAAATGAGGAAGGCAAATAAGAGAATAATAGCCCTTGACTTCATGGGAACAAACTCAGTTTGTTCAAGGACCTGATCACAAGGATCCCATGGGAAACTGTCCCAAAGAGCAAAGGTGCCCAGGAGACCTGTGCCATCTTCAGACACGAGAACAGTCCATCCCAGCGTGTGGGACAAGCAGCGTGTAGCAGGAGAACAGTGTGGCTGAATGGAAGCACCTGGCTGAGCCCACGCCACCAAAGGAGACCCACGCAGGGGAAGCAGACAGGGGCTGCCCCGCAGTGCTGTGGAAACGCTGCCCAGGCAAGCGGGGATGGAATTAGCACGGACAAATGTCTGAAAAGCAGCAGTGGTGTGGGATGTGCAGGGCACCAAGGGCTTTGACAGCTGCACGTGCAGCAAAAAGATCAGGGAAAATGTTGGCCCACTGCTAATTGGGGAGGGCGATCTAGTGACAAAGGACAAAGCAAAGACTCAAAACATTCCTTGCCTTGGCCTTTACTAGCAAGGTCTGCTCTCAGGCCTCCAATGTCTCTGTGCTTAGTCGCAGAGCTTGGGAGAGAAGTTCATGGCAGGTGAAGATGAAATATTCACAAAAATAACACAAATCCATGAGAGAAAGCAGAAGTCAAGAAAGCCTGAGAATTCAAATATTAGTCATGATCTATTCTCACCAACACCTTCTGACACAAATGAGTTTTTTGGGCTTGGGACATACCTTAAAGTAATGTTATAAATATGGAGCATTTTTCTTTAGATATGAAAAGTGTTGCTGTGATGTAGACATCGTAATATCACGGTATGAACAGCTGGAAGTTCTAATTTCACAGTTTTTGTAGTATTCATAATGTCAAGTACGAGGAATACAAAAAACACAGGTTGAAGTTTCTAATTTGGGTCAACTAATTCTTATCACATAGCAGAGATATGGCAAATATTCCCCAGCAAGGTGCCACTGCACAATTTTACATTCCAGAGGGTAGTACTCAGTTCTACGGGATCCATATATGGGTAATTAATGAATCTTCTCTAACTAGCCAACCACACTCTCATTACTGAGCTTGTGAGTCAGTATTGCTAATTCACAGTGACATCAGCTGGTGGCTGGGGATTGTCCCTCACAGTGTACCACTGTTTAACTCATGTTTATGACACTAATTACACTGGCACATACTAAATAATTCAAGCTTCCTTGGACTCACACATAGACATCAGTAAGGTTTATTCATGCTCATTAAACACTGACCCACACTGGAAGCTGTGTATGCTGTCCCACTTTTCAACATAGCAATTCCTGATATAGCTGAAGCTGCCAGACACGTTGTTTTTTCTGGACTTGTCTTTTTTTCCCTGATAAGAAATCTTTTCCAGGTGGAATCTGAAAACTCTGCACTGTAATTAGTAGTGCCCAAGCATGATTGTGGATGAAGCACCCAGTATGCTATATGTACGACGTAACTCCTCATCACTGTGCTGATGGTCTGGATGTAGCAGACTTAAAGCAGATGTAAAGAGGTCAAAATAGGTTTGCCATTTCCTGGATGTGTTGGACATCCCAAACAGCTGCTGCACCAATGGCCTATATGTTTACAGTAAATCTGGTGTACACAAGAGCTGCAAACTCCTGTGCATTTGTGTGTCACCTGAAGAGTACATACACGCAGGCTAGGAACTGTAATTACCGCTGTTAGGGTGACATACAACATGGTCTGACAACTGTTGAAAAAATGAAACGGTGTTGCCATTCTGAAAAGGCATTGCCAGAGCCAAATCACTTTCACAAGTCTTTTAAGCTACTTACTTGCTGCAAAGAAACAGAGGAAGAGGAAACCATGACCTCAGGAGACTGCACAAGACTAATTCCACGGCTAGTATCTGAATGCAGAAGTGATGTGCATATGGTGAGTGACAGAGACCTTTTTCAGAAGTTGGTTTCTGCTGTGGCTCACAAGCAGTGAGAGAAGCAAGTACTGTTCATGCAGAAACTGGACCTACTTTCATTCATCCCTATAGCTCATGAATGCAACAACCTAATAGTGCTCCTAATTACCAATCTCTGTGCTTTTCAAAAATATGGCGAAAACACAGAATGACTGGGAGACCAAAGAACACTCCATTTTGCGCTTTTAAAGTACTTGGTGCGTGAGAGCTTGCTACAGCTTTGGTTTTTTTTTAAAAAAAAAAAAAAACACCTCACAGTCTGGCAATACTTGAGATAGCGATCTGGAAATTAGACAAAGAAAATGTATATTAGTGAAGAAATAGGTTATCTGTTAAAGTTTTTCTCTTAGCTATACTGATTGGTGCCATCTGGGTGTTCAGAACAAAGCAGAGATCCTTAACTCTACGGCAATTTTAGCTTAAGTTTCAAGACCATCAAGACAGCAGAGAGGAAATAGCCCAAAACATATTAAAGAAATTTGCCTTAGCCTTAAAATATGCAATAATTTAATTAAGAATAGGAACGCTAGATTTCATCCACCAGCCCACTCACCAGCCCACACACTCAAAATATATTACTGCAAGAACTCAGTCTCTCTCTTAATTTTTTGTCATAATAGAGTATTTGGTACCTGCTCTTCTGCCTGTTCCACATCTTTACTGAGAAATTCAATCTTTGCTGAAATGAAATCCCTTCTGAAATAAGATAAAGTTTTATTCACATGTTCAGAACAACTAATCTTCCACAAGCCGAAAAGCAGTGGTTTTATTCAGGAAGGAGACAGCGAAAGAATAGAATAAGACTACTGAGACAGATTTCACTCAGCCTGTGGGACTTTGCATCTGAATCTCAAAATGGCAGTCACAACGCTGTCTTCCCTGAAGCAGGGAGGAAAACAATGCATTTTCAACAATAGAACTGCACACACACAACTAAATGCCATTCTCAGTCAGGCGTTTCTATTCAATTTCCCTTGCCTAATTTATGATTTTTTTCTTTAATTTCATGAAGGGTGATTTTAGACTTTATGAGAGTCTATACTAGAATGTTGTGGCCAGATGTGGGTATCAGACGAAGCAATTGGCACGTGCTCTTCCTCATTTACACCTCTAGATTTACCATCTGCCACATGGCACTGGGAGAGAGACACAGAAATGTTTGTGTTCTTCAAACATTGAACAAGGAACTTGATTAGTAAAAGGAACATTGTATTAACCCCAAAGCTTCTGTTCTCCTTTTTCCATTTCACTGCGGAGTTTTTGCATAAAATCCCTCTCTGCCTGGCCTCTCACTGCAAGCCAAGATAAACAGTTTACAACATCATCACAGCACCAAGTGCACCGTTACATTTACATTGCCTTTAGGCTGATAAGAAGTGTGATCATTTTCTTTTTTTATTAATCACATTACCATCATTTGGCATTCGAAAGTTGTTTCTTCTCGCTGAGTAATAGTTAACCAGTCAAAAGGTCCTTTCATTAATTCACTTAATATTTCCTCCCAGCATATTCTTAATACTTTTCTCCTTCAAATATTGCTTCATTTGTAATTTTATATCCAAACCCTCTGATCTAAGCATAAAGCCCTAGGAGGCTTTATTATTATTGCTGTTATTCTTTTCTCTGTGTTTTTCCCTATCCAGTGCTTTTTCTGAATCTAGTCATTTGATCTAGCAAATCAAATCTAGATGGTAACAGACTTTTTAGAAATCAGGCTACTGCAGCTTTTAGCACAACATGGAATTTGTGGTACAGAGTTTCAGAACAACACCATCACATTTTTTGTTGCCCTTTTAAGTATATTTGAAGCATATTTGGGTATCCTATTAAGGCCTATTAAGAAAGGGTTTATTTCCAGCTATGTTCTTCTTTCAAATTTGACTTCAAATGGAGTGGGATCCAGTCTTTAAATCTGAATTTATTGTGAGAAATTAAAGATCAGAAATTAAGGGTTGTTATCTAAGACAACATCCTCAGATAACTTCATGCAGCAAATAACATACAGTACTCCAATACTTACATTACGAAAGCGTCATGTGTGCTGTTTCTGGCCATTGGAAATTAGTACCATTATTATTAGTCCATTTTAGCTGTTTAATCTTTTCTTCAGAAACATTACACAGTCTTTGCTAGGGTTTACTGACCCAATTTTAAAAACAGTTCCAAAATCTGCTTGCTCTAGTAATCCATCAGAAATCTACCCAACATTTTTACACCATCAGACACACACACACACAGACACACACAAAAAATAAAATCAGTTTCTTTCAATGCTTTCAGGAACATCTATATCATTGTTATGTTAGAGTGAATGTAATTGTATTTTTTATTATGACACACAATTCCAAACATAGTTCAGGAAGATACAGGCATTGTCTTTCAGAGCAAGCCAGGCTGATAAAATATCTTCTTTTACTTGGGACATTTCCACACAGAAAATAGTTAACATCTTGGAATGACCATTATCTCCAACATGCAGCAAATCCTAATTATCCTGGAAGATGAACAGCCTAAAAGTTTTACGCTGAACAGTTTAGCAAGTGCTATTATTCTGTTTAGAATATGCACAGAGAAATAAGCACAAGCCCAATATCACACACAGTACAAAACAGAGCAAGGCAATGACTGCAGCTCTCTCTGATCCTAAAGAAGCAATTCAACCAGGTGACTGTCCTTTTATACTCCAGATTCAAAATACAACTCCTGTTTTCAAGTAATATTCAAATAATTAAGATACCTTTCCTCCTCCCTGTTAGCCTTGAACATGTTTTAGATTTAATTCCTTCTCTCTTCCTCCCCTAAACTAAAAGTTTATATCCCCTTTACTGATATTCTATTTCCTTTTTCAGATAGAAAACGTGGTCATTATTCTTAGCATCCTCCACTCCTCGGTCACCTCTCTTTTGTTTGGTTTGTCTGATACCTAGTTTGCTGAACGTGATTCTCCAAGACTATGTCAAATTTCTATCAGATAACATTCTCTATGATTTTCTTTTTCCCAAAGGTGTGAAATTTAGATGTTAACTTGAATCAAAAAATATATATCCATCCATAGAAAATGTCAAGGATGAACACAGTTATGTTACAGGATCCAGGTAATACTGAATTATTTATAGAAAACATGGTGTATCTAAACACAAAATAAAACTTTAGTTACCTTTGCTGAATATATCAATAAAGATTTCCAGAAGCACCAGGAAAAACAAAACAAAACATAAGAAAATAGAAGAAAAATGCATTTGGAAATTCAATTACCATTTAAAACGTTAGAACAAAATATGCCATGATTTTATCAGTTTGCAAATTAAAAAACAGAAGCCTCTGTAGTTATTCCACAAGCTCAGAAGAAAAGAGAATAAGCAAGCAGAATTTTCTATACACCTTCACCTTTTTCTTCAGTTGAGAATATATCAGCTTTAGTTACTTGGTCTAAAGACATATAGGAAATGTCTGCAGACACCAAAAGATATTTAAAAATGTTAAGGTTGCAAAATCAAGTATTGAAAAATTACATAATTCTAGGCTTGCTTTTACAACATCATTGCTGATGCACACGTGTGTGGCAGCCCCGATGCTTTTCAGCTGTTGAGAATCTTCACAGTGCTTCATCCTGCTTCATCCCAGAAAAAAAAGATCGAAGAATTCAGTTAAACAATTAGTTCTTACTATTCACCTTGTGAATGAAATCACAGGACAGTCAGGGTGTTGGAACCCTCTAATTTCTGCCTTATGTGCCACCTTTCATGCTCAGTCCATGCAGCTGCATGCCCATCTCTGCAGCTTTGGGGGTAGCCAAGTAAATCTCCATAGAGGGTTATTAGAGGCTGTATTGCTGCCAGCATGCGCTCTGTATCCAGGTATGTAGCATACAAGGGAAAGGACTCAGAAAGGTCTTAGTAAAAGCCTTTACAGTTCCGGTAGAAATGGATCTCTTTATCCCCAAGGCAAGAGCCACCCACCTACGTTTTTATCCCCTGATCCTACAAGGCTTTTCCTTGCGGCCAATGCCTCATTCAATATACCACAGTGCCCTGAAATAACCCACCTTTCTGAGATGCATAGAGGCCGAGATGGCTTCTAAAGTCCATTTGCACCAGATGATTACAGTTTCTGCAGTTCAGTTACAACCTGGGGATAATATTTTTTGCTTTTAAAAATCCTTAGGACTGTTCTTTCAACACTAGCCTTATTTTCTATAGTAGCATAATCATTTGCTAATTGTACCCATAAAAAGAAAATGTGGTGTTATCATTATGGGGGATGGGAGGGAAGAGGCACACACATATAGGTGCCATACTTTTATTTGCTTTTAGCTTACCTGAACTTTTCTTGAAATTTTAAAAGAAATTCAACACTGTGTGGAAGATTAAATGTTCAGGAGAATTTTACTGAACAGCAAATGATATAAAAAAACTTACCTAGAATAAACACGTACAACCATTATATATTTACCCTGCATTCATTAATGTATTTCAAGGTGATCACTTCAAGTAATTTGGAACAAATGACTGGAATTTAACATCTCCATTAATAAATAAGATACTGAAAAACTTGCTTGATTGAACAGTGTAATTATTGTCAAAATAAAGCCTTTTCAGATACTATTTCTTTCCTAAGTTTTCTTACAATTAAAAATTGTAAGAAATGCATGATACACTGAAGAACAATATGCGATACAAAACAGTGCAGTGGAGAAAAGCAATGGTAATATGCAGGCTGTGTCACTTACCAAGCAAAAGATCATAATGGTTAGTCAAAAAGATGGCAAATGAACTCCACACTTATGTGGAACATAGTGCACTTCCATAGGACAATTTATTCCACCCTAAAAAGTATCTGAAATAGTTGGGTTGAATTGTTTTTTTAAATAATGCTATTACTTTTTATTCACTATGCAAAGAACCAAGATTATTAGTTTAGATATCTAAATTCCAGATAGCTATGGTAGGTGGAAATACTGTCACCTGGAATTTCTAGGTCCTAAAGTCCAGTTATGTACCATTAGAGCAGTATGCATTTATTTAAAAAAAAACATAAAACTCTCTCGCATGTATCCCAGGCATGTCCTAAAGTCCAGTTATGTACCTTTAGAGCAGTATACATTTATTTTTAAAAAAACATAAAACTCTCTCGCATGTATCCCAGGCATGGATACTTATATTTACAGGTAACTCAGGAGAAAGAAGCTTGAAATGCTGATGTAGCTCTTAAAAATTCTCTAAATTCCTGGAAAACACGTTACTATGAATTACACAGTGCAGACAAAGAGGTGAGATAACACTCTTCAGCTGTCTGGATCTACACATCAGT
>NW_009646500.1:1981877-1985261 GCF_000708025.1 Charadrius vociferus
AATTAGCTGTGAGAAAAAACTAAACTAAAATTAAACTAGCTCGGAGGAAAAAAATCATGACAGAAAATAGAAAATCTAATTTATGGCAACAGACAAATGTGAATAAATAGACACAGCACTCAAAAGCTATAGAAACAAAAAGCTATAGAAAAATAATTTTGTCTCACCAGACAAAAATATAATAGATCAGTATTTTAAATTATTATATGATTACATGAACTATGTATTTATCAAAGGCCGTCTATCCGTTCTTTAAATACCCTCTGAAGATTAGCCAAAACTTGGATTTGTGAACCCAAAGCACACATACTCTCACCTCTGAACAGGCAAGTGATAAATATACAAGCTTTGACAGAATTTCCCTTTAATAATACTGTTTAACACAGGGAAAGCTGTACTATGTAAGTGCAAAGAAGTGGGAAATTACTGGCATCCAGAACAAGGGAAATCACAGAGCTGCACCCCAAAGTGCTGGGAGTCAAAGTGTTTCTTCCACAGCACTGTGCTAATCTCTAACAGTTTTAGAACTTTTCTTTTCACTAAAAAAGAACTAAACTTTTCTCTTTTAGAACTTGATACTTCTTTGCCCAAACAGTTTTAGAACTTTTATTTTCACTAAAAAAGAACAACTTTTCGCTTTTAGAACTTGATACTTCTTTGCCCAAATATAACATATTTCCCTTTTGCCACCAGACAACCTAACCTCTAACAGAGTGTGTATCTATGTGGCATGGGAAAAGTGTTTATTCTTCTTGGAGAAAAGAAGATTTTCAGAGTTGCATTAATGAAAATTAGTAGGTAGTGAAAATTTAACTAGCAATCAGAGAAAAGTGGAAAAATCTAAAATTAGGGTTTAAAAAATAAATTTCAAACCTATTATATAGCTTAAGCTCAGCCCAATGATGAATGACACAAGTGGTGAATGCAATCTATGTGACAAGAGATGATGTCATATGGAAACATAAGAAAAACACAAGGAGTTTTTAAATAGTAATTATTGAACATACATAAATGAAAGGTGAAATCAATAGTCAGTAATTTTTATTTTAATGTTCAAAATTCAAGCAACAGCCACCGAAATACCAAGAAACAGCTGCTTTTCAGGCTCCTGTATATTAAATGAAAAAGAAAAACAGCTTTTCAGCCTAAGCTGAAAACCCCCTTATTTGCTATTCTGTAGATTAAATCAACAGATTTCAATTTTTAGAACCATCCATTCTCAGAAAAAGTTTCACTAGACAGTGAGCTATCTTCAGAGATTAGTTCTGATTAACAATTTAGTTATGGTTCACCTTTACCTCATTTAATTGCATGATCATGCAAGGGAAGATTAACACCTTTCCTCCTCTAAAGAATGATTCAATCCAGATTCCCTACATTATTTTTTGCTAGATAATCAGACATTTGCAAAAGCTGAAGACTAAAGAATTAATCAGTCAATGAATTGAAAACATGAAAAACTAGTGAGTCGGGGTTTATGTAAGAATCACAACTCCTGTATGATTGAGTACCTATGTGGCACCAATTTATACGTTTATTTAGACTTCACCTTTACGAGTAAAAAAAGTGAATGTCTATAGACATTTTAAAGGTCAACAGGATTCAGTATACTGATGTTTTTATATACAAATTTGAATTATTTTTAAGGCTGCACCTGGTGTGAATGACTTTTGAATCACTCCTTGATCTTTACTGAAATAAATCAGTTGGCAAAAGAAATTGCATTTCTCAGAAAGTCCCATCTAATGTATAGAGATTTCCATCTCTCTTGGAAAGTTTACAAGATACCTGATCATGTTAATCCATCTGTACAATAACTTCTTTTTTTAAATACAGAGCAAAATAGGCAATATTTTTCTACTAAATTTAAGTCACCAGGGATTGATAAAATCATAGAATGATAGAATGGTTAGAGTTGGAAGGGACCTTAAAGATCATCTAGTTCCAACCCCCCTGCCATGGGCAGGGACACCTCCCACTAGACCAGATTGCTCAAAGCCCCATCCACCCTGGCCTTGAACACTTTGAGGGATGGGGCATCCACAACAAAATTGCCTTGACCAACCTCCAGGGATGGGCCATCTACAACTTCTCTGGACAACCTGTTCCAGTGTCTCACCACCCTCACAGTAAAGAATTTCTTCCTAATATCTAATCTATATTAATCCTCTTTCAGTTTAAAACCATTGCCCCTCATCCTATCACTACACTCCCTGATAAAGAGTACCTCACCACCTTGCCTGTAGGCCCCCTTTAAGTACTGGAAGACCACTATAAGGTCTCCCTCAGAGCCTTCTCTGTTCCAGGCTAAACAACTCCAACTGTCTCAGCCTGTCTTCACAGGAAAGGTGCTTCAGCCCTCTGGTCGTCTTCATGGCCCTCCTCTAGACTCACTCCAACAGGTCCATGTCTGTCTTATGTTGGGGGCCCCAGAGTTGGATGCAGTACTCCAGGTAGGGTCTCACCAGAGTGGAGTCGAGGGGCAGAATCACCTCCTGGACATGCTTCTTTCATTACAGCCCAGGGCGCAGTTGGCTTTCTGAGCTGTGAGCGCACATTGCCGGGTTATGTGGAGCTTCTCATCAACCAACACTGCCACGTACTTCTCCTCAGGCCTGCCATCAACCAACACTGCCACATACTTCTCCTCAGGCCTGCTCTCCAGCCATTCAACGCCAAGTCTGTATTTGTGCTTGGGATTGCCCCAACCCAGATGTAGGACCCTGCACTTGGCCTTGTTGAACTTCATGCAGTTGGCTTGAGCCCCCCTCTCCAGCCTGTCCAGATCCCTCTGGATAGCATCCCTTCCCTCCAGTGTGTCAACTGCTCCACACAGCATGGTGGTGTTGGCAGACTTGCTGAGCGTGCATTCATCCTGCTGTCCATGACACTGACAAAGATGCTGAACAGTAGTGGTCCCAGTACTGACCCCTGAGGAACACAACTCATCACTGGTCACCACTTGGCCATCCAGCTATTGACCACAAGTCTTTCAGTGCAACCATCCAGCCAATTCCTTATCCACAGAGTGATCCTTCCATCAAATCCGTGTCTCTCCAATTTTGAGACAAGGATGTTGTGTGGGACAGTGTCAAATGCTTTGCATGAGTCAGGTAGATGATGTCAGTTGCTCTTCCCTTATCCACCAGTGTTGTAACACCATTGTAGAAAGCCACAAAGTTTTTCAGGCACGATTTGCCGTTAGTGAAGCCATGTTGGCAGTCACCAGTCACCTCCTTATTTTCCATGTGCCTTAGCAGAATTTCCAGGAGGATCTGCTCCATGATCTTGCCGGGCACAGAGGTAAGACTGACGGACCTGTAATTCCCCAGATCTTCCTTTTTTCCCTTTTTAAAAATAGGGGTTATGTTTCCCCTTTTCCAG
>NW_009646500.1:1985382-2004175 GCF_000708025.1 Charadrius vociferus
GTCTCCTGCAGGGGGAAGTTCTTCATTCTCCCAGTCCCTGTCGCTGCATTCTGAGACTTGGATGGTGTGGCTAGAGCATGTACCAGTGAAGAAAGACCAAGGCAAAAGAGTCGTTGAGTATGTCAACCTTGTCCATATCCCGGATAACCAGGTCTCCTGTTTCCTTCTGGAGATGGCCCACATTTTCCCTAGTCTTCCTTTGGTCATTGACATACCTATAGAATCTTTTCTTGTTGCCCTTGATGTCCCTGGCCAGATTTAACTCTATCTGGGTTTTAGCTCTCCTAATCTGATCCCTGGCTGCTTGAACAATTTCTCTGTATTCTTCCCAGGCTACCTGTCCTTACTTCCACCTTCTGTAGGCTTCCTTTTACTGTTTGAGCTTCTTGTTCAGGAGCTTCTTGTTCATCCATGCAGGCCTCCTGATGTTTTTGCCCAACTTCCTCTTAGTTGGGATGCATTGCTCCTGAGGTTGGAGGAGGTAATCCTTGCATATCCACCAGCTTTTTCGGGCCCCTCTTCCCTCCAGGGCTTTATCCCATGGAACTCTACCAAGCAGATCCCCAAAGAAGCCAACATCTGCTCTCCTGAAGTCCAGGGTAGTGAGCTTGCTGTGCACCCTTCTCACTACCCTAAGAATCTTGAACTCAGCCATCCCATGGTCACTGCAGCCGAGGCTGCCCTTGAGCTTCACATTGCTGGTACTCTGTGTCTTTGGGGATTTAACCAACTTCTATTGCAAAACTGGATGTAATAGATGTGTTTTATCCAAAAGTACTGCAAGGAAATGAAAGCACTGCAAGGAAATGGAGGTGAAAAGGACCATACATCTGGCAGAAAAAGAGCAGAAGGAAAACATGACATCGGAAGCTGAAAATGACAGTGAGGTCAGGCCAACTGCCCTGCACATGCCAACATATAAACTGCTGTGCAAGAGGGTATGGTAATGTATTAATATGCTATGGAGAAGTTGACTGCCCCACTTTGCTCTGTGTCATTTTTTTTGGTCTATTCTGACTGCTCAAAGCAGGATTTTCTCAGGTAAAGACAGTCCACTCCTGCAGTAAATGTCCCAGATTGAGTTGCAAAGGCTGAAGGCTCTTGGGCTATCTCCCCTCTAACGCTCTGGTAAGGATACATTTTGATTATTTCCAAGGGTTGTCCAAGGCCAAAAAAGTATGGACAGCTGGAGAACTGATAATCACAGATTATCTGAATACCACCTTACTCTGAGGTGTGGTGCAGAGTTTTTTCTTCAAGAACCATGAGAAATTCTCTCTCACTGCTCTTTCCATGTTGCTGAACCACTTAGTTCACACAAACAGAACTGTACAAATAAAAGCCATAAGAGAAGGAGAGGGGCTTTTATTTTTTTTAATTTATAGTGGCACATTGGCTACCTCTATAGCAGCACAATAAACAGCATGTGGACTCCTGCCTGAGGATTGTCATACTAACAATTAAACTGTTATCAAGGTCTCTGTGTCAACTAGAAACCTCTTAAACAAAGCCTGGGCATGCATCAGGGTTTGGTATGGGCCAGGCATCATTTAACAGGCTGGCTGAATAAGGCCATCCTCTTTAGGTGGGTAAGAGAGTTAATGGTATAGGCATAGGTCCTATCATGCCAGCTGGCTACAAAGAATTGTCCTGGCCCTGTTTTTTGTTGTGGTTTTTAGACACGATAAATATAGCCATTGGATTCAGCCAGCCCAATAGCTTGTCTGTGACAATGACAAATAGAAATTGTTTAGGGAAAGCGTTTAAAAAGCAGGAAAGGCATGGAGTGATATTTCCCTTGGTGTATCCTGCTGGCTTCCAACAATTGGCAACCTAGGGATTTCTTGAGTCACAGACTGCATCCAGATGCATTGATTTTAATAGCTTCATCTTCTTACGTCCAGCTGTTTTCAGCTTTGCATTTTCCATCTTCTTTAGGCTTATTTTTAGAGTGAGTTCTTGGGCCAAAACGGGAGAACAGCCTGCCTCTCTTCCAGTTTCTGAGACCAGGTATGCACAAGCTGCATTGGGTCACACCAGCTCCAGGAGGTGCAATGGGCTGGATGCAGAAAATCTGGAATTCAGTCTGGAAAGATCCAAGTACCTGCCTGATTTGTTAGACTTCTCTTTTTGGAAGTCAGTGGCCTGCTTCAGGGTCCCAGGCTGAAGAGAAATATTCTCTCTCTATGACAAGGTGACCAGTTCCATCACACAGTGGGGTATTTCGGATACTTGAAGTTCAGGTGAACAATGTTTTTATTTCAAAATGTTATATTTTATTTGAAAAATAATTGGCACTGTTACTTCATATGTTTTCTGGTTGTTTTTTTGGTTTTTTGGTTTTTTTTTCATGAGCTCCTCCAAAGCTTCCTTTGCTGATAAACTTGTATGGATAATTAAAAGATTTCATATAAATATTTTATTTTGAAGTTACTTGTTCTCCAGTTTAATTAACATCTCAGTATGGAGTTGAAAGTGTGACATCTGCCTGTACAAGAAATGTTTTTTTCCAAGTCCAGGAGCTGGTCTCATTGCACAGAAAGAGGGCAGGGACCTTTTCAAATGCACAGAGGTTAGAAGAGGAAAGCAGACAAGATACCTTTTGAATTTCTGAGGGGAGAAAGGGGTTTAGGAGAAGAGCAGAGGCTGATGGTCTGAAAGGAGAAGTAAGGTCACACATTCTTTCATCAATTAACTGTTTGGAGAAGATAAACCCAATAAGAAAATTACATTTGACTATAGTTCAACTACACTTCATATTAAGGCAGTTTCTAATAACCTTTAAAACCAAGGTTGGGCTCATCATCTGACATGGGAATCCATGGCAAAAAAAGTCATCTAGCAGAGATTAAGTCCTACAGGCCCTTGAACATGGGCAGTGGCAGCAAGAGGGAGCAATGCTGGTGGAGGCAGCTCCCGTCTATGTGTCTGAACATTTGGAGGGGGCTTACAAACCACCTGTGGCACATATGCTACTGTTTAGAAATCTATGATCCATGCCAAAATATGCTTTTTAAGACAAAAAGACAAAAAAATGTTCCCTAGAAGAATCTTAGGCTATGCATAGTGCTCTTTTACTTGTATTAAAAAAACAATTTTGTTTATAACAGTTTTTAAATTGTTTTCCAAACATGGTATTCCTGCTCATCTAGATGTATGTCGTATTTCCTAGTTCAAATGAAATCAAATTATAAGTAAATCCCTTAGAGCAGTTATATTACTTATAGCCATTTTCTTCATGACAGTTAAGAAACAGACCTGTTATAGCCATGTTCTAATTATAGTCTTAAAAGGATTTGGTAATACAATCTAAGATGAATATTAAATTACCTTTGCCTTGTCTTTTGCTACCTGGGTTAGGAAGATTGATTGGGGTTATGGCCTAGGCTGTGAAACCTTTATTTTACTGGCAATGTCGTTACTTTATTTTTTACTTTTTTAACATAGAAAAAATAATTCTGTATTTTTATTTGATTTTGTTTCTAAATTAATTTTCCATCTCATCTGCTAAGGAAATGAGATGTGAAAACAGTTCCGTTCTATGTGTGAACACATTAGTTGAGGAACATACTTTCAGACTTAGTCTATCTAACACTGTAGGAAGGCTACATCTATCTGTTTTTCCTAGCAGATGAATAAAAAAACTGTGCAAAAAAAAAGTCTTTTTTTCCCCATTAATAAAAAAGATTTAAATACATAAAAAAGATAAATTTCAGTGTGGCATGTTAACAATGAGTGCCCAGGAAGTCTCAAACTGTCAGTGACCCAGGTGGCTAAGCAGTGCATCACTGGGATTTGGAAATGTCTCTCAGAATTTGCAAAATCCTCTGTCACATTACAAATGCGTGCTTTTTGCACAGTTAAGAGGACTGGCTCACTGATCTGTGTGTCACACCTGAAAAAATAGGATTCTGATTTTGACCTCACATCAATTTCACTTTGCTGCAGTTGCAAAGACTACAGCAGAATTAGTTCAGGAACACATAAGCAGCTGAAACTGATAGAGAGCCACAGCTCTCTAATATCACTGCATGAGCTCATTTTCATTATCTCTCACATTTCTTCTCTCTCATCATGCTTAACAGTTGTATCTGTTTCCTTTTGTACTGCAAGCTCTCTGGGACAGAGACTACCTATTTATGACTTTCCAGTCAGGGTTTCTGGACATTTCTGTAAAGCTAATCTGAAATAATAATGGTATTCAGATAGTATCTAAGCAAGGTAGAAGCAATTACTGAGCAAAGGCCCTTCCATGATTAGGCATTGCCTACAAATTGCATAATAATAATTTGACTTCCCACTGGAATCTATTCTTGCTATTTTTCAGCCATGTGAATGGCTTGTTGTCGGTCAAAAACTGACAGCAATCTAATCCATAGGACCATTTTGCAATTTATTCTTGTGCCCATAACATATCCAGGCAGTCCATCTCAATCAGAGCATAGCTGGTTGCAGTATCCCTTCAGTGTCCTCAAACTTTACGCAGCTTGCTTTGGCTGACCATCAATCCACACTTACTGGTCTCTGCACTTCCATCTGAGTATACATACTGGCAGTGGAGAAGGAAACACTGGCATGCCTTACAGGTTATCCAAATTGATGGATGCTTACTTTCTGGTTTTTGCTGCAGTATCAAGTGCTTTCATTTTTCAGGATTTGTTCCAGAAAAGCAGGTAATCTTTCAGAGATCTCTGCATAGACTAAAGGAAAAAAATCAAAATTCTATTTTGCAGTGGGATTCAAGGTTTTGTGCATTTGTTCTTATTTTGTATCCAACAAGCCTGAGATGCTCGACGATGTTTTCAATTTTCCCATTATCCAGGTAGAGCCCAGAGATTAGACCCCCCACCACGAATAGGAATAGCCATGTTCAAGGTGTTTTAAGGCAAGACTAGGAAAGTGACTTTGCAAATATTCACTTGTAGGTGGGAAACCAGCTTGAATTTTGAATGCTAACAGGCAGCAGCTAATTGGATGTATGTTTGCTGGGGTGAGTGTCTGAAACTGAACTTCTGAACTCTTCAACTCTCAAGCAGAAGGCTGCTACTTGGTAGCTGCAGCTGGTGTGGGCTGGTTGTAAGTTTTGGTGATACTCGGACTGAACAAAGTGACGCATCCTGAATCCTCCAGCTAATAAGAAAACACAAGGCAGAACCACCATTTAGAAAGCTAATCACATATTGCACTTCTGCACACAAGCTATTTAGACTGGGAAAATGGGAGGTTTGGGGGCCAAGAAAAAAGAGCTGGTGCCAAAAAGAAGTGGTTTCGGAAAAGGGAAGGGGGGCTGGAAAGCAGAAGGTGAAGATCCTGGCTGCAGGAAAGATCCTGGAAGCAAGGGAAGATCCTAGAGATCAGAGATTTGTGTGGAGATGAATGCCAGGGATGCTCAGGACCTTGGCCAGTGATGCCAAAGGCTGGTACCCGAGAGCAGTGGATCAGTGGGAACTGACCCTACTTGCTGCATGACTTTCTGCTGTCCTGGAGAAGCAATGACGTCCCTGCAGGGAAGCGAAGTCAGGACGTAGGGAACTTAACACTGTGGCGAGGGAGAGAGGGGGAAGGAGGGAGTGTGTGAAATAATCAGGTAGGGTAAAAGCTTTCATCTTATTGGTCCTTAAATAAACCCCAGTATCCAGATCCTCTGTGGACTGTGGTTTACTGTGTCTCACCTGTGACAACTCTCTACACGCTGTCCTTGCTTGCTTTCATCTGCTCTCTGTCTTTCCTCCTACCCCTCAGCTAAATTCTGTATTAAAAGCCTCCATTTCAAGAGTCTCCATCTCCTGCAAAGAATTTGTAAAAAAAATCCTAACTATTTCTATGAGACAGTGAAACACTGTAAGAATTTTTTCATTTCCAAAATGAATTCAGAAATTTGTGCTGCCTTACTGGTTGCTACCTTTTCTCTATCTGGATCTATTACTTGCTCACTAATTGTTTCCAAGGAGCCCTAGATGACTGTGACAAAGACAGCACTTATTTCTCTTGAGCTTTAGGCCCACACACTTCATTGTTTCAATATAATAGACTTATTATGTTCTTCTTCAGAAAGGTCATACAACACTGCCTGTAAGTGATCACCTTTCAGGTGCTGCAGTTGCTATTATTTTCCTCTTTATGAGTTGAAGTGTGTGAATAATGTCAAGGGGAAACAGTCTATTCAAATTGTTAAATAAAATTAGCTAACTTGACACTTCATGAATGTAGAGGAGTCTGGGGGGAAATAAAAGACCACAAGGAAGCAAAACTGCACCTTGTTAATCTGGAAAAAATCTTGCCTGGTGCAAGAAAAAACCTGTCAGGAGTTATACAAATTTCTGTGAAAAAAAATCAAAATTAATCCAAATAGCAGGAACCTGACTTAACTGTACCATTTCTTTCCAAGTGAACATTTTCCTTGAGTTACCCAGCTGTCTGTCAATTCTAGCTTTGTAAAATTTTGATTGTCAAAGTACCTACCCTATCTTGAAACATGGCAGAATTCTCAAAACCATGTTTAGTTAAATTTAAAAAGAAACCCTTTTCCATAATTCTAAGTGTTGTGTATACTGATTTGTGACAATATGCAACGTTGTGAGATATAATATTTTTGTGAATTACATATGCAGCTTTTCTGCCAACTGCTGCTGAATTAATCCTCTGCAGGCTTTCATTGAAGTCGGACAAAGAATTTTCAAAATGGAAAATTCAACAAAAATGTGGCTTCAGTAATTCTAAAACTATTTCCAAATTTTCCTTCAGTTTCACCAAGTTCTTTCAAATGAGATGAAATTGTTCCGAGTTGGTTTGGTAAAAGTATCAGAGAAGCAATTGGTGATATTCCCTTTTATTCTCCAACAGTTCAATAGCTCTAACACTCTCAGAGCAAGCAGGACACTCCTGGTTTGTATCCATGGTCTGTGCAGCTCTGGGGAGCTTTTCAGCAAAGCTCTTGCACTCAGATGCATGGCCTGGTCAGAGTCTTCAGAAACAGGTCCATGCTCAGGCCCTCATGTTGAAACCATACCATTTTTCATATGGAAAACCTAAATAGTCAGAAGCTGATAAAGCCAGTTGCTGGACTTCTCACGTAACTTCATGAGGTTTCCGTTGGCCCCATTTTCCAGTTTGCCAAGGTCCCTGTGGATTGAAGCACTGCATATTTTGATGTGCTGTGAATGTCAGGCACCTCCACCCGTACACATATAGTGCTGTATCACACATTTGGTGTTCGGGAAACTTGGGAGCTGCTCAGCCTGCTTCCAGCCTTCATGCCAAAGTCATTTGTTAAATGAAGTAGAAAAGATTCTGCAAACATGGCTGAGACTCCCTTTCCTCCAAACATAGGTAGTTTATAGTATGGTTATTACCGCAGTTCCTGGGAAGAGTAACCGGAGTCAAGCCCCAGGCAAAGGAAGGAATTGCAGTGTCTGTCCCAAAGTCTCACTCATTAATCTGGCTGTCAGTTACAGAAAGGAATGGCAGGACAACCTCTTCCCTATCTGAAAGTTGTGGGTGTTCATTTAGCCCTTTTTCCCTATCTCTTCTTGTTTGTCCCTGAAAAAGAAGCTTCATGTTTTGGTGTCAGTAGGCTGTTTTGCTTGACATTAAAATAAAAAAATAAAAAAAATCTTTGCCTTGGTAAAGAGAATGAGACTGAAAAAATATACTTTTCATTAAAATCTCATCCCAAACTATGCTTTTACATGATGAATTGTTTGCCTAGACCTAGCTCTAATATTTTCTCTAATCCTACACTTTACCTTGCAATTCAGTTCTCTTAGTTTCAAAAACACTGAAAATGGAATCCATTACCATAACAATATCTAAGGGCTTGAATCTTAAAGCAAAATAACACAAGAGCTACCTTTTCTTCTACATCACTCTAAACAATACAGCTCTGCCATCCAAATCAGGATGCTAATCTGTGGGCAACTTGCTTGAAATTAGTATCCTTCAGCTTAATTATTTTCTAGAAAACTCTTGCGAAGTTAATTTTTCCTCCTAAACTATTTCCAAACAAGTTAGTGTATGTTAACTGAACAGGATTTTTCAGGCCCAGTTAGAAGATTAAATTTACCATCAGTTCCTATATTAATTTTAAAGTTGATTTCAGTGTCACTAATTTAGAGTCTTACCTTCAAGGACACACTAAAAACATACATCTAGGAAGTGATTCAAGAGAGATGCACACACATTTTCTTATGTTCTAACATATCTCACTTTTGTTATATAAAACAAAACAGCAGGAACTTTTTCTTCTCTTCCAGCATTATTTTTTCAAGTAGTTGTTTCCCTGAAATACTGAATATACCTAAGACTTGGCCTTTGTATTTTAAGTGTTTTGTTGCTCTCCAAAGATTTTGTCCTCTGAAGAACTGAAGTACTCACAGTGCCTTCTCTAATTCTTCTTGCTGCTTTAAAAACACTTTGAAATGTAAAACTTAATAACTATGTACATTCTTTACAGAAGTTTGCATACTTCAAAAAAATTAAAACTATTTTTGGAGAGGGTGATTATTTCAGCAGTCCAATGAAATCCTGAGCCCTCTTGCAACTATTTAACAATTACCTGTCAAATCCTAGAACATCCTTGTAAACATTTTTATTAGTTTGTCATGCAATTAAAATATTCTTTTATGAATTAGACTTCATCAGTCAATAAAAAAAAAGAAGAAAACACTATTTATATTCAATATTTTTCTCCCATTCCACTTTGTAATGAGAAGGCTTTACAGGCAGTATCCCTACCTGAATTAAATACAGAGTCTAGACATGATTTTGCTGCCCAACCCAGTGAACTTCATGATGGGTTCTCTCAAACAGGAAGAGATACTCCCATCAACCACCTTTCTTCTCTCCTTCCCCAGAATGACATTCCAGCCCAGATATATTCTTTGCCTTCAAAGAATATGGTCTTATCCTGAATCATTTGGAAGAAATGATCCCACAAGCAGAAGGTACAGTTCCCCTTTTACATCTAAAGCCTTTCAGGCTCTGCAGGATCTTGTTCACATGTACGGTAAAATACAAGTAGTGAATTGTATGCAGAGTTTATGCAGAGCCTGCTTTTGTAATATGAAAATCTTGATGGATTACTAATGAAGAGAGGTTGTACAATAATCTATGCAGCAGTAATTCTGTAAAATAAACCATCAGCTACTAAAATGGAAAATTCACAGGCTAAATGTTAAAAGTGCATTGTGCTTGGGATTTTACAAGAGAAAATACATATTCTTAAAAAAAATATACAAAGTTGTAAAGCTTGGAGTGGATTTTAAAATTTCACTACTATAGGGGATCTACAGCAACAAACTGATATTCTAAGACATTCTTTTTTGCTTAGATCTGGAGCAGCTTGAAGCTGTTGGTTCAGGATTAAATACACCATAAAAATATCTCATGTCTTTAGTCAGTAGAAACCACAGATGAAATCCTTGGAAGTTGGCTAATATGGATAAAGTAATGAAAAACCCATTTTTCAATTTATGGGATGTCTTGAATCTGCATCTGAAAACTGAATACAATTAATATACCTGATAGGGCATCTTGCAAAAAAAAATAATAATTGCCTCTTATATATATAGTACACTGACACAAGTATTTCCAAAGAGAAATAAGTGTAAAGGTTGTAGAAGCATCTCATTAATTTACTTATCAACAGTATCTTGGAGAAAGTATTACCTTCCAGGAAATGATTGGATTTGATCAAATCCATAACCCCCAAAACCCCTTCCTCCTTAGATATGTCCTCAGTTTGAAATATTAGGGAGATTTTATTGACTGTGCCAAATAAAGGAAATACGAATTCCACTGCAATACAGCAAGAAGTCTGGTCCCACTAGGTTTAAGAATTCAGTCAGAACCTGAAGAGGATAAAGGAGAAATGTGTAAAGACTTTGACTGATAAATGAGTTAGTAAATCCAAGTCTCTTTCATTTTTAAGTAAAAGCATTCAGCATTTTCAGAATATCTAGAACAAAACGGGCTGTTTATCCTGAAAACAAAACAATGTTTTTGCACAAGCTCCATTGAAATGATTCTCCCTCCTCTTGTTCAGAGAGTCCTTAGTGGGCTGATGTTAACAGAGGGAGGCTTGTGAGGATTTCTTACTCACTTTTGACTGTTTAGAAAGTTCTAAGCCCACATCCTAAGCAAGCTTTGAGAACATTTTGGCCCTTGCTTGCTTGATAAGGCCTCAGTTATGGTGATATCAAAGCCAGCATTCAAAGTTATGGTAGACAGGTCTGGAGTATATTAGACTGATACTTTTCATAGCTGACCTTCCTCTTTTTCACTATTCTTACTTCTCTTCTTCAGTAGCATATTATGCTTCCTCAACATGTGGGGCTGGGCTTTGTAGTCCCAGCAGAAAATATTTCAGTGATATAAAGCTTTGCCAAAAAAACAATCAACCACACACACTCCCTTGCCAACAAGAATCTTATACCTGCTTCAGGGTTTCCTGGTGTCACACCATATTGACGTGGTCAAAAGGGCCCCAGTGCAATGTCATAAGTGATGGATTTTGAGCACTCACTGAACTCAACCCATCACTTTCTGTTTTGTATGTGCTACTAAAGCAAAAGCCAGTGTCGGTAGCCATAGCTCTCTACCAAGGACACCGAAGAAACCCTTTAAATATTTACAGGAAAAATTAAGCATATCTGGAGAAACTAAAAATAAATTCATTTTAGGAAAAAACCATCAAGCCATATGCAATTCAAATATTAGCTGTATATCAAAGACGTGTGTGTAAAACAATTAAAATTCAATTAAGGATCCAAATTACCTTTTTAGCAAATTACAGGGTTTTAGGATTTCTGTTAAAAGTGCATTACAGGTTGTTAGCAATTAATTGATGTCATTTAGTATTGATATGTAATTAAGTTCAAAAAGTAACTTATTTCCAGTAGAAAAGCTTTCCTGGTTATGTTATGAAACTTAATCAGGTAGAGGAGCCACAAAGACATTCCCCTCCCTCTCCTGACAAGCAGCAATCTATATTGTTTTAGTTTGACAGGCAATGGTTTATATCTACATAATTTTAAGCCAATTACTTATCTTGTCTTTTACATTATAAAAGCATGCTTTTAGTTGTATAATTTCTCCCAAGAAAAATTCTATCAAACTAAATTACAAGATGGAAATAGGTGCATGAAACAGAATAGGTAGGCATAAGTTCTAAAACAAATACCAGGCAATTTGTATTCACATTGAAATAGCAGTCTAAGCTGAACATTAAACTTAAACAGTTTATTAATTTCCTAGTTCCAGCCTTTTTTATATTTTGAACTGGAGAAAAATGTGTTGGTAACCAGTATACTTGCAACATCTTTTTTTCTCCTACTTCCAAATGATTCTTCAAAAACTGTTGTCAAAATCCACTGTTGATTATGGCAGAAAAAGCTGTGGGGTCCTGGTGGTTAAGAAGCCGACCAATAGAAAACCAAGAAAAAGCTTTTTTTATTGTGAGGGCAGTTGAACACTGGAATGGGTCACCCTGGGGTGCAACGGAGTCTCCATCCCTGGAGATATTCAAACCCAACTGAACATGGTTCCGAGCATCCTGTGCTCTGAGCAGTGGGTGTGGGCTAGATGATTTCCAGAGGTCCCTTTCAACCTCTGCTATACTATGATTCTGCAAATGAAAGTAATTTCCAGTTCCACAACACCACCAGTTGAGATTACTGTGATTTTTGCTATTGATTCCAAAAGGGCATGATCAGACCTAATAGATGGGTTACTGGCCTTTTAATACCATGAGCATGTTAATGTAGTGAATTTAAAGTTACAGAACAACACTGGTGTCCTTAATTATATTGGTGCCTTAAAGGTCAACACAAAAATGGTCTGAAATAGTGAGAAAAACACACATCAGATTGCAAATGATAGCTGTGAGTTAAAAGCCATGGAACTGACCTGTCTGAGTAAATAGAAAGCTAATTATTTCTCAGAAAGTCTGTGTGTGAATTAACCTTGATATAAAATGTGAAAGACAGATGCCTGGCTTTACAGGAAGTGGAACATCAGCTTCAAGAGATTCAGCTCTTGTGAGTGACTATTCTAATATCTACTGTTCAGTTAGGCAGTATCTCCCATAAGGGAAAAAGCTTTTTTTTTTCCAAGACACTGTTCTTCTCTAAAGGAAGGGGGAGCTTTCAGCACTGAAACTACCACCAAAGGCTGTGACTGCTAAGATCCATTTGTTTTACTTGCTTTAAACTTGCATTGCATGAAAATGAGATGGCGAAATGCAGAGGTTTACTGTGTTTCATATTTTTTCTGCAGCAAAGGATTCGAAGTCCAGGAGAGCGTGAGCATATTACAGAATGCAGTGCTGACAAGTACTGTCTTTTGATTCTTTACTCACTGAATTATTATCTAAAACTTTTTTTTTTTTTTAATCACCTGCCCCTCTCCCCCACTTCAGAAATCTACATTAAACTCCTCTTGATCAAGGTCACACTGATATGAGTGGATTAAGGTTTGGCATTCAATCAGGGTCAGCAGTATCCCTTGGGCTGCATTACGCCTAAATTTAATTTACCATATGATCCTAAGAGTGAGACTTTTGAACTGCAGCCCACCTCCCTTGCTTCCAAATAGTTGACATTTCTGAACTTGTCGTATTTTTTGCCACATTATTTGGTAATTTTTTTTTTTTTTCCTAAGGAAGGACTCATTCCTGTACTGAGAAATTTAAGGGTTTTTTTTTTTCCCATGGAGGGGATTACATGCAGGAGGTTCGTTTTAAGTGTTTAACCTCAGTATCTGTACCACTAATAACAGCAAGACAGCAAGTTTTGAAGATTTTGCAGATCACCTCCCTGTCGTCCTTTAACCCCAGACATCAACTAAGCACCATGCAGACGCTCGATCACTACCCTCCGGTGGGATGGGGGAGAGAATCAGAAGAGTAAAAGTGAGAAAACTCATGCATTAAAATAAAGGCAGTTTAATAAATAAAAAAAAAGCTGCGCATGCAAGCAAAGCAAAACCAGGAATTCATTCACTGCTTCCCATCAGCAGGCAGGTGTTCAGCCATCTCCAGGAACGCAGGGCTCCGTCACGCATAACCATTACTTGGGAAAACAAACCACCATAAATACAAACATTCCCCGCTTCTTTCTTCTTCCCCCAGCTTTATATGCTGAGCATGGCATCATATGGTATGGAATATCCCTTTGGCCAGTTTGGCTCAGCTGTCCCACCTGTGTCCCCTCTCAACTCTTTGTGCATTCCCAGCCTACTCGCTGGTAGGGCAGCCTAAGGAGCAGAAAAGGCCTTGACTCTGTGTAAGCACTGCTCAGCAACAGCTAAAACATCCCTGTGTTATCAACACTGTTTCCAGCACAAATCCAAAACACAGCCCCATACTAGCTACTATGAAGAATATTAACTCTACCCCAGCCAAAACCAGCACAAAATTTAGCTGTTGCTGATCAGTGCTTACACCTAGGCATTTCTGGCCTTCACATGCAACTCTCATTTGATTTGCTCTTGGAAATCCTCTCTGATCATGCAGTGACATCCAAAATAATACTTTGGTACCAGCAGTATAATTCAGAAGGAATTTAAGGACCTGAGGTTGTGATAACAATCCAGAAAACCTGCTCAGGTGATCAAGAGGCCTTACCTGCTTAAGTTTTCGCAAGATAACTTGCTGTTACGCGTACCACAGGCACTTACACCATCACTGCTCCCAATGCTGACTCAGTATACAGTCTCAAACAAGATTAACATATAATGATATCATTGAGTACAACACAACATATAGCAGTTGTTGTTACTTACATTTAAAAAAAAGGCAGCAGAAGAAGAGTGCTAGTGACCTTCTATGTAATATCCTCTTTATGAGATCCCCTACCCAGCAAGTGGGAGTACTGGGTTTTACCCGCTAAGCTATTCAACAGGTTGTAAAATTTGTGCATGTGAACTTTAAAACAAAAAGCCTCTAACAGCTCTTAGTTATACTCTTCTCTGAGGATTCTGAGTAACAAAAACAAGAAATTGAAATGGTAGGATTAAAATATATTTATATCAGAATGAATTAGACGGCTTCTTTTCCAGCTTCCTGACTTCATCACACTGGGCTCAAATAGTTCTCACATCAACAGTGATAAACAAGACTGGCAGACACTGGGAGAAGAGGAAAGCGCAAGAGATATGAGCATTAACTGATTAGACAGCTGGCATCTGTCACTGCGCTCAGAACGCAGAACTGAAAAATGCACCTTCAGAACATGCAAGCACCATGGTCTCCAGCACTGCACAGGTTCCCCTGCACCATCTACAGCCGTCTTACATATCAATTGTAGGTTGTGGCTAATGGTTAAAGAAGTCTGAAGAGACGGGACAACACATGAAAAAACTAGATATGACATTGTAAAAGGGGAACCCCCTACATTTAATCTTTATTCTTGCTTTCCTGTCTAGCCTTTTGATTGTTCCATTTCACATGCAACAAGGCCTCCAGAGACAACCACTATTTATATCTGAGATTCACAGAATCACAGAATCACAGAATTTTCAGAGTTGGAAGGGACCTCTAGAGATCATCTAGTCCAACTGCCCTGCTAAAGCAGGATTGCCTAGAGCACATTACTCAGGACTGCATCCAGGCGGGTTTTGAAAATCTCCAGAGAAGGAGACTCCACAACCTCCCTGGGCAGCCTGTGCCAGTGCTCTGTCACCCTAACCGTAAAGAAGTTTTTTCGTGTGTTGGAACGGAACTTCCTATGTTCCAACTTGCACCCATTGCCCCTCGTTCTGTCACTGGGAACCCCTGAGAAGAGTGTGGCTCCATCTTCCTTCAACCCACCCTTTAGATATTTGTAAGTAGTAATAAGGTCTCCCCTCAGCCTTCTCTTCTCCAGGCTAAAGAGTCCCAGCTCTCTCAGCCCTTCCTCGTAAGGGAGGTGCTCCAATCCCTCAATCACCTTGGTTGCCCTTCGCTGGACTCTCTCCAGCAGTCCCCTGTCCCTCTTGAACTGGGGAGCCCAAAACTGGACACAGTATTCCAGTTGTGGCCTCACCAGTGCTGAGTAGAGGGGTAGAATGACCTCCCTCGACCTACTGGCCACACTCTTCCCTATGCAGCCCAGGATTCCATTGGCCTTTTTGGCAGCAAGGGCACATTGCTGGCTCATTGACAATTTACTATCTACCAGGACCCCCAAATCCTTCTCCTCAGAGCTACTTCCCAGCAGGTCCACCCCTAACCTATACTGGTGCCAAAAATTCTGGTTCAAAATTCTAGCTATAAGGTACTGTGACATTTAGCTACAAGAGATGCGGTGGCATTACTTTTCAGTTCCATGTATGTATACATGCCCATATATCAACATATGACACAAACACCAAATTTCAGAACTGGCAGCATGACAGTTTATAGAGTCAAGTCATTAACACAGATTTAGCAATGAAAAGAAAGATCAAAGTAATTTCATTTTCAAGTAATACAGTCAATTTTATTTTTCTGTGCTGGTTGTGGAAGGAAGCTATCATAATGTATAGTCCTAATGAAAACTTTCTGTGCCAATTCCCCATTGTCTTTCTCGATGAAAATCTGAAATTTCTAGCTGTGTTGAATTTAACAGTAACTCCCTGTGGTAATACTTTATATTTTGACTTGATGTCCATAAAATGTCAGAAATTGTATCTCTACACACTTATTCAAATCAATATTGTCCTTGACAAGACACAGCAAAGAACAAATGACACATAACTGAACATCTTAAATAGAAAAATATAGATATTAGTAATTACAGGCATCCAATCCACTTTACCTTGCTACAGCTAGGATTAACCACATAAAGAAAGGAAAGAGAAAAGAAGGAGGGCTCTCATTAAATAAATACCAGTCTAGCTTCTTTCTTTCTCCTCACTCATTTATCTTATAGCTCCATTCACTTACTGTCCACCATGCAAATATAGAAAAGTAGTGATTTCTTTCTGGGCTTTTCTCTAACCATCTCAGCAAGTAGTCTTAGATCTGAATCTTAAAACAAGGTCAGATAGTATTATGCATTTGCCCTTCTTTGGGTCAACATACTACACCTAAGGTAAGTGTCAAAAAGGGGCCAGCTAAACCTCCCACTAGAAGGGCCCATTTCTCACACACAGAATAAAAAACAAGGCTATACTGCTATGTCTGATATTAATTTCAGCACTTTTTCATCTACAGTTCTTGAAATAAACACCCCGACTAATGTAGTATGTAGGCACTCAAGTCACACAAGTGGTCAGCAAACACCCTGACTGACACAATGAGGTTTTATGAGCAGTCTTGATGCCACTAGACAACTCCATGGATGTTCAGCGAGAGAGGCTCCTCCATCCTGGCAGAGCAGGAGGGGGAACAGACCTTACACATCTCAGGCCCTTCGGGTCCCCAACCTTGGAGATCACTATACTGGTTTAAGTTTTCAAAAGTCCTTCCAGACATGCTTAGAGGAGTTCCCACTCTTTTGCACAATGGTAAACCTTTCCAGCACACAAACATTCAGCAGAGTAACACTAGCATTCATACCTGCTTCTAGGTGTCCAGTGCAAGCT
Source organism: Charadrius vociferus (assembly GCF_000708025.1). Lineage (NCBI taxonomy): Eukaryota > Metazoa > Chordata > Aves > Charadriiformes > Charadriidae > Charadrius > Charadrius vociferus. The sequence continues at coordinate 2,001,925 of NW_009646500.1, forward strand.
TACAAAGCTCATCATGGGAGTCAAGTGCTTATTTCCTTCTGGCTAAGCCTAGACTGTGTCCTGTGACTCACTATACTGATCTGTTTAACCAAACTGGGCATCTGGCCAGGCCACAAGATATTTTCTTCCAGCCCAGGAGCCCATTTTTCCTTCTCACTGAAAGCTCACAGAAGCAGAGGAGTTGGTCTAGACTTTGAGATAGACCTAAAGTGGAGAAGCATTTTCATGTCTCACAGTTGAGGTGCAGATTTTTGAGAATCTGGATGTCAGTTCTTTGTCAATGTTCATTTCTACTGTATTCGTAGAATAGTTTGGGTTGGAAGGGACCTTTAAAGGTCATCTATTCCTGTAAAATATATACTTCTCTTACCATAGAACGGCATACATATGCTCATTTTGGTTTGTACATGAGTCCGAGACTCAGAGTTTAAAACTGAATGTCTCAAAAAAGTCATTAACTTAGGATGCTCAGTTTGTGAAGACTTGAGACTGATTTAATGAAGTAATTAGAATTTTAGAAGACTTTGTACATTTAAGGGAGAGTTCCCACTGACAAGAGAGTCAGCTGGTCAGCGCTTCTGGAAGTCAGATAGCAGGTGTGGAGATCTGGGTAACAAAAAAATGAAGGGCTTAGTATTAGCAACCATCTTCGAAAACTTTCAGTAACAGGCTTACCATTCCATAGAAATAATGGGGAATGAAGAAGAACAGAACCTTTGGCAGTTTACTGTTTTGTTGATAAAAAATATCCTTTCTCTTTGCACTGTTTCCTTCTAGGGTCTAGGGTCATTCTTCAGTGAATAGAAAATTGAGCAGAAAATGCAGGTTTAGAGTGAAGAGAGTAAGAGATTAAGAGAGAGGAGCATAAGAGGAGATTAAACAGGATACACCTTCATGGAATAATAGTGTACACAGCATCAGATAAAAGAAAAGAGGCTTTCAAATATAAGTACTTTGACCCTTCATTTAAAATAACTGCTTTGGAAATTCTCCTATATGGAGAAAAAAAACCCCAAACTTAAATGTTTAGTATGCGGATACGAAATACCTTTTTTGGTTTGTTCTGTGTTTTGCCAGACTGAAATAATAACAATAATTGACTTTTCCAAAACTTTTCTGTTTGTCTTCTGAAGCAATAGAGGGAAAAAAACAACTTTATCAAAGCTGAATTCACTGCTTTACTCATCACCTCCTTTTTAGTGTCTGCAACAAATTAGGTAGGAGCTAGAGACATCAAGCTTTTTAACCATAAACCTTTGGTTCATCTCCAAAAAAGGTCTGTATTATACTCTCACAACACAAGGATTTATATTATGGATAATATAGCATATGATTAAATAATCACAGACAGTATTGTAATGCAAATAACAGAAAGACACAAATGGGGGGTTGTTAATCATAATCACAGAATCTCAGACTGGTGCTAAGATCTTGATTGTTAGCACAGCCAAGAATGAGAAACATATCTTCTCAGACAGCAGTTCCATAGCACCATGGCCATTTCAAAGACAGAGAGGGTATGAGAAAGTAGTATTAATTTCTGAATATTTGTCATCAGCTTTTTAAAAAGCATCCTTGTAAAGATGGCACTGGACCAGGTTGCCCAGAGTGGTGGTAGAGGCCGCATGCCTGGAAACATTCCAGGTCAGGTTGGGCAGGGCCCTGAGCAACCTGATCTAGTTGAAGATGTCCCTGCTCATTGCAAGGGAGGTTGGACTAGATGACCCCTAAAGGTTTCTTCCAACCTAAACTAGTCTATGATTCTGTGAAACAATATATATCAATATATGTCTCTGGAACTACCACTGAAATGGTTCCTTGTTTGAAGGATGCACAGTGTTGTGATGCTATACCGAAGACATAAGAGCTTTCATCAGTTTACATTTGCAGGTAAAATGCAGCATAGAAAGGATAACCTGTTTAGAAAAGGAACTGGTCTGAGACCCTTTGTAGGAATTTAAGTAAATGACAGATAAGTAGGGTTCTTATTTTAGTTACCACTTCCTCCCTAGAAAGAGGAACACCAAAACCGGATACAAACCCATATTACCTAAATCTAACCCCATATATGGATTGTCTTCAATTAAAACTAAACAAACCACACTAAGGAAATCTAGAAGGATCCCAAGAGTTAATTAATCAAATTACCAGTTGTGCAACAGTTACCATTCCTAATGCCCTCTCTTCTGCTTTTCCCTGCTGCTGTAAAGTGTATCATCAGCCACTGCCGTCTGCACTGACTTTCAGCAGG
>NW_009646500.1:2004187-2009088 GCF_000708025.1 Charadrius vociferus
GCCCTGTCTTCAGGCAGGACTATATCTCATTTCCTGACTGTCCAGCACTAAGGGCAGAGCCATCTCCCTTCAGACAGCAGATGCTTTCTCTTGCAGGCTAGGTGCAAGGGGTGGCAGGACAGCCCTGCCCTCCCACCCACTCTACCCCTTCCCTGCAAACATGGAAAGACAGGCCAAAAGTGGGTTTCACAGCCCTCACTGATGCCCCATTGTCCCGCTCGGCTGGAGCAACCTTCCCATACCTTGCACCAAACCTTCTATGTATCTATGCTGTATCGAAATCCATGTAGGTGCAAGAGTCTGTTTCCTCAGTACCTGCATCTGACTGATCAGACTAACACAAGATAAACCTTCAGCATATGCAACAGTTTGATGTAATCAACCCAAACCAGAAATTGCCCAGAATACACTTCTTCGCAGAAATTAGCCGATGTGTTACCCACATTGCAATGCTTATATCAGCAATTCACTTCATTTTACATTTCTTGCTCAGAGAAAGAGGAATAGCATTCATAGAATAATAGACCTTTAATTTAAGAGGCATAGTAAGGGTATAAGTTTAAATCTTCTTGTATGCCCTAGTAGAGAGCCAAATTCAGAGTTTACAGGAAATTCTTTTGGTCCTGCTCTGTCCCAGATAGATCTGTTCATGAAAACTTGTGTCCTGTTGTGTAAAATACAACTGCTTTGAGCTTTGCATGCCACTTAAGAAATGCAATGTATTCCAAATGTCTAAGGTTAACTCTACATACATCTTTTCTAGACTGACATACTCAGCTACTCATTAAGTTGGAGAGTGACAAAGGAGTTAGATTGTGTGTATATGCATGTGTGTAGACAGACATACATCACAGATTTTAAGAAGTGTTATTTGAAACAGGACTGGGCAACTTTGCAAAACACAACTACTGTTAATAACCCTGTACAAGAAAGGTTAAGGGGGAAGATTAAACATGGCAGTAATTGTATTTGTGTATTTTCTATTTTCTGCTATATCCTGCATGGTTCAAAAATTACCAGATTGTGACAGCAGCTTGTAGACACACCATTCTGTTCCACTGAAAGCTGCTCTGTCAGGCACTTCCTAAGCTCCTTCAGAAAATTTTCTTTCTAGAAAGAAGAACAAAATGCATGTGGAAAGAAGAATAAACTACCCTCTCTACCACTAATGTAAGTTGTAACAGTATAGCAGAGTGTCAGATGGAAAAACAAATACAAGTTTCAAACATATGAAAGCTCATTAAACAAAATTAAGGCTCTCATACATGAACATAAAATTATTTGGAATTATATAAATGGCAGCATGATCAGACCAGTTTGGATTATGGTGCTAATAACGCTGATAACTTGGCTTAACTGCTCCCAGACTGCTCCTCTGCTGAACAGTACAACCCAGAATCTCTGGAGATGTCTGACAAATGTTTTATTTACATGTTGATGTGTCAGCTCCTGCCTCTCTCACACCTTGCCATGCAAAGAAAACATTTATCAAACTCACAGAGGGGTTTGAATAGCATTTGTTTGCTAAGAAATTGTGTGCTGTAGGTAAGTAGTGCTTATTGAACCTTTGCCTGGTGTGTATTGTACATCTTGCAGGACAGAATTATCTTTCTGGATCCGCATGCCAGCTGTGATTGCCAATATTTTGTTCTCTCATGCATGCTGCTATCCATGGGTTAGACTCTTTCATACTAAGACTATTTTACACCATTCAGGTAAATTGGTGAAATAACTTACGGCTGTAGGAGGATATACCGCAGTCTTTACTCTGTCAGATTCACGTAATGACAGCTTTGTACAAGTAAGAAATGTTTGACTACCATTATTAGTGACATCAATGAATGGACAGAAAACTCTCCCTTCCTCCTAAAAACACATACCTTGAAATCCCTGGGAGTTTTGCAATTTAGACATCACATGCTGTTCTAGGTCCTGATCTCACCCTCTAAAACCAAACAAGATTTCTAAAAGAACTGTACCAGAGCTGGGTGGGACATTGGAATCACAGTCAGAATAGGTAGATTTCACAGGATAATTTTTCTTCTTTGTGTCAGCTATTCAACAGAAACTCACTGGAAAACCAATGCTCCCAGTGTCCAGGTCTGCTTCACCTGGTCCAACCAGCACTGACTGCAGATGGAGAATTGAGTCTTCAGCCATACATAGACAAAAGGGGTTTGTCTAGACCTTGTCAAAACATCTAGCTGAAATACCAGAGAATATCTACAAGAAAAGCAGTGCTGCTTAGCATTTCATGGTATAGTAGGAGGGTGGCACTGAGGTCTGTTTTATTTACTTTATGTAAATAACCATTTAACTCTTATTCTTTTTTTGGGGGGAGGGGACACAACATCATTATCTTGCTCTAGGGTAATTTGAACTTTTACTAATCTACATCAGTAAAATACAGCCATTTGTTGAGCCTGAGGCTCCACAGAAATATGAAAGTACTGTTTTATGAAGAAGAAAAAGATTAATCCCCGTAAGTGACAGAAGACTGAACAGCAAATTGCCATATTTTTTGTGGCAATTAAGTCCATAACAAGAACTAAATTATAACTATAAGTGGGTCAAAAAAACAACCCACAGTTAACCCAGGACACAGTTAAAAGAGTGTGCCATGCAGAAGACATGATGTGGTCCCAGCTAAAGCATACGGACTGTGTACTATGGACAAACTATACACATGCCTTAGAGAAACCAGAATACTTTGAGAGGACCGACTTGAGTCGCATTTAGAAACAGGTGAAAAAACAGCATTAGTTTACACCATCATGCAAAGATCTGCAGAGTGTGCACAACGTGGGTTAGACGACCACAGCATGTTTAGCCAAACACATTTCTTCAAAGACTCCATGGCTGGTGTTGCAACTGAGGAGAGTAATACATTCACAGAGGCATAGGTCTTGCATTTTTCAGCAATACTCAGCTCAAAACACAGAATGCACAAAGCCATGTATTGACAGTTTTACAGGCATTAGCACAGAGAGAAACAAAATCAGAAAATAAAAAGTTAATTGATAGACCTGAAGGTTTACAATTGTAACCTTATCCCTGTAGGGGAGTGTGTGAACTGAATGCGTGAAAACAAAATAATAAATGGGAAATGACAAAGTATATGAGGGCATCAGTAAGAGATGTATCTATTATAAGGCTGAAAGCCCATCAAGCCATTGCTCTCTGTTAAGAAAAAGCAGCCACTGTAAGGCCGAGGCTTAAAACAGATAAGGAAGAATCTTCTTCCTAATGGTGAAGGAAGATGCAGAAGACCATAAAAAGAGAGCTGAAAGAACAGCACCATAATTTAGAATCATAGAATCAAAGAATCGTTTAGGTTGGAAAAGACCTTTAAGATCATCAAGTCCAACCATTAATCTAACACTGCCAAGTCCATTGTTAAACCATGTCCCTAAGTGTCACGTCCACACGTCTTTTAAATACCTCCAGAGATGGTGACTCAACCACCTCCCTGGGCAGCCTATTCCAATCCTTGACAACCCTTTCTGTGAAGAAATTTTTCCTAGTATCCAATCTAAACTTTCACTGGTGCAATTCGAGGCCGCTTCTCTTGTCCATTGCTTGTTACTTAAGAGAAGAGACAGACCCCCACCTCGCTACAACCTCCTTTCAGGTAGTTGTAGAGAGTGATAAGGTCTCATCTGAGCCTCTTTTTCTCTGAAATAAAGAACCCCAGTTCCCTCAGCTGCTCCTCATAAGACTTGTGCTCTAGACCCCTCACCAGCTTCCTTCCCCTTCTCTGAACCTGCTCCACCACCTCAATGTCTTTCTTGTAGTGAGGGGCCCAAAACTGAACACAGTACTCGAGGTGGGGCCTCACCAGTGCTGAGTACAGGGGGACGATCCCTTCCCTAGTCCTGCTCACTATGCTATTCCTGATATAGGGCACACTGCTGGCTCATATTCAGCCGACTGTCAACCAATACACCCAGGTCTTTTTCCACCGGGCAGCTTTCCAGCCACTCTTCCCCAAGCCTGTAGCGCTGCATGGGGTTGTTGTGACCCAAGTGCAGGACCCGGCACTTGGCCTTGTTGAACCTCGTGCCATTGGCCTCAGCCCATTGATCCAGCCTGTCCAGATCCCTCCGCAGAGTCTTCCTACCCTCAAGCAGATCAATATTCCCGCTCAACTTGGTGTCATCTGCAAACTTAGTGAGGGTGCACTCAATCCCCTCATCCGGATCATTGATAAAGATATTAAACAGAATAGGCCCCAGTACTGAGCCCTGGGGAACACCACTTGTGACTGGCCACCAACTGGATTTAATGCCATTCACCACCACTCTTTGGGCATGGCTATCCAGCCATTTTTTTACCCAGTGAAGTGTAAGCCTGTCCAAGCCACGAACAGCCAGTTTCTCCAGGAGAATGCTGTGGGAAATTGTCAAAGGCCTTACTAAAGTCCAGGTAAACAATATTCAAATAATTTTCTGTACCCTAAAATAAAGGTTAAAGGAAGACCTTATTGCTTGGAAAATTGTTGGTTAAGCAGAAGAGCTGATAAAGCAGGCTTCTTCACTGTTACTTGCAAGAGGAATTAAGAGTCTTTCCGTTTGCGTCACCTTGGAAAAAATTAACATAAATGTGAAAAAGAATTATTTTCCACTATTTCTCAGGTGAGAAATCAATCAAATTTCTCAAGTAAAGATGCCTCAGCTAGATCCAGGCAAGTGTTTTCAAACCAGGAAACAGTTTAAACTGTTTTCATTTCTGCCTTTTGGGCTGCCTTTCACATATCTCACTGAAGGACAGGACACATGATGCCATGGGACTGTAGCTCTCTGCCTGCGATTCCAGTTTCTTTGAGATTCACGAGGATAACTAACAGACTGTTAACTTGTTCACAGTGGCTCTCTTTTCCTGAGGAAATGAACACTGGGCTG
>NW_009646500.1:2009111-2039334 GCF_000708025.1 Charadrius vociferus
CAGGAATTCAGTCCTGGCAGCCTCCTGTTAAAGGGTAGGAAAATCTTGTGCCACAGGAAGGACACACCTCTAGTCTCAGAACTGCAGAGGATTAACAGGTGCCCGAGAGGAAAGGTGTCAGCATCCCATCCCAGTGAACAATATTGTTTGTATATGAGGTCCAGTAATGTGACCTCTACAGTATATTAGCACTGGTACTGGCCTTTGCTAGCTACTGGAATAAAGTACACGATCTGCCCAGCCAGAAAGGCAATTAAAGGTTAGACCGACTGATTTGGGGGGAAACAGCACAACAGAAACAGAAGGAAGATATCTGGGGAGAAAAAGGGCACAAAAAGAAAGGATCTGAACAGTTCTAGAAAGACTGTCTGGATAAAAATAAGTAAAATGTAAATCTCATGTAATGAAAATGCCATATGAGCTTCTCTTTGTGTAGAAAAAGTAAAAGTATCTGTTTCATATACCCATATACCTAGACGGAAGTACCCAAACATCCTTTGAGCACTGTAAGTCTGCCTATGATGGCTGTCCAAATAAGCAACATAAGAAGTACAGGCATGAAAACTGAAATGGGATTATTCAATTTAGTAAATAATAAGAGAACAAGTAAGAGATTTACATAGCAATGACGTAATTTTAGGTACTCTAAAGAAAGAATGAACAATGTTATTCACAACTATTTCAAGGAATCAAAACAAAGCAATGTCTATCAGTGCAAAAATGTAATTTTTCTCTATTTCTCTCCAGTGTGCTGTGCATTACAGCTCTTAGTTTTCCTGTGTTCAGCTCTTCATGCAATAATAGAATGGAGAAGGACGAAGTCTCATACCTAGCATCAAGAAAAAGAATAGATGCCATCAGAGGACAAAAGCAGCAAGATAAGTCAATTAAAAGAAGCTGACTTTGCCATCAAAAGAGATGATTTTTACAAGTAGTCGGTCTTCAAGACCAGCATTTTTATGTGCTGTCAAGACCTATGACTCATGAGGAGGAGTAAGAGAGAACCCAGTTGAAGACACTAAAGTGCTCAAGGGACAGAGACCACAATGTATGAAGGGAAGCTGACAGCTGGGTTTGGTTACTCTGGAGAAGAGAAAACTAAGGGAAGGTCTAATAGCTACTTTTTACAATGTAGGGGGAAACTATAAAGATGAAGCCAGACTCATCTCAAAGGTGCGCAGCAAAAGGGCATGATTTACATCAAGGCAAACTGAGTCTTGTTGTGAGGGAAACTTTCTCCTCAAGGAGCGTGATTAAGCCCTGGAACAGGTTTCCATCCCCAGAGATTTTCAAAATTTAGATGGACAAAGCCCCAGGCAACCTTATCTAAACTTTTTAATTAGTCTTTCTTTGAGCAGGAGGTTGGACTAGATGACATCCAAAAGTCCCTTGCAATCTATTTTTGTATGATTTTGATTGTTTTTCCATGATTTTATGATTGTAAGTAGAATTTAATGGGCAAGTTGAGCATCAGGAGCCAAATTTTAGAATATAAGTACAACCAAGTAAAAGCAAACCCCAGTGTTACAAATCACTGAGAAGTGCTGCAAACTAACAGTATTTCATTTTATGATGCACTTGAGAATCTCATTTCAGGTTCATCTTGTATTAAAAAGCTTGTAATAAAAGCCAAATATACCAACATCTGAATTATACAACAACAATTTCATTAACAACTTTAGACAAATCTCACCTTTGCAAATTTTGCAACATTCTGCAGGTCTTAATGTTGCTGCTGCAATAGAAACGGCACATAAAAATGAGCCACAAATGACTACTCCTTATCTATCAAGGAAGTACCTGGGATTCCTCATGCTTTTGAAGGATTATTTTTTTACTAAGTGTGCTATCTCATAAAGGTCCCTGAATACAATGAAAGATTGATTGTGAGGGTCTTCTTTATTCATGATGAAAAATTCCATTATGATTGGAGGGGTGATTTTTATCACTTGCTCTTAATTTTGCATACGAATTCATAGATGGAATTTTTAAACTTCAGAGGATGAAAATGCTGAGAGACAGTTGCATATGCTTTAATATGGTTATACCGTTGCCACAGGATTTTCAACTATCTCTCCCTAGTCTTCTGTGGAACAGACATACCCCTGTTGATTTCAGTTCTGTGTTTCCATATATTGCACTATTAAACTTGCTCCAGGTCCAGCAGGGTGTAATGGAAGACAGGTTGACCATATTCCTACACACTTTGGCTTGGGCATGAACTTTGTGTCTGCTGAGGACAGAAGGCTGAGTGATGAGACTGTGCAGACTGGGGGTTTTTGCATCTGTTGCAGCACTGAACTTTCCAGACAGAGGGAATTTCAGTGTGAATATTTTTCTGTGCAGTCCTGATATATAGAGTCACTGTCTTTTTAGCACTAGCCACCAGCAAACATCTGTGAATTATAACCACCATATAATAGAGGGAGCGTGCTTCCATATGCCCACAAACACAGATGCTGGAACCAGCTCTTTACTGCACACAATTATCTGTAGCAGAATGGTGAATGGGGCCTAACTAGTGCCTACCACATAAATACTTAACCTTGGCTCTTATGTAAAAAAAAGCCCTCCGTTTATATGGTGTCCACAAGCATAACCTCCCCTTCTGCTGCAGGGAAAATATAGATACAATTCTCTTTCACTGAGACTACAAAATTCTCCATTGGTGCTAGATGGCAGCCAGAAAAGTGTTAGCAAAGCAAAAGCTTATTCTTATATAAACACAGGGTAACATGAAGCAAAAAGGGCCCTTGAGGAATGCCAACCCCCTTGGCAATGCCACCAGTTCCTCCCACACATTTCCTTCTCCCCATTAAAAAGTTAGATGGTGCAGAGTTTTTTAAACAATCCATGCAATTAACTGTGACATTTACAACGGGATAAATCACATGTATGTGACAGATTGCAGAATAAAGAGTGGCTTTCACAAGCTGTATAGCATAAGCACCAACCAACCCAAAACACCAGAGGGATATTTAGTGGGTTTTCATAGAATTATAGAATGGTTTGGGTTGACAGAGACCTTTAAAGGTCATCTAGTCCAACCTCCCTGCAACGAGCAGGGACATCTTCAACTAGATCAGGTTGCTCAGAGCCCTGCACAACCTGACCTGAAATGTTTCCAGGGATGAGGCATCTACCACCTCTCTGGGCAACCTGGTCCAGTGCCTCACCACCCTCATTGTAAAACATTTCTTCTTTATATCTAGTCTAAGTCTACCCTCTTTTAGTTTAAAGCTATTACCCCTTGTACTATTGCAACAGACCCTGCTAAAAAGTTTGTCTCCACCTTTCTTATAAACCCCCTTTAATTACTGGAAGGCTGCAATAAGGTTTTCCTGGATCCTTCTCTTCTCCAGGCTGAACAACCCCAACTCTCTCAGCCTCTCCTCATAGGAGAGGTACTCCAGCCCTCTGGTCATCTTCGTGGCCCTCCTCTGGGCATTCTCCAACAGGTCCATGTCTTTCCTGTGCTGAGGGCTCCAGAGCTGGACACAGTATTCCAGGTGGGGTCTCACAAGAGTGGAGTAGAGGGGCAAAATCACCTCCCTCAACCTGCTGGATGTGCTTCTTTTGATACAGCCTGGGATATGGTCGGTCTTCTGGGCTGTGAGCACACATTGTCAACTCATGTCCGGCTTTTCATCCACCAGTACTCCCAAGTCCTTCTCAGCAGGGCTTTGTTTTGTTTCATTTTAGAGCACTTCACTATTGATCTCTGGGCTTCTTTTACTCAACACCTAAATAAATTGTTTCAGAATATCTTAGCATTTCCTCTCTTTACCTAGTCAAACCACACTGAACAAATCAATATAAAAGAAGCATTTATTTGCCTGTAATATAATTATCAAAAATCACATGCTCTTTTTATCAAAAATATATCACCTTCTCCTTTATATTCACCATCTAAGCTTTTAGTTCATCTGGGTTTTGCTTTCCTAAAATCAAAAATCCCTTGTTACTAACCTTTATAACAAAATAATTAAAATTGAAAGCTCCACATTAATTAAAGGTTCTCAGTATCAGGCCATGCTAATGCCAATAAGTGAAAGGAAAAAATCTCCTTTTATCTCAGAACCTCTGAATTAGAATATCCATGAAGAACATAGGTCATCTACAATCTGAATTATGTGCCATAAAGAGATGTCTGGCAATCTTCACAAAAGTACCTCAACAGTTATTAACTGACTAACTTGTTCAGGAAAATTTGCTGGCCTCTTTGCTTTCTTCTGTGTCACCTTTGTAAGACCGTGCATGCACCTCTGAAGCAAAGCTAAGGATTTGGTTAAAAAAAGTTGAGGATGTATACTAAGACCCTTGTTTGCTGAAGTTGCAGGACAATATTTAAACTGCTTGCTTCCAAAGGCAGAGAACAGGTTTCAGTAATCACACCTGATGTTCAGACTTACTTTCTTTTCCTTGTCTTATATCAGTGATACGGTACTAGCCATTTTTACACAGGAGCTGAAACTTTGCAATTTGTTTCTATCATCTTCCGTTTGCATGGGAAAGCACACAGGGATGATTCTGTGTAGAAGGAGGATCTAGGGTTGTTTGTACTGGTTCAACAGAGCGCAGCAGAGAAATAGCAGCCATTTTTTCATATTTGTGTCAACACTTGGACTTTTCAAGGTCATAGGACTTTTTTTGTCCACCTGTAAAAAAAAAAAAGCTTCAATAATAGAGATGCTTCAATAACTTAGGGATAAGTGAAACACAAGTAAGGAAATGAATGGAATAAAATCCTGTTCTCATAGTTTCATTCATTTGTCTCCATACAGTGTCCCCAAGAGCATGCTTCAAAACCACCCTACCAGGAAAACAGAACTTTTTGACAAAGGCAAATGTTGATCAAAGCCATAACCATGATCATAATAGCCACACTAAAACTAATAAAAAATTATTTAAATTCTGAATCCCTGAGTAACTCAGAGTTTTAGCCTGTGAGGCTATCGTGGATTAAAAATGCAAGACTGCTGGCATTCTTAATGACCGGTAACTACAAGAATACTGAAGCACAAAGTGGCAATTAAACTTTCTTTATAGCATATAGACATACCACTCTAAAAAGACAAAAGCTAAATAATGGTGGACTGAAAGAACACTGGGAAGATGCATAAGAAAAAGAGGCTTTGCTATTAGTAACCAACTGCTGATATAACCCAAAACTTCTTTTTTAAGGGAGAAAATATTTCATCGCTGTTGTCAATTTGAGACAAATGTTTGCTGATATACTGGACAACACAAGTAACAACATTCAGTTTTGCACTGAAGTAGAACACCTCCAAGGAACAGGTAAGCACCCTCATAACGCTTTATCAGGACAGCCAGCAGACAAAGTTTCAGCAGACGCACACTGCTTGTCACTGTTGATAGATCCATGAGAAGATGACCTATATAGCCGCTATATCTGCTGAAGGAAGTGTCAGGTGGAAAGAATAACCCTGACATTGCGAAGACTGAAAATACAAAAAATAAAGTATTAGTAAAAAAACTGCTCTGATGTTGGTGGGTGTATTTTGCAATTTTTATCACTTTCCTTAGTGTCAGAAGTCCCCAGAGAGACTAAGGTGTCAATGTGATTCCTAGGTAGCAGCCAGGTATCATGTGTAGTGACATCCCATAAATTTAACAAATCATCAATTTCTTCTTAAGAAATGCCTCAGTGTCCCCTCAAACCCTAGTAGAGTGTTAGTGGTGACTGGGAGGTAGACAGAGGACCTGTTACATTCCCTCATTTTGCACCAGTTCAAAACCTCTCCCAGCCAGGAATGGTCGTTAATTTTTTTTAATTTTTTTTTTTTTTTAAATCAAAAAAAGGTTTCTAAGAGAACTTACATAAGAGACCAAACAAAGCCCTTTCCTTTCTTAGGAAATGTTTGCTTTCACACTCCTGACCTGTTCTCTGAAAGCTGAGCTGGACTTTGCAGAGTGAGGTGCAAGTAGGACAGACCCAACAGCTCAGACACATGGTGTTCTTTGACACCATAGGTTTCAGAAGTGTATTTCTGAAGATAAGCAAGTAAAACATTTGTAGGCCCCCCAGAAGGATCATTGAGAACTGTAAGATAGGCAGCCAACACCTGTAATCTGGACTGAAATGTCTGTCAACAGAAGAGAATAATAATAATAACAACAACAATAACAATAATAATGATGGTAAAAGAATATACAAAACAAAGTGATGCAATACAATTTCTTTCACCTGGTGATCAATTGCCCAGCCCATCCTGAGCAGTGATCACTGATTCCTGCCCCCCAGCCAACCCCCACTTATATACTGAGCATGACATCTATGGTATAGAATGTTCCTTTGGCCAGCTTGTCCTGGCTATGCTCACTCTCAGCTGCTACGGGAAGCTGACAAAGTCCTTGACTTAATACAAACATTGCTTAGCAACAGCTAAAACTATAGGTGTTATCAATGTCGTTCTCATACTCAAACCAAAACACAGCAGCAGAAAGAAAATTAACTCTATCCCAGCTGAGACCAGGATGTATACAGATCAAGTTTTTATGTTTTTCCAGCAGTTCTGTCTAGCCTGAATGAAAGCTATTTATCCCATTTTGTACTTACAATCCAACCAGCTGCCCACAATGATCCCTTTTTGCCTTTATAATTGAACATATACACTGCAGTGAATAACATGCTCAGTTAGATTAGACTTCTGCTTGTATAATATCAACTACAGGATTTTAGGGTTTTTTGGACATTTTATATAATTTAATTTTATTTGTTTATTCAGTCAGTTCAAATTATTCAAATATATTTTCCACATTTTTGTGGCCTAATTTTTGCTCTCATCAAACAGTTTTCATTTCACATTTCTAGGAAATTTATTCAGGGTTAGAAACAAAATAAATGATATTGTTTCAGTTCCTCAACTGGATAAGCATAGCTTTAGTCAGAGGGAGGGTTTAAGTTCGAGGTTCCTCATTTTGTGACAAGGTAGAAAGACTAATTTAATTAGTGACTCTGAACAAAACCTTCTCCATCACTTATGTTTCATTGGTAGACTCAGGCAACCTGAAACTTCTGGATTCTGACAGATTTATTGTCTGAATGAAAAGCTTAAATGTGATTTTCTCTCATTAACCTTGACATAAAGCAATTATGTGCACATGGACAGTTCTGAGGTTAAAAAGAGACAGGAACATCTCCTTCACTTAACTGTTATATGGCAAGGTGCTTGCTAAGTGTTCTGTGAACCTGCCCTCCGTTACATCAAATCATATTTCTTTCTCATTCCCTTAATGCCATATAAGAATAGTGTTTACCAGCATCCACTTGAGCAAATGAGCATAACCGTGTTCATGCTGGTCCTTGACCAATTTCTAACCTTGTTTGCCTTTTGTACCAAGTAGTACTCCAGCCTACAAAACTACAGAGCTTTCATGTGGCCATGAGGACTTGCGAATCACCATGTAACATCCACAAGATCATGAAATTGCGACAGTAGATTGTGATCATTATTTGACTGTGAATATTAGTGTTTATATTGAGAACTGGATGGGCATATCAAGCTGGTTGAATACAGACTACTGAATAGCCATTATTTTAGCAACTATTTTAAATCAATACCAGCATAAACCCTAATTGCAACACAGTCACTGGCTAGAAGATCTTTAAAGCAGGATCGATCTTTGGATTCTCACACTGGGATGCATTACGTTTGAGAATTGGACTCTCCATAGAATGCTCCTAAATGCGTGTAAAAATCATTTAACTAGACCTGTTGTTTCATTTGTAAGGAGGGGGGATATGCCAGACACCGTGTTGTCATGCGTTAGTTTTCTTTTCCTTAATGAGAAAAAATAGCAATGATCAAAGAAATATTTCCTAAAGGAGCAAAAATATTGGGAAACACATTTCTTCAAATTCCAAACAAAAGTGTTCGGACAGGATAATCACAGAATCACCGAATGGTCAGGGTTGGAAGGGACCTCTGGAAATCATCTAGTCCAACCCCCCTGACAGAGCAGGGTCACCTACAGCAGTTGCACAGGATGGCGTCCAGGCGGGTTTTGAGTGTCTCCAGGGCTGGAGACTCCACCACCTCTCTGGGCAGCCTGTTCCAGTGCTCTGCCACCCTCAAAGTGAAGTTCCTCCTCATGTTAAGATGGAACTTCCTATGTTCAAGTTTGTGCCCGTTACCTCTTGTTCTGTCACTGGGCACCACTGAAAAAGACTGTTCCCATCCCCCTGGCACCCTTCCTTTAAATATTTATAAGCATTGATAAGATCCCCCTTCAGTCTTCTTTTCTCTAGACTAAAAAGACCCAATTCCCTCAGCCTTTCAGAATCTGTTATGAAACAGCATGCTGTTTCCCAAATTTCTAGATGCCGAGCCGTTACCTGATCAGAGAAATCAGAAGCAAGTTTATGGCACCTCAAACCCAATCCCAGTTTTTAAAAGGGTATGGCCAGGCATATCTTCACCTTTTGAACAATGCTGACTGCAGAGACACTTCTTGTATTCACAGTGTGTGCTGGGCTAATGCGGCTGTCAAGAGATGAACATACCCAAATTCCCTCTCTTATGATGAGAACAAGTCTTGCAAAGCCAGGAGCTCTAGCTTTTAATGCAAGGCAAGTCACCAACTCCTGTGTGATCTAGAAAGGTCCTTTGGGCCTCAGTTAAAATAGGAAGCAGATCTACACCAGGTAAGATACTGCTGGTGGGACAGGCACTGTCCTGTCAGAAAAACTGCAGTTACTTGGGAATGAAAACATTTCACAAGAATGCGTCCAATTTGATTATATTTTGGAGGAGAAATGTCAAAACAAATCATTTCTGCTTGTTTGTTTCAATAATGTGGATAACACTGAAGCATTTTGTTTAGACACAGTGGAAATACTAGAACTGTTATAATATGAATGTTAATGTAACAATCTACAGATATTAGATTAATAATTTCTACCTTATGGGAAAAGTATTCACATTTTTGAACAACATGTTTTAATGGTTATTAAATTCTTTCAAAATTTTACTTTGATATGGAATTTTAACACTTTACTGCAAATAAGCATAAATGAGTGTTGAAAGATACATTTCACAAAGCATGACAGCCATTTTCTATCTAGCTTTTGCATCAGATGGCATTCGCATATAAGCTGCTTGATTTAAATATTTGCTCCTGATACAGTGCTTTGAGATCCTCAGATGCAAAATGTTGTAAAACAACAAAGCTGATCACAAATCCATGTATTGCAAGAAATACCTAACTTATGGTAACATCTAGAACAGTTGCATCCCACGAGAATTGCTCTGCAGGCATTATCTGTGATAATAAAATCCTGTTTTTTTCCGTAACTGTGTTACCCCTGACATCCGGATCACTCTTGCAGATGACAGCTGCCTGAAGAAGTAGCTTTACTTTGAACAGCCTCCTACAGTGCTTAGCACCATTAGTTTGGAAAAAAAAAAATCCTCCCTTTGGCAATCAATATGGTTTATTTTATTGAATTTGTTATCTAATCACAGGCACATTCTGTGCAGTTTAGGAAGGAGAAAAGGTTTTACTACCTGCCAAAGAATGAAATTATTCTTATGACTTTCTACTCTCTCTTCATTGTTATTACTGTCCTCAGGCATAAAGATGGGAAGAAGGGGGGAAAGAAACAGGCAGGGATCTAAAAGAACCCAAGTGGAAATAACAAAAGTAAATGATTAAGTGATACTCGTCAAATATCAATTTCATTTTTATTCAATAAGATATTTATCTATATTAGTTAATAACAAATTATTAAAAACCCATCTGCCAAGACTGGGAAATGAAAGACTACATACCAACACCATGGTAATTAGTTCTCAATTGCCATGTGTTAGTAATCAATTAGTATTTAATATAAACTAATTGTTCTGGTGAAGTCTAGGCTTTTATTGGGTTGTAAATAAACAACATTTCAATATCAATTAAATGAATTAATCTTTCCCCCAACATTTCACTGATTCTGGATAACTCTGATTTTGACTAATTCCTTCAGGAATCTATGCAGCAATAGGATTTTATTCATTATTGTCTGCTTTGAAATCCCTTCCTTAATTCCATTGGTTTATATTCAATGAACTGTAGACAGTGACTTCACTTAGGGGTGCTACTTCGAAGGTATTTTATGATTCTTGTGTCCCTTGAGATCTCTCTTTTAAAGAATGCATAAATTTTATTTCTTCAATCTTCCCACGTCTTACCTGCTTATCTCTCTTTTCTTGACATTATGTTGTTTCTTCTACGTCCTTTCTTGTGTTAGTCTTATGTCATGTACAGTACTCCAGATATGTACAAACTAGAGCTTTATAGTTCTTCTATTTCTTTAATCTACTAATAATTAATATTAGGCTACACTTCCCTTTCAGTCAGGTAGATATGTGAGGGAATGGTCTGTGCATGAAGAACCTGAAGTTTAGATTTGGTGCATTGCAACAACACAAACAGGAGAGATTTAAGGGTACTCAAAATAAGCAGACAAAAGAGTGTTTATCAACTATTTCATGTTCCTCTACATATTTTACAGAAATGGAAAATCCCTTCTTTCCTTAGGAGGTTTAGTAGATGATAAGGTTCTATTAAAAACTGAATGTGAAGTTCTTGCATCTTTTAACTTTGACACGCTATAACAAAATGCATGATTAAAAAGATGATCTGTATTGTTAGCCCCAAAGAAATGACTGTGTAATTCATTCAAAAGGTGTTATTTTGAATATTCCCCTCAAAATTTTATCAAATTAAAATTGAACAGAATTAACTCCCACAGATATCACATGTTTGGAGGCAGGAAACCTGTAGTGATTTAAAATATTGTTTGACAACTATCTTCTTTTCTTGATGGAAAAAAAACCTTTCGATTTCATCCATGCCTGAACTCAAGGGTGACAGAGATCCACCAGACTCTATGAAGTGTACGTCCTACTTGTTTCATGGGAGCATCCAGTTCAGAAAGAGGTTCAGAATTTCTGGAGCTAAGCAATGTATTTCAGCTCATCCAGCCTCCTGCTCAACACTCTCAGTGAAGCTAATGCAGTAATGTTTTATCTGTAAAGACACTACCATTTCAATTCCACCACTGGCATCAGTAAGACTAAACATGGGGACAGATATTAAGTTCTGAAGTATCCTGTCTTCAAAAACCTTTTGCAGAGCAGGTTTCAAGCTTTCTGATTTATAGACAAGTATAACTGCTTCACATCAACTCTTCAGCCACTGCATCACAAACAGAGATGAAGAAGGCACCATCAGGGTAGGAATTTTAGCTGCTACAGTCAAGTCCAATATTGAGATATATTGCAGTCTTCTTTCAGTGGGGCAATAAGAAAACAAAACACCATGCAAGTGGTTCTGGGAAAAAATACTTATAAAGAGAATGGCCCATTTCTTACTCTGGGTGGCTGGAAGCAACTAGTTTATCAAGGTAGAATTTTAAAATAGTAGGGGCAAATGAAAAATAAATAAGTACTAAGCAAAGATATATATATATAATATATATATATAACATATAGCATAACAGGACAAATACACTAGAACTTATCTGAGAGGGTTCCAGCAAACCTTTATTTGTTTCATGGTTTGTTATTTAGGCTGGCTGGTAGGTTTCATGGTGCTCAGCATCATTTAACAACAATGTTTGGATGTGCATAAAGGTTTAATTTATGCATTTATTTCTTCTGGCTAGCCAGGCAAACAGGATGCTTCACATAACACGATGACTGAATTTGCATGGATCTGATGGCTTTGGTATACAATACTGCATAATGTTAACCCATTTTCCAACAAAATCTGGCTGCAATAAGCTCTGCTGAACTAGCTGAATGCATTACAAGAGCAAAGGAGTTGACAGTTCAGCTTTAGCATGGTACTGCCCTGCAATATTTTCTATATGTCATAAGAGGGAAAAAAGTACTTTGTAATTTTCTCACTAAAAAGTCAAAATCCTAAAGGGATTCTGGAGAAGATGAAGGGTTCCTTGCTTTAAAAAAAAAAAAATATTTATAGAACAAAACTGCCCTAAAACTAGGGTTTTAGCTGCTGACCCAGCCTTGCAAAGTAGTGGCACAAAGCTGTAGTCTCACCTGCTGGCCCAGCCTGGTGGAACAAGACTGTATTGATGGTGCTGTGGCTATCTAATATAAGTCTGTGACCAAAAAAAAGGCAGAAAGATCTTTCTTCAGGAGAACCGTCTGTCACTGAGGCAAGAAGAATTTTTTTTGTGTCTGACAGATTTTGGCAACAGATTCTCAACACCAGGCAGTGGTAGGTGTGAATCGAGCTGTTGATGAATGGGATCGTTCAATGAAGCCATCACTCCTGAGCATTTAAACAAGCAACGAGACATTTCAGTGGATTAAGGGGAATGAAAGATATTGTGAATAAAACATCGTAATGACACTGTGCTTTACTCTCTTATAAAGAGTAAAATACACTTTTATCTCAGTTGGAAACTGAAACAGACCTGAGAAGGAAATGATTTCTAAATGTCATCAAATTTATTGCCACATTTTCTAGATTAAAAAAAAAAAAAGGTCAAAAGGGATACCTAGCAATGCACAGAAATTTTATTAGGATATTCAAAATCATGTAGGAAACCAATAGAAACCAATAGAAACACTTTCAGAAAAAAATCACAGGGAAACTGATTACTCCTCCTGTGTTTTAAAATATCAAAGAAAAGCCATCAGACTGCAGCTAAAGTGAAGGAAATCTAGAACCATGCAAAGAAAGTATTTCTGTACAAGTCACACGTACCTATCCAGTCCATCGTTACAAATGGTCACTGAGAGAAAATTTGGATTGACTGTAAAAAAGGGCTGGACATTCATTACAAATATTAATTATATTTGTGAATATTGTCACTAGCAATGACAAGGGATAACTAAACTATGAACATCAGAGATAGCATAAGCTGATCAAAACATGTCATGTTTAATTGCCAATGATTTCATGAAAAGAAACTACCACACAAACTCACAGCTATTTAATTTTACTAGGCAGTTGAGGCGTTTGCATGCCAGATGAAACTAATTAATAATTTCAAAAGTAGCTCAGCAATCTTAGGTATTCTTCCTTATAAAGAAGAATATTTTTTTCTTTGTAAAGAATATGTTCTTCTTTATAAAGAAGAATATCTTTTATCTTCAAACAAGTACCAGCACTGCCAATGGTTTGATGATTTTCATGGTGTGAATAAGCAGCTCACCACTTCTAAATTTATAACGGCACCAACTCACCATGCTTAAATGCAAAGATGAATTTCCTTTGAGTTTAAGAAGGTTTACAACTGGATTTTGGTTTGGTTCTATTGTCATCATGGGCTGATGATAGTGCTCTGTTCAGGATCTGAAAAAACACATATTTAAAGGTTTTCAGACCTTAGCATCTGTATCATCTCTACGTACAACTGAGTCCAGCCCTAACATGCAGATGCCTTCTGTGTTAGCATCTGCTCTGTCTGGATGCTTCAGCTTTAGCTTTTGTGATGGGCTTCTTTCAGATTTTGCCTGCTCATTCCTCCTCACCCCAGCCATTTTTTCCCTCTCTGTTTCTTTCAATGAGGATCTGTCTTTTGGGTAAGCTCAGTATGTCAGCTTCTATTTCCTTGTTTTCCTACCAAAGGAGTAAAAGTAAGACTGGATGTGACCTGAGTCCATCTATTTTGACATCCTAACGGTCACAAGCCTCCAAAAGATGTTTGAGATGCTTCTGTTTTAAGTAGGTGTACAGGACAGTCTGCCACAGACAAGTCTCTTCTAAACACCTTGTAGGTTAAAATAAAATAATGTTAATCCTAAATTACACGGTTTACAAATAGGATAGCACTTACTGCTAAGGCTCGCAATCCTTTGTCAGGCACAAAAGGGACTGATTTAATTTTTAGTTTCAGTAACTTCTTAATTCTATGAGACATGTAGAAAATATTTATTTTCACCAAGCTGAATCCACCATATTCAATTGCTTTTCCTGGGTCTCAGCTTAGCAGAAAATAACCCTCCCTAGCAGAATATGCCAGAGCCCCATACAAAAAAAAAAAAAAAAAACACACAAAAAAAAATTCTCTTATATCTGTAGTTCTTTAAAATGTAGGGAGTCACGTATTCAAAGGTATTCAAAGGTTTAAGTCACAAGTCAAATATCAGTCCTCAGTTGAAATTAGTATAAAAGCTTCAAAATTGCTTCCAAATGTATCTAATGCTCTTATGTTTTGGTTACTAGTTGCCCTAGAGGAAAAAGGGAAAAAAAATAGTAAACTAAAACTAACAGAGTTCATTTACTAATGTTTAATCAAGTATATCTGAGGTCAGTGAGGTGCTGTGAAGAGCAGGGCTTACTCTCTGCAAGAAAAGATGCTAAATACAGAAAATAATTTTTGAGAGATCATGTCCCTTGTTTTACATGTTGTCTTGAGTGTTTATGTCTGTCCATGCCTGGGAATGTCTCTGGTAAACAGTTATATTTGTGACCTGCAGAATAGTTAATGCTATAGAGGCGGGAGAAGAGTGACATTGACTGGCTTTTTCCATCTCAACTACTTTAATTGGCCTTAGCAATTGCACCCAGCATCACTGCGGAGAGCATCTCCTCATTACCGAGCAGAGCAACTCCAACAGCTCTTTCACTGCCATTATTGCTTTGCTCCTTTGACAAATTCTAGGTCAGAAGTAGACATTTCCATGCACAGAGCACAAAGCCGCTAACTTTTCTTTCATAGCCCAAATCCCCAGCTGTCCGTAAGGAGGGAACAGCAATCCCAAGGAGATGAAAGCCAACCTGAAGTGCATTTCCTCATCCAGCAAGATAAAAAGTGGAGGGGAGCATGACCTGATCTGCGGTTGGGTTTGCTTTGTTCTCCCACTCTGAATTATCCCAGGTCTCATTTGGCTTATATATTTCTTTGAATGAAACTTTCTTCCGGCAGCTGCTGAGAAAACCTTTGGAGACTGCTCGGTCTTTAGACATGTTTGTTTTCCTTGGGGAGAGAGGAAGAAGTTTTGGGAGATGGGGAAGGGGAAGATGCTTCCTCTTAAAATCACACCCCATGTGGATCAATGGATCAGCACGTACACAACACTCAGCCTTTGACCTACCTAATCAGAAAAACTTCACAACAGGACTGTGCACCCAAAAGCCAGCCCTCTAAGGTACATTAACTATCTGAACCGTAGTAATGGCCTTCCCTGCCAGCTGCATAGATAGGCTACGTTGACGGGGTCACATCAGAGTATCCTGCTGCCTCTGCAGCAGAAAGACGGGGGCAGGAGAAGGCCTCTTGCAGAGCAAAGCCATGGCTTGTTCCCAGCCAGCCCGTGCAGAGCCCCAAGGCTGGCAGCCGGAACTGCACCCCTGCGGGGGTTCCCCAGGAGAGAAGATGCTCCGGAGACGGGAGGAAAGCAGTCCCATCCAAATAACAACTCTCAGCCTTGCAGGAGGAGCAAGTGTGACCCTCTGTGGCTAGCTAACTAAATACTGACCAGGAGGCAGCAGATTTAGTTTTGCTCACAACTCTGAGCAGCTTAGCTTGCTGTGCGTACAGCAGATAACACACCCTGCTGTGCACAGACCTGAATGACTTGCTGCTTCTAGCGCTCATTTTACCTGAGGTTACTTCAGGCTTTCGAAGTATCTTGCCATATTTGCTCACTTATAAGAGCTTTCCGCTTTTATGAGAAGGTACTATAAATATAAGATATTACCCCTAAAGGATACAATATGATTTATCTAGCTGCCTCGCCTTTGATTTCTAACATAGCTATTTCTTTTATAGCAGCTAATCTGACATTGATTTGCTTCAAAAGAGAGACAGAGAAGGTACAGAGAGCACGCGTAAGACTTGCTACTGATACCACAACATTTTGCACCAGTCATCCCAGGTCCACACAGTGTAGAAGAGCAGTCTCTTGGCGGGGGGCTCACTGCAGGCTTGCTCATCTCCCATCAATGCAGCTGCTGCAGCCCACCACTGGCAAAGCTGCCTGAAGGGGCCTCCCACATTTGGGGGTTTTACTTACCACCCGCTCCAGAGGGCAACCGTTGGCCTTGCCTGCACCCATGCCTGCATGTTTGCTGCATGAGTGGACTGCAAGGCTGGACTTGCCTGGCGTTGGCTCCTGTAAGATGCTGTGGGTATCCCCGTTTCTCGGTCCACGGGCAGCCTGTCCCTGGCAAAGACAAAGGCAATGACTGTCCCATCAACCCTGACTGCTTACAGTGTCCATGTTTCCCAGATAGCCAAGGATGGGGATTTGATGGGATGTCTGGGAACACAACATTTTGCCTCTTTGCTGTTAGGAAGCCAGAGTTGCAGGAAACACCATCAGCCCCTCTCAGCCCTGGGTGGCTGAACACAGCCTGGGAAGGGTTTGGCAGGCGTTAATGCACAGTCCTGACAGGACAGAGGGAAGGACTTCAGAGCCAGCTTAAATCTGAGTAAAGACAACTCCCCATTACCACCACACAATACATCCTCCCTTAAGAGCAAAAGCAAGCGCAAAAGCACAGCCCAACAAGCAAGTCCATTCCCAGGCATGAACTTGGGCTGCTGGAGGAGAGCTTTGGATGAGATGGAGGAGGAATGATTACAGGTTAGCTAAGATGGCACATCTCCAGGTATACCATCGGGTTAGGAAATTGTGAAACACCTGCTTGCTGCTCAAAAACATGCAAAAATGTCCTTTAGAGGGTTAAAGGAAAAGGGGTTTCAGCTCATATACTGTTATCATTTAAAAAATGTCATGTCCATGTCTATACCTGCAGCATGGGAGGCTGAGCTGCCAGAGCTCCATATCTGTTCAGCAAGGTAGCCTGGTCCAAGCAGAGCACAGCGATAACACAGGGCTTATGCTGCCAGGAACCAAATGGCTTTCCTAAAATTGCTGACTCCCCAAATCCCTTCTGTTTCTTTCTTTCTTGCAGGAAGCGTAAGTGCTCCATCCTCATCCTTTCAGGCATTTCTGTCAGCTGCTCTCTCAAATTACAGGATGACCCGGATGACACATGAATTCAATAAAATGTGATTTATCATGTAAATAGCTAAGAACTAGAATAATGTGCCCCAATATTAGGCACATTCAGAGGTGATAGGGTTTTGTATCAATACCAAGAGGCTGAAATAGCTATTTAAAAACAATAGTTTTAGACTCTGCCTGCTTATAGATATAAATATTTGGGATTGTATGTTGTTTGCTATATATTACATTTTGCCCAGGAAATGGAGAGGCAGGACTGGGAACCGTATTTTTTGAAAAACATTATCTTCAACATGTGCCAATACAGGTGTGCAGAGGAACCCAGTGCTTGTCAGCTGCAGTGACTATATTGCAGAGATTGTCTCATCAGGTTGCTCCCCAAACAGACATGCTTTAAGAAGAACAGATTTTAGCTTCCAGAAGGAAGGCACAAAGGGTGCTGAACTTACCATTTCAATCAAAGACATATCTTTGCTTTGGCACATATTAATTCAACTAACTAAGCCCCGCTAAATTTCTAACGGTAAACTGCAAGACTTTCTTTTCACCTAAACAACTCACAGTTATAAGTCAAAATAGGAATTCTGGAGGAAACTAAAAGGATAGAAGTCCTGGGTGAAGAAATTACAGGGAAAATCTCCACCTCTGAAGAGCAGGTGGTCTCACTGAGGCATGTACTTAGGTCTTTAGAGACCTATCTTCAAGCCCCTGCTTTTCTAGGCACAGCTGACAGTGATTCTTAAATGCTGAGTATGCATGACCTTCCTTTCCCATGAAAATATGTGGAACCTGTCATCTTGATATAATATTTGAGGCTCAAAAGCTGTGACACAAGTATGGTCTCACTCTGATCTAGTCACTGCAGAAATAATGACTAAGACTGGTATTTGAAAAAGCCCAAGCAATGATGCAGAATCCTGCATGGATTTAAAAAAAAAAAAAAAAAAAAGGTTGCTATATCTGGATAACAGATTTGTTGTAAGTATTTGAGATCATATGTTGTTCATTAAGTCTTATTAAGTTTTGGCAGAGAAAGTAGATGAATCTCTGGAAACTGTATCTTTAAGTGCCTTAGATTCACAAGGACATAAAACTAGGGGCAGGGACATTGCAGAAATGAATGTTTATTAAACAGAGCTTGCTGGAGATGGAGACTGAAAAAAGAAGAATGAGTTTCAAGCACTTGAATGCATCTGTGCTCCCGCAGGGAATCAATGACAGAGCTGCAAATAGATTCTAGGCATCTTGCCTCTCCAGTACCAGCTCTAACGCTGGACTCATTCACTCCTAACCAAACATGCTGCTTGAAAGGCTTGTGCTTCAGTGAGTCCAAAATTCACTTCTTCCCAAACTACGTCAGACTGTGGAATTGCAGTTATTATATTACGAGAGAATGTGCTCCCCACGGGTGAAAAGGCCAGCAGCTGATTCCATTAGTTATGCAGCTGGCTCCAGAGGATCCACTGATATTAGATGCAGACCGGTTTTTACTCATTTGCAGAGCATTTCTTTTTCCTTAAGCTGACCACCAAATTGCAGGATTTGGGATGCTTGCTGGAAAGAGTCAAATCCATTACCACTGAGGCATATACTTGCTATAAAAGCTAAAATTACAGTCTTCATGTTTAAACATCTGGTCACAACCCAGGAGGGATGTATCCCTGCTGGCCATGAAAAAGTAAATCTTAAATAAGTATAAGTTAATTGCCTGTAGTAATATGGAATCTTTGTAATCATTTATGTTCAAGTATATGAGTATTTATGTTCAAGCATACGAGTGGGTATTCATTAAACTGTATTTTCAGGCATTTACAGAGATTATTTAACACATACATTACCAAAATTATTAGCTGCAAATTGGAGAAAATGTGCCCTGCACACTGGTACTGTCATTTTATTCCATTCAGTGTCACTGAATCAACAGACTGGATAATATATTCACAGACCAACATGACAGGAGGAGGAGATACACAGTTTGAGTTTCTATGTATGTCTCTATTCATCTGAGCACACACTCTGCACCCACCCGTGCCTAATGGCACTACCTTGCTCTTTTCCAGCACACAAGATACACTTATAAGTCTCTCTCTCTCCCCCTCCTCTCCTTGAAGAGAAAGGTAGGGCAAAGCAGCTGTCATTCGCCTCAGTGACCAGTCTCGCCCAAACCACGACAAAGATCTGACCTGTCCCCTTTTTATGTCTTCTGGAAATTTTAGTATGTGACTCAAGGCAGGGGGCGGGGGGAAAGGGGCGAGAAAAAGCAAGAGAAAGAGGACATTCCAGGACTGTTCTTCAAATTTCTATTTGATACTTGTCCCATGTTTCCATTTGCAGAAAAGTGCAGGGGAGAACCTACATTGAAAAGGGATCAGGGAGGTTACAGGGAGTCAACACCAGCAGTGCAGTCAGTTGGAGGGCTCCAAAGAAAGCAGAGTGGTAAAGATTTTGTCATACTGCTGCCAAGCCTGGGACACCAGAAATGTTATTTTGCCCTTGTTTTTGTTTACCACTATGTCATTGATCAATGTATATTAATTACTAGCCCTCTGTAAGCTTCCAATTCCTAACCCTCAACAGTGGAATCAAGACATCTTGTTGCCAAACTTGCTACAGAAACTGAATGTCCTAAGCATCAGTGGAGAATGTTTTAGAGGTTCAGTCACACCAGTATAAGATAATACAGACACAGCCACCAGCTAAAACAGAAATACCCAACTCTGTTCCGAATCAGTTGAAATGCTTTGCACACCTTTCTGAAAAAAAGCCTGCAGAAAGATACCTAGTAGGGGGACGTAAAGTTCAAGGTACTGGACAAAGCAGGAGGAGACTTCTAATGGAAGCTGTCTTCCCAGCATTTTGCATTTTGTTTGGTTTTTTTGTTTTTTTTTTCCTCTGGGGTTCTGTAGCTGGAATGCCTCCAGAAACAATAATTTGCGGTAAGATTTGTACAAAGGAAAACAGTGTTTAATATAATAGGCCCTAAGCCAAATACATCTATATAAACAAAGAATAGCTAACCATTTTTAAAAGAGAGAAAGAAAGAGAGACATTTTTGAATGTGTCTACATGCAGAATGTGGTCATGGCAGAAACAGAGTACAAGCTGCAACATGCTAGGTTACAAAAAAATATTTTGCATCCTAGCACTTGAATTTTTAAGGCAAATTATATGTGGAAAATGTGGATCCAATGGGGAGTTTCTTATGGTAGACAGACTTTCAAAGACTTGCAAATAGAAGCAGAAAACTGCAAGAAAGGAACCCTAACAAAACATCTTTCAGCTTCTAAAATGCAGGAACGTTTTCTCAGGTTACAGATATGTAATCGTCATGCATGATAGTGTTTGGTATCATTGGGTTACATTGGGTCATAGCCACACACAAGTCTTGGAAAACCAAGAATAATTTACCATGCATGTTTGTATACCATGAAATAAATGCAAGAGCAGCCCCAAAGTAGTTCTACACTGTTCAGGGCAGCCAAGTGTGGAATCTCCAATAAATACAGGAAACAATATAAAAGAATAATCTAGCTATAAAGCCCCCAGTTTAGCTTTGCTCCAGGGTTGTTATAAACCTGTCTGAAATATTTGGGACAGAGCGCCACTTTGTGTGGATATTATTATCCCTGTTAAAATAACAAAACCAAATACATCAATTAGCAGTATCATAGATAGCTGTAATACATGGTTTGCTTACCACAAGACTAATTCCAAGTATTAAACCTTGACTAGCTTATTTCATGCAATCTGTTCAGTATCTCTTGTCAAACAGACAATTCAAGCCTTTACTACACACTTCCAGAAGGTTAAAAAGTAAAAAGTCAGTAAAATACAAAAAGAGTAAGTTCAAGACATTATCTTTTACTAGTCTAATCATTTCACATGTTGTGCTTTATAAGATTTAAAACAGACTACCACTTTAGAGACACGGATAGAAGGATGAATCTAAGTGGCAATAATGGCTATTAATTGCCAATCAACCTTCTACAGTGCAATTCTGCACGCCCAGAAATATATGCCAGCAGGGCAAAATAGAAGACAAACAAGGTAATCCACAAGTTCTTTGTGAACAAAACACTGCAGACAGCCTCAAAGTCAATAATACTTCCCTCTCACCAAGTTCAGACATATCATATTCACCTGACATTCACATCAGCAGAAGAAATTTGAAAAGTCGAGAAGAAACCCACAAGAGGACAGTGTCATCGTTTCTTGAAGATATCTTAGGTGCTGCTCACTGCTCCTGGATCTGTCAAACAATGAAAATTTCCAGGAGAAATGCAAAAATCCCAGGTGTCAGATCATCCTCCCTGATCAAAAAGCCAAATGGATTCTCTCGGTGTGCTTTACATCAGGCAAAACAGTGAGGGAGCAGAAGGCACATATGGAGTGTCATATATCAGATAAAAGCATAAACTTAAACTATAAGTGCATTTAGTACACATACTGTCCTATATTTAGACTTGAAATAAAAAATTCACCTTCCCATCAACCGCATCAAGTCATATGGTAGGGGGAGAGATAACAGCACTGTGCTACATCTAATAAAAGGTTCTACTTGCTGGGACACTGAGTGCATTTAATGCACAAGCCAAATAATTGACCTGTGAATAACAGAATATTGACAGGATATAGATTTGATTTTCAGAAAGGATACGGGACAAAAGAAAAGTTAGTTGGGCCAGAACTACTGGTATGGCTATACAGTGTATTCATTTTCTGGAATAGTGCTGTCTGCTAACACACGCAGCATTGCCAGGATAAGCCCACAGTAAAATTGGACCTATTGAGTTTACCCTACTCTTCTGCAAAGACTCAACAGTCTCATCACATGCCAGGGGAAAGACCAGGGTGTTTGATTCTTTTCAGTCCCTAGGTAAAGACAAGGGACTATCCAACCAATTAAAGGCCAGGTGCAAAACTGATTTTCAATGTTCTTAGATTGCATTTTTTAAAAATCAAAATAAAACTCCATGATTCCTTTCCTGTAGGCTGGCTGATTTTAGCCTACCTTTAATTCCTTCTAGTTCCTAGAACCATCCTCCTTTCTGATTTGCAATGGTGTATCACCTAGCTAGCAACCATTAAAATTGTATGTATGAAATAAGCATTAGAAAACCGCTTAGCATATCCTACAATCCTCTAAGATAACTCATCAAGAGTTGACAAGGACCTGACTATAAAGGCCGCTAGTCCTTCACAGAACAGCAAGAAGCACCTCTTTAGGAACACCGTTTGTGAACTATTCTCACAGCAAACTCATTTTTTCAAGCATGATATATCTTCCCTTCTAAAGCAGCAGACTTGTAAAAGCATCTGGCTTGGACTTTCAACGTATATCTTTAACTATATAAATACTGAAATTCATAAATATGAGATTAGACATCTATCTATCTAATTAGAGCCAATAAGGCAATGGTACTTTCAAATTTGAAATGTGATACAACAGTTTGAAAAATTGCTTTAAAAATAGATTTTTATTGTCTTACAATAATTCCATTTCAAATATGTTCTTGCAATAGAGACAGATTCTTTGCCCCCTCCAATTTATCTCAGAGTATGAAAAATGAATTATTTCTAGCCCATCAATCTGTGCCTGAAAACAAATCAAACAAAGGTAATGCAACAAATAGAAAAGAATCAGGCCTGTTTTCTGTGTCTGCATTGCTTTCACAAGGCTGACATGAATAACTCTGGCCACCCAAAATACGAGCTGAGAGTGACAAGGCTGTGCAAAATCCAGCCAGGTAAGAACACAGGATTTGAATGCAACAGATCTTCTGGTGAAGATATGGTTCATACAGAGAAAAAATAAACCAATGAACCACAAAAATTACATTTAGCTGTCTAAAGTTAAATATGGAAATACATGTTTTGACAGTTGTTCTTTTCAGAGCTGCTGCAACTATAGCTGGGGAAAACTAGGGGGATCTGAAATCCCCATTCAATTTTGTGTTAACTGTAGATACTTAAAAGTCAGACCAAATACATCCAACTTCTAATTATGGAGTAAAAAGACTAATTTAAAACACATAAATCTGAGATTTTTGGCTTGAGCCTGCAGATGTACTTGAACTTCTGACTGTTTCTTCCACTTCAGTGCCTCATAAAACTACTTAGTCTGGATGTGTTTGAGGTCAGCTTCCCAGCTGAAGCATTAACAAATTGCAAGATGGGCAATAAGAGCAGATAGAGCTTTTTCTGAGCTAAGTCCAAATTACTTTTTCCATTGTCTGTCTGAAAGTTGTCAGTAGTGTTGCACGAAGCAACATAAGTCCAATGGCTTTTCTGTAAATCAATACAGAATATTTTAAGTCTTTTAAGATCTCATACAAGTTCAGCTGAATTTTCTGAATGCTTCTGTATGCAGCATTTTATGAAGCATCTCCTTAGAGGACATTTCTGAAATCCCACTAGTTCTCAGCAAATAAATTCCATGATACCCATGTGATTTAAAGGTAACATACTGAGAAGACGTGGGACATGAAAAAATACACTTAATTACAGTATTTAGGTGAAGTTTAATGCATAGAGAATGATTGGCAATCAAAAGAAAGCTTAAGGATTTTCACTTCAGCTGTAAAAGGACTGATATATGCTTGCAGTATTACAAAAAGTAGCTGAAGCCTGCCAGCCAGACAATAGAGTGAAACCCGGTGCATGCTAACTAACAAAAAATGCCTGGTGTGAAGGGATTGTATTAACTGCCAGAACGCTTATTATACAGGTATATTTTCTTCCAGAAAAATAAAAAAACATTGCTACACTGTTTTTGGGACTGGGGTAAAACCCAACTCTGTCAGGAAAAGGGCCCCAATTCCCTAAGGAGACTGTTCATTTTCCAAAAGAAAAGCAAGTTCTTTTTCTATAGAGTCATTTTCAGTGATCAGAAACTTTCCCACTGCCGGAAAGGAACAGGGGATGGAAAACTCGGCATGTTTCTTTTCTTTGTATCAGTACTCTTTACACAGGCTCTCATAACCCACAAGTTTAATACGTTCATTAAACACACCAAGCTATAGAATGACTTCAGGTAGCAGCAGGGGGATATTTTTTAACTTGTGATACACCGCACAAAATACGTGTCAAGATTTACAATGATTCAGCTATCACAAGAACCTGCCCATTAAAATGTTCTGTGTCAAATGAAGCTCTCTATTATTCTAGTCAACTTTTTCAAGCTTTCTTAAACTCTGAAGTACACAATATCTGACCTCTGGGGGGTTTCTGTTTATTTTACACATGCTTGACTATCAGAAGGAGCTCAGCAGTGGTTGCAGACAGAGACAATCATTTTGGTGTGCCTGTACATTGCCCTGTGGCGCTTGTCCTTATGCACAGGTTTGTCTGGAGAAGAGTCAAACCTGAGATTCAGGACTTCTCTAGCAGGCATCCAGAGATAAATGCGCTATATAAGTATAGTGGCGGTATTATTGTGATATAATGCAGCAAAGCACAGTGCACTGGCAGGGAAAGGGCTGCAACACTTAATAGTTCTTTCCCATCTCCAACAACTATGTAAGAGAAGCACATTGAATCTGAAATAGTTTAGCCAACGCTGTAGTAGTTACTTCTCTTTTTCTTTTTTCCCAAGGAAAATGCTAGAATTTTCTGGTTGTTAGGCTAAATCCCAAAAGGGGTACTTTGAAGAGAATCTTGGTTGGATCCAGTTTGCTGCAATATTTAACATTTTAAACCAAGAAGAGGAGGATAGAGTACTTAAGCACAGAACAAAAGCTGCAAACATTAAGCAGGGAAGTCGTAGCCACATTGTCCCTTTGTACTCCCCATCAATAACTACTTCTGACCATCATCTGCCTCTGTACCCAGTAGATGCTATACTTGGAGCTGTACCTTGCACAGTGAAATCTCAACCAAATTCAAAGCATTAGGTTTTAAAAAGCTACAAATAGAGACACCAAATAACAAGTATGATTAAAGAAAAATTGGAGGGTCTTATGCTTTTAAACATTGAAGTGTCTTTT
Organism: Charadrius vociferus; assembly: GCF_000708025.1. Lineage (NCBI taxonomy): Eukaryota > Metazoa > Chordata > Aves > Charadriiformes > Charadriidae > Charadrius > Charadrius vociferus. The sequence continues at coordinate 2,034,055 of NW_009646500.1, forward strand.
TTTCTTTTCTTTGGAAAACAGAAAAAATGCAAATTCTGAAAAAGCTGTCAAGACAGCATCCAGAGGCCAAAATGCTTCACATGCTCATGAGTATGTAACAATCCTTCTTCCCAAGGACTTGAGATTCAGCCCTGAAGCTACAACACTTTGCACATAGTGACTTTTTTCTTACCCTTATTCTGTCTCCTATATTAGTGGTAGCTGCAGGCAAGGTTTGTTTTCCCTCACTCATTTGCTTCAGTCGTGCCACACGTCATGGTTAGCTTCTTTAATGGAGTGTTTGCAGATGAGGTTGTAAAAATCATTAGCCACGGTCGGCAGATGCTAGGTACTGCTAGGAAGCTGTTCCAATAACTTCTTTTCTTTAATTAAAATTCTAAATAAATCATGAGGTTTTGCAAACACAAACCTACACTACTTGCATAAGATGAAAGCTGTGCTGACTGCTGGCAGTTTTGATGCTGCTCTTTAGCCTCCTATTTCCTCCATGTTTTGTTTTGTTGGTTTTTTTGTTGTTTTGTGGGTTGTTTTTTTTTATCTTGGCCTTCACACAAAATCCCCATATGCACTTCTTCAATGCTTAAAAATCATTATTGCTGAAGATCAATACCAAGAAAACATCTGTGGCTCTTCTTGGTGCACAAACAAATTTACTCTGGGTTTGGTTTGTTTTGCTTTGTTTTTTACAAAGAATGCAAGTAAAGCTCCATGTAAAAAGTAAAGGAAATATTCTATGTTCAGTTGCCTATTGATTTTTTGTGATATTCTCACAAAACATAGAAGTGGGAGCATTAAATGTGCACAGCAGAAGAATATTTATTTGCCATAAAACCTGAATAAACTGAATCTTTTGTTCCTTGTTTCTAAGGGAACAAGTTCTATTGAATAAACAGCCTTTGAATAATATTTTATTATTTCTAATTATATTAATTATAATTCAATATGTCACATTAAAATAATTTCAGTTGTAATAAGAAACTTCAATACTGGTGCAAGCTTGAAATAATAGGCCAGTTGAGCTTAAAGTAATTTATGCTGCCTGTAATTTTTAGTTTCCATTGATACTAGAGCTAATTATTGAATGTTTGCATTTACAATCTTAATGGAGTGATGTTTTATCATAGTATTAAGAAAAGATACAGAATAACTATGATGAAAAGAGCAGAAATTGTAGAAAAATAGTTTTACCAATGCAATGTGTTCTAGGAAGATTTTCTTGGTCATAAAATCCCTGCATTTTCCTGTTTTCTGTATAACTATTATCTACAATTTTGGAGTTTGTTTTGGGGTTTTTTTTGCTAAAGTAATAGACAAACATCTGAAATATAATTTTTAATGCAAATTAAAAGGAGACTGGTATTGTAGCTTAGTCTGTTGGTTAGTCTCTTATGCTTACATAAAATCAATGGAGTCACAGAACAGCTCAGATGGATCAGCGTGCAGAAAAGGGCCCCAAAATGACACTATGATGGAATAATAAAATTACTTTGGAAGTGAATACAGCAGTATTTAACCAAAACTGAATTTGGCAAACCCAGTCTAACTGATATAAACAGCAACAAACCAAAACCAACCCAAAACAAAACCAAAAGAAGAGGCACTTAAAGGAAGCATCATCCTGGAGAAATTAAAACCAACATAAAAAGTTCGCTATTGTTATTATGTTTTACTACATTGCTGCTGATCATCATAATGTTGTTGTCATCACATCTAACTACACATACACAAAATATCAAAAGTCAGACAAAACTTTGTTTTTTAAAAATGAAAATCAGTTGTAGCCATATTCATCATTACCCAGTCTTTTATTAATTATTTTACAACAATACTAAAATATCTTTCTCTAGAAAGATATATAGATTAGAAAAGTTTCAATAAGTTGTAAAAAGCCATTGCAGAGATTCTCATTTAGCAGCTGGAATAGCTAATGAATTTAAATAATGGTTTTATAACTGTGGTGTGCTAAAGAATCAGGAGTCATTTTTATTTCTTACTAAAAGGAATTATTCACTATCCATAAATATTTAAAATATACATACTTGAAAATGCAATATTTTGCATTTTGCAACATGTTGTGTAAGCATGATGAGTCCAAAGAGGAAAAAATTCTCATTATGAGCTTCTTTGTTCTGCTTTGTTGTTGCTAGTGATCTGTGATACAGTCTGAAATGGCAGGACTTTTTTCAAATAGAATGACAATAATTTTTTTCACTATAGCCCTGGGTTTGAGAACGCGAAATCATTCTTTTTATTACGAAGGAGATAGCGCTCCTCATAACACAAACTAGTCCACATTTTATCCCAAAAATAAGTAAGAAAAAGATTTTTCATGCCATTTCGTAGACCTAGCACATTTAAGTCAATAAGGTTATTAGAAGTTGCATTTGTAATTTGTTCCATGACGGTGTAACTGAAGCAATTACTTATTGGGAAATAACTTTTTCAGGAAGAAAATTCCTTCAGTAAGTCCTAATGAACAGAAAGGATCCTATAATCAAAGTTTTAGCTTCAGTGAAGTTTGCAATGGAGGAGTATGCTCAAAAAGGAGAAAAGCCACTTAAGGCATTCATTTTGAAACAATTGAATGAGGCACTTGTCACCACAGCAGGAAAGAAACAGAAAAGCACTTAAAGCCACTGCCTGTACAAGTAATTTATTTAAGTAATCATCTCCAAAGTTATACAGGAAACAAAATGCAAAGGAAATAACTAATGAGAGTTCATTAAGCTAAACTCCAGAAGTCACTAATTTATAGGAATGTGATATGTATTAAAAGTTCTTACAATGCAATGATAGAAAGTGAAATGTATCAGGAGATGTTTTTTAAAGTCAGCTAAAAATAACTTACGTCAGCACCTTTGTTAGGGTAAACACTTCAGAAAGTACAACCCAGCAGGCCAGAAATTGTGTATGCCCAAGAATTCAAAGCATGTGTTTTTGTCACTATTTTGACTGAAACAGTCTTTTAGTTGAGGGCTTTACCAAATAACTAGTAATTATTTTAGAAGTTCCAGAGAATTTAGAAAATGCTCAATACACTTTCCATCTTTAAAAGCAAAAGAACCTGTTTCTGGGAAGTACCACTCGTTAAATGTATCTTCTGCCTGGTAAAATGCAAACACAACTAAGTGAGAGCATTATGTGATATTACTTACAGAAAGCTGTAGTAAGGAATAGAACACAGGAAAAGCAGTAAGGAATAATGAAATACTCAACAGGAATTCAGGTGAGAGAAGTAGTAGGGGACTAAGAAGAAATGGACAAACAATAGAGAAAGTGGTCAGATGAAGAGTAGGTAGGTATTGAGGAAGCAAAGACAGACGGTGAAAGGATAGGAAGCAATGAAACAAGGAGTAGAGGGACAGAGGGGCAATGGGAAGGACATGATACATGCATTTATTCCTGAGTAGGTTTTTGTTGTTATGGTTCTGAAAACAGAAATTGAAGAGGATACAGAACTCTTCTGTATGTACTTCTGATGTGGGCTGAGATATTGAGAAATGGGATGAGAAATCAGTGGCTAAATTCTTTATTTCCAGGCAATAGAACTGCGCTGCAAGCTCCTCTGTTGCAGCAAGACCATATGGCAAGGACCACTACCACAGACTTTACCACGTTTCTGGGTTTCACTTCAAGAGTGCATCCTTATCTGTATTATAGTGCATTCTGATTTCAGACTGTGATGACACTTTTGAAGCAAACTTCTTCATCTTCCGCCATGGTTCATTTCATAGTGGACTTAGTCATTCACTGCACAAACCGGTTGCCTTTCGGATGAAACCAGAAGATATAGGTCTGGGGCCATCCTAACAAGCCCTAACTGCCAATAAATCCATGGGACCAGACTAGAGCTGGTGTAAAGTAAAACCTCTGACATACATGTAGGTTGGATGTCGTGTCTGTGATGCCAACGTTTGCTCTCCAATTTCACTTCTACTGTTCTGTTTCACCAGCTTCCATAGATACAGCCCCAGAGGCACTTCCAGAAACACAACTTGCAACCTAGAGTCAAACCTGCTGCCGGTGAAAGTTAGAAAGGTTTTCCTTGATTATGCCTGATTTTGCTTCCCTTGCTTGACTTCATATATCCTCCGGGCTGCAACTTGGTTAAAATTTATATACTATTATTTTCAGTAGGTCAGACATTTTCAACAGCAAAAAGAAAAATCCTTTCTGAAACTGCTGCTTGTAAGACTGGCCAACTGTTTTTAAAAGTAGGGTAATGGGGGAACACTTGATCAGGTAACAAAGATGTCTTCATAAGAGACTCAAGAACATCTGACTGCTAAAAGTGAGATACCACCTGTATTCACTAGAGGTCATATTGGGAGAACATATTTAAGTTGATGGCATAATCACGTAGCCATACACATTGAAGCAACAACAAATGTATCAAATAAACTACAAATGTGAAGATTTCAGTAGAAATAGTTTCTTTTCTTTGGCAAGAATAGTCAGATAAAAATTAGATATACAAGAAGTTTCACCAAATATTTTGAAGACTGATTTAAAACTAAATTTTTTAACAAAAAAGACAACAGTAATTCAAACTTTGTCACAATTTTTCAGGAGCAATGTACAAAATGATAAATTTTATTAATTTCATAGCTGGATTGTTATGGATTGTTATGGATTTTGTAACTGGATTGTATCTGAAATGCCATGTTCACAATAAAAATACTTATTCATACTTCACTGAACATAAGTAACAAGTCAAAAAAAGAGAGAAAAAGATACAAAAAGGTTGCATGGAAAAAATGTATTTTCAGCAGATAATAAATGTAACTCTGTTTTTGCAGTGTACTGTGTCAGGACCAAGTCAGACAGAGAATGGCAGAGACAGACAAAACCTTACATGGGTTTGATCATAAAATAATGACTAAATGTAATCAAATATCATGTTAAGCATCCTGGAAAAACGACAGCATTTCAGATATCCAAATTTTTACATGTTTAAAAATAGATTTACAGGCTTTAAAAACTTCTTCCATTTCATCATCCAAACCAGCAAATTTTATTTTTGTGTTATAAACTATACACTACTCAGTTATCCAGTAATATAAAGTATGTTAATGTGACTTCATAAACCCTATTTAAACTCAAGGCCCCAGCAAAATTATTTCATTATTTCATTATTAATTTTTTATATATTTGCTCATGATACCAAGCTGTTTGGCGAAGTAGACACACTGGAGGGGAGGGATGCCATCCAGAGGGACCTGGACAGGCTGGAGAGGTGGGCCCAAGCCAACCTCATACAGTTCAACAAGGCCAAGTGCA
>NW_009646500.1:2039470-2063891 GCF_000708025.1 Charadrius vociferus
CAACATAAGAAAGACATGGACCTGCTGGAGCGTGTCCAGAGGAGAGCCACAAGGATGATCCGAGGGCTGGAGCACCTCTCCTATGAGGAGAGGCTGAGAGAGTTGGGGCTGTTCAGCCTGGAGAAGAGGAGGCTCCGGGGAGATCTTATTGCTGCCTTCCAGTACCTAAAGGGAGCCCACAGGAGAACTGGGGAAGGACTTTTTACTAGGGCATGTAGTGATAGGATGAGGGGGAATGGCTTTAAACTGGAAGAGGGCAGGTTTAGATTAAACATTAGGAAGAAGTTTTTCACTTTAAGGGTGGTAAGGCACTGGAACATGTTGCCCAGAGAGGTTGTTGAGGTCCCATCGCTGGGGGTGTGCAAGGCCAGGCTGGCCGTGACCTTGGGCAATCTGATCTAGTGGGAGGTGTCCCTGCCCATGGCAGGGGCTTGGAACTAGATGATCTTCAAGGTCCTTTCCAACCTAAACCATTCTATGATTCTATGATTCTATAATTGCTAATATAAAAACTAAATAAAGACAGAAAGGAGTTCCTCATTTCTATTTTACTGAATACCATCAATTTGAAGACCAACTTACGAATTTACAAAGCAGACAGTGAAACTAAATGATATAAAAAATGTCATATTAATAAATTAAGAAGAGGTTTTTGTTCTTTGTTTTGTAGTTCCTTTCAGCTCTTCATTTAATGCCATCTTTTCATCTTTGCCAAACCATAGTTGTATCAGAAGATGACCAACTGACCAGATACAAGCTACGTAAAATTCTTCATTGTTTTCACTGTCATAAACAGAAAAATATTTTAATCTATTATTTTTATCCTGGCAAGATCCCACTATACAAAAGTTCTCTGCATAAGCAAGATTGCAGTTGATGGCATGTTCCCCGAATCCAGTTTTGGTTTGGTTTTGGGGTATATATTTTGTGTTGGCATAAATACATTTTTAAGACAACATCAAAATTTCTGTTTTAACTGTCCTCTCCCAAACAACACATTAAAGAAAGTTTTTATTAACATTCAAAAACATAGCAAAGAAAAAGACCATGTTTAAAAACCATTGATCCGGGAATGAAGACCTCTGCACAAGAAATCATACTCATGACTTGCTACAGTTTTCTGCAAGACCCTGGGAGAGACACTCTTATTTAATATATTTCCATTTTTTCTTGTGCAAAATGAAGATATTGATTCCTCATAGTGATGCTGGAATGTGTAACTCATCTTACGAAGTACTTCAGAGGGTTATTCTAATGCAAAGAATCTAAATTAAATGCAAGGTTTCTCTCTCTCTCTCACATACACGCACATGCAAAGGCAGATCACCTTATTTTTCATAGAATCACAGAATCATATAATGGTTTGGGTTGGAAGGGACCTTAAAGATCATCTAGTTCCAACCCCCCTGTCATGGGCAGGGACACCTCCCAGTAGACCAGGGTACTCAAAGCCCCATCCAAGCCCCGTCCTTGAACACTTCCAGGGATGGGACCTCACGACTTCCCCAGACAACTTGTTCCAGTGCGTCACCACCCTCACAGTGAAAAATTTCTTCCTAATATCTATTCTAAATCTCCCTTCTTCCAGTTTGAAACCATTAGCCCTCATCCTATCATCCTATTTTTACTTAGTTACACTTTGATCTGTATATTTCTTGATGAAATCACAAGAACAATTTTGCCTTAAGGTAATTTGGGTTTAAACGGCATATGACAAAGATTTGAAATTATCTCCTATTTTTTCCCCCCTGATTACCTTTCGTCATCAGTCTCCTGCATTAATAGGAGTGCTTTGTCAATTCTTTGCTCTCCAATCTAACACCTTGATTTCAGTTTTTTAAGCTTTTTTTAAAAAATTCCATGATCCATACACGATCGTAACGTTTACCCTTTTCCCCATCAACACCAAGTGGAAAAGGAAGGGGTCAAATCAAGGACATGCATATAGGAAAACCAGTATCAGCAATAAATGTGAAGAATAAACATTTCACCAATTTATATGTCTTACTTTATGTCTCACTTTTAAATGTCTTGTTTTATAAATAACATCAGCTTGCATATCAAATAACTGAACACAGCAAAATACATTAAAGAGGTGCCTGTCTAAATGTGAGTCCTGTATCTATACTTCAGCTTGACTCCTGCAGTGAAAAATGAAGGCAACATTAATAAATGTGCACTGATAACAAATCTTATCTTATTGAATTCTCTCAGATTACACTGAAGTATGACTTTGTCTGTCCTTTGTTATACCCCACTTCTGTTGTCTGCTGTGGGAAGAGAATGCAACACCAAGGCCTGAGGCAAGAAGAAAAGAAAGGCTTCTCTGATATTCAAGCCTATGCAGAGTTTGATGGGTACGTACCGAAAAAAATTAAAGCTCTTCAGATTCACAGACTTCTTTTCGATCCGATGTTACTAAGGAAGGCCTTTGGCGGTATCATACTGTTGGAATCCATTTTGTTTTAGGAAAGATTTCAGATCAATTTTGTTTCCGTAACTATAAAAAATGTTCTCCCACCCAAGGTCAGTGCAAAGAAGATATCACACTTACAAGAGTTCACTACTCTCACGGTGTTCTCCGTCAGCATAGAGGAGGAAGTAATACATAATTAGAAACCATTTCTGCACTCTCTTTGCTGAAGTATGATGGAAAACTGGAGTCATTCCTGTCACACCGGTTCATATTGAGCATTACCCCACCAAAGTGCAAGACAACAAAATCCTCAGAGAGTTTGGTAAAAAAAAAAATCTACAATTTTTTCCTTTTCTACAAATATTTATAATGAAGAGGAAAATCGCAACTGTATATTACAGTTCACCAAGTCGTAGTTTCCTACAAAAACCTGAGGAGCACAATGTGTAGTTTATACAAACAGGCTGAGCAAGCCCTTCTTCCCTGTGTTTTCTTACACATTTGGAATAACCGTGTTGTGGTTTGGGTGGAACCGGTCACTGGGCGACCAACAGATGCTCCCCCTTATCTCTCTTCAAAGAGAGAGGCAGAGGGGAGAGAGAGAGAGACTTACGAGTTTAGAAGGAACTAAACTACTTTAATGGCATATAAATAATAAAATAAAAAGAAAATAATGAAATATATACAAAAGTGTATCAAGCTCCCAAGATGACAATCACATCACCAGCTGGCACTGGGGCAGTCCCATACTGGACTCAGTGACGGATGGAAACTGGATTCCGGATCTTGATTCAGGATCGGGTTCAAAAGCAGATGAACAGACAGAGTCTTCCTCAGACGCCGGCCATTGACAAAAGAGTACTGACCCTTTGATATCTAGCTTTTATACTGTGCATGAGGCAGATGGGATGGAACACCCTGTTGGTCAGTTTTTGGGTCACCTGTCCTGTCTGCTCCTCCCCGCAGGTGGGACCCCTCTAGGCTTTTCTGCTTCCGACCCTCCAACGGGGCAAGTAACAAAGTGAGCTTCCCTTGGCTGTTATGGCAATAAGTGTAAGCAAGAGCCTCTCTGCATACCATCCCTTGGCATCAATTATAAACATAGGTCTTATCTCTCTGAGAGCAAACAGTGTCTGCACAATATGGTGTTAATTTCAGTAGTTAGAATAGGCCTAGCTAAGAAGTAAGGTTATTGAACAAAATTGGTGCTGTTTTACCTCAAATCAGTACAAACAGCAAAAAGGTAGACAGTCAGATAGACAGACAGACAGAAAGATTTTTCTTAATGATCCCTTCTACATATGCAATTTTAACTACAATGAGAATGCAACTGAAATGCCAGGGGATACAATATTCCATTATCATGTGTAGACAAGAAAGTTACTCAACACATCCTCTCTAGAAGGAACCGAACTATGCTAGGAAGAAATGTAGGGTATGTGTAGAGGGTTTGGGGGAGGCTTGATTTGTTGACTTTTTCAGCTTTTTTTTCCTGTTTTAACTTATGGTTGTCAAGTGCAAGGTGTTCATTACTGTACCGTGTGTCAGGAAATGGGAAAATGACACTTGCACAGTCATGAAGGCGAAGACAGGTGGGAAGAAATGCAGGAAGGACAGGCGTTTCCCTTTCCACAGAACTTTCTGATGTTCTAAAATTTTCCCTGTTTCACACCAGGTTAAGACAAAGAACTTTTAGTGAACAAGCAAGGGTTTTATGGAGTTTAACAAAGACAAGTGCGAGGCCCTGCACCTGGGAAAGAATTATCAAAGATCCCAGTGCAAGCTAGGACCTATGTAGCTGGGGAACAACCTTGCTGAAAGAGACCTGGGGGTCCTGGTGGACAACAAGCTGCAAATCAGATCCTGGGCTGCATCCACAGGGACATTACTAGCAGAGATAGAGATGTGAGCATCCACTCTACTCAGCACTTGTCAGGCCACACCTGTAGTATTGTGTCCAGTTCTGGTCCCCACAATTCAAAAAAGACATGGGCACACTGAAGACGGTCCAAAGGATGGCCACAAAGATGATCAAAGGGCTGGAGAACCTGCCCTATGAAAGAGTTAGATCTTTTCACCCTGGAGAGGAGAAGGCTCAGGGGAAACCTCATCACAGTTTTCCAGTACTTAAATAGTGGCTACCAAGAGGACATAGGCTCTTTTCACAAAAAGCCACATTGAGAAACACGCATAACAATGGACACAAGTTGCACCAGCAGAGGTTTCATCTTGATATAAGAAAGAAAATTTTTTACAATAAGATAAATCAGGCACTGGACCACCCTCCCCAGGGACGTGGTGGAAACTCCATCACTGGAGGTATTCAAACTGTGATCAGACAGGGTGTTGGATATCATCTAGGCTCCCATTTCCACAAAATGTTGGACCAGAAGATCTTTTGAGGTCCCTTCCAACCTGGACTATTCTGTGATTCTGTGATTCTGCGATTTCGTGATTCCTTGATTCTATTCTATAGAAGGGAAAAAAAAAATCTCTTAATCCCTGCAAAAGTATAATGGGGAAGGTACATAGACTGACAGGCTTCTCTCCAAATAGCCAGATGGTTAGCTTTCTCCACATTTCTTCAGAGCTAAGTTTTCGTATTTGATCTCAAGCTCAAGGTAAATTCCTTTAGAAGTTTGTGCCTCCTACTTACAAATCATCAGTCTCAAATCCAGATATGTTATGGAAAAGGCAAAACTATTTGTTGTGTGAGAGTACTTCACTACATTTTCTTTGTTTATGACTTGTATTTACAGCATTTTTTCTGCACATAAATTGAAAAACCACAGACAAAGCAGTTTGCTTTACTCACTTCTTTCTATCCACGGGACTGTTAAACCAAATGGCAGTGCAATCCATAGTGCATCCAGCCACAGATGTATAATCAGAGACCTCGATACATTACATCTTGTCATGCAATCTGTTCTCTGGAAGAAAATCCTGGCCATGAGCAGGGAGGGAACTTTGGCGATTTCTATTGGTGTGAATGATAGAAGGATACAGGCCAGGGTACACACCACTGAACACATCTGCCCCATTGCACAGACATGGCTCATGATCTGCCAGACAGAACAGGCTTCCAGTGACTTTTTTGCAGCCAGTTCTTTACACCAGTCCAGACTTAAATGGGTAGAATTCAAGTCAAAGTGAAGATACGTAAATATATGTATCTGCACATAAGCTTATGTAGGCCCAAGTGCCCATTGCAGTTACTGGACATTTAGCCAATAGTCGATGAAACCTATGACTTTCAGCTGACCAGCCAGCAGCTGTCTACTTTGAATCAGAGGATCACAGAGTCATAGAATGGGTTGGGTTGGAAAAGTACTTTAAAGATCAACTAGTCCAATCCCCCTGAAATGAGCAGGGACATCTTTCACTAAATCAGGTTGCTCAAATCCCTGTCCAGCCTCCCTTTGAACACATCTAATGATGAAGCATCTCTGGGCAACTTGTTTCAGTGTCCCACCACCCTCATCATAAAAAATTTCTTCCTAACATCCAATCTAAATATACTCTCTTTTAGTTTAAAATCATTGCCACTTGTTCTGTCACTACAGGCCCTCGTAAAAAGTCTTTCTTAGTCTTTCTTATAAGCTCACTTTATATATTAAAAGGCTGCAATAAGGTCTCCCCAGAGTCTTCTCTTCTGCAGGATAAACAACCCCAGTTCTCTCAGCCTTTCCTCGTAAGAGAGGTGTTCCAGTCCTCTGGTCATTTTTGTAGTCCTTCTCTAGACCCAGTGTCACAGGTCCATGTGTTTTTTTGTACTGGGGAGCCCAGAGATGGACGCAGTACTCCAGGTGGGAGATGAGAGCAGAGTAGAGGGGGAGAATCACCTCCTTTGACCTGCTGGCCATGCTTTTTTTATACAGCCCACACATAAGGTTGATGTTAATCATCCTCTACCTTCCACTCCTCTACAGGCAGGCACTCCGTTATCTATAGTACAAGTCAAATATCTAACCTCTAAGTGAATCCTACCTCATAGGCATTTAATGTGAGGTGTCACCTAATGCCAAGTTGCCTGGCCTGGTCTGTCCTCCATCTTCTCTTTCAGAAGGGCACAGCACCTAGATTATATCTCCCAGTCCTATACAGTTGTCTCATCTACCCTAGGGCATTTCAATATATCAGTCAAACAGGTACCACTGTGTCAACACAGTGTGCATGCATTTGATTATCAGCCTATTTGATTATCAGCCTCCTTACAATAAATGGAAACTGCATAGCTAATATCCCTGAAGACACCTTACCCCTGAATTGCACTGAGTTATAAATATCAGAACGTCTTAGAGTATAAATTAATATCTTTGATCTGCTTGCAATCCTTTGACATAATATATCCAAAGGGGCTACAAAAGAAATAAGGACTAAATATTTGTACATTCTGTCTACAAAGGTTTCGAGATTCTCCTATACATTCACATAATGAGTGGGAGTAATTCATCACACTTCTGTGAAGTAATTAAAATAAGTTCCCTTTGATGCATTGTATCAGACTTAATACATGGAACAAATATGGCACTGCTAAAGGAATGTTTTAGGAACAATGACAATTCTATCACATAATAATATGGTAGTTTTCTGAGTTATTTTATATCTAGATAGATAGATAAAGACAGACAGATAGATAGATAGATAAACAGTTTGGCTCACTTATGAGATCTTGGCACATTTCCTTTCACGATTTTGTCCCTTTACACATGCCATAGATGCATAAATCCAGCACAAAAAAAGAATACAGCACGTTGTCCTCTGTACATTAACTTGGATATTTTTGTCCTGCTCTTGGCCATGCAAAAGAAAAAAATCATACATATAGCTGCACTTACATTTACCAAAGAGACTTCTAATTAAGTCAGGCCACAAAAGGGTAATTTTAGATATTATAACCTATAGTCTTCAGTTCAAATGGTTATGATGATATCTGAAATGTATTTTTTTAACTATCAATTTATTAATGTATTTATCACAAAGTGTAAAACTTTACGTAAAGTTCAAGATTATTCAATGATTTAAAATATACATACCTGTAACTCACAATTTAAAACAGACTCAAATACTCTACTATCCAAAGCAAATTCTAACTACCTAGAACCCAAGTTTTTCTTTTCTTTGGGATCTTGTAGAAAGCCAGCTTGTTAAGAAGTCTCCAAATTTAAAAGGTTTACAAGTTAACGAACAAATTAAAGTCTAGTAAAATCAGAAGGAGGATTCACGAATCACCTGATTATCTTGGTTTCCACTTTCTTTAAAACCTGCAGAATTATAAAACATACAGAAAATAGTTTCACACTAACAGAAACAGGTTTGTGTCATGTAGATTTCTCTTTTTCTCCCTCTTGCATCTGGGGTTTTTTGACACCGTTTAACACTAATGTAAGTAATGCCTTGCCTGGCCTTCAGTTAGTCAACTCCCTTTCAGGGGTGCCAGAGCACTGAAATGCCACTAGTGTGCTGTGGGATCCACGCTCAGAGCTTTACTTTTCTCCCAGCTGTAGGCCCATGGTGTTGAACTGACATTGCATATCACTCAGCATGGTGATGCCAAAACAGCTAGCACCCAGGAAGAAGCAGCATGTGCTGATCTAGACCTGACTTATGCCAGTTTCCATCAGCATAAACCAATATACTGCCCTCTTAGCCTGGTGATAGAGCAGGAAGCAACAGGGATGAGCAGTAGGTCTGACTATTCTGCCAACCTTCATATTTCAGCTTGAAAGCTGCTTTTAGGCCCTTGCAATTTTTTGTGCGCTTGAGTTGCCAAGACTGTACTTGTGGAAGGCAAATCAAATCCTTAGCACACAGGTTCTACCAGGACTGAGTTATTTATATAGGGTAGGTTTATGCTCTACAAACCAGGAGGTAGACCAGTTCCTGGAAACTCAAGCCCAAAGCTTTACGATTATTCCTGTCTCATCACATTCCTGTATCATGAGTAGCTATAGAGTTGGTTTAGTCTGATTGTATTGTTGATTTATCAACAGCGCTACCTTAGCCACTGTCACACCATGGCGTGTCCCCACAGAAATGACCTGTTCACTTTTGCCTTTTACTGTTGAACCTCCATTGATTTAACTTGCTGGACTTTGATGGCTTGAGCCCAGCAGAAGTACATGAAGTGCATTGCTGCTAGAGACTACTAGGTGGTTGCTGATGCTCTTATATTGCTGAAGTGAAACAAGGCTCTGAAAACGATGCTGGCCTTACATACTCAAGACAACAGTATTTTATGGATACAAGCGATGCTGTCCAGGTCAGGAAACTCATCAACAGGTCTCAGAGCATCTTTTTTAGGGCAACGAGTCTTTACACTGATTTTCATAACATTTGGGCTTGACTTGTACATTTTAAGACCTACTTGTTTAGCAGTTCTGATCAGAAAGATTGTTGCTTCATTTCACATCTCAGTATGTTCAGGAAGCAAGTGTTATTCATAGTCATGTAGCTCTGGTAAGACCAGGCCAAATAATCCATTCTTGACATCTTTGGCTTGTCAATAATGCTTCTAAATGACCCAAGTTATTTTACAAGGGCATAGACATATTTCTGTTGTCTGCCACAGATGTATTTTACTCATGCCACAAAAAGCTTTCCAATAGTTTAACAGACTCAGGATGAGTGATGGCTGCCATTCATTCCTTTTTTCATCTTTATTGTATAAAATAGAAATTGAACAATGCAAGAATAAGCATGATGAAATTAAGCTTGTCTGAGTTTAAGGTCAACAGCAGTGTGGAGTCTACACATTTTTAAGAAAAGGGATCAGGAGATTTTTATTTTTTTTTTAAAAAAAGGATACTTTTTAACTGGGAACTGATCCAGCTAATAACAAATGACCTCTGCTTTATGCTGCAGGTGTAAGCATGAACAAAATGAAGAAAGGGATACTTTCTGTGTACAGCTGCACTTAGTGGCCTCCTTAGTACCTCGAATGAGACCAGAAATTTCCAGACAAGTTAGTCACTCAGGCACATGTCTGGGGTAATTTTGAGTTATGTATCCCATGGTTCTGGGTGAGATTTCTTCTCTGGCATGCAGCAGAGCATCAATGATTTCTGCAGTCATTTTATATTATCCTTAGGTTTTAGTTTGTAGTCTTGTTTGTGAACATCTGTGTTGAGTTCTTTCCTCCAAAGCCTCTTCTATCAAAGTTGACCTGCTGTATTAAGTAGAGGAATCTCTGAAACACATTGAAAATGTTCTACACCTCTATTTGCTTGTCCTTTTGTGGGGAGGGTAAAAGAAAGAAAATTATGTTTTTATATTTTATTGGTAACACTGTAGCTGCAAAAAAAATCAAGCAGAGACCTTCTGGTTTAGAATAGCTCTCTTTTGTTCTCTTTTTAGTTGTTGTTTATGATTACTAGACCTGACTTTCAATATGTATTTGTTTTTCCTTGTTGACAATTTTACTGTTACTTTTACTTTGAGGATTTTTTTCTTTCCATTAACATTAAACGATGTCTAAGTCTGTCTTCTTCTGTTCATAATAGCTTTCCACATTGTGCTGATGAGCTGTTTCTCTCTCCTATTTGAACCATTCGTAGATATTGTCGTGGTTTAACCCCAGGCAGCAACTAGGACCATCCAGCCATGGGGAAGAGAATCAGAAGAGTAAGAAAACTTGTGGGTTGAGATAAAGACATTTTTGCAAAAGCCGCATATGCAAGAAAAGCAAAACAAGGAATTCATCCACTACTTCCTGTCAGCAGGCAGGTGTTCAGCCATCTCCAGGAAAGCAGGGCTCCATCACGTGTAATGGTTACTTGGGAACACAAAACACCATAACTCTGAATGTCCTCCCCCTTCCTTCTTCTTCCCCCAGCTTTATATATGGAGCACAACATCATATGGTATGGAATACACCTTTGGCAAGTTTGGGTAAGCTGTCCCAGCAGTGTCCCCTTTCAGCTTTTTGGGTGCCCCCTTCCTTCTCGTTGGCAAGTCAGTATGAGAAGCTGAAAAGTCCTTAACTGCTTAACAGCTACTAAAATATTAGTGTATTATCAACATTATTCTCATCCTAAATCCAAAACATAGCATTATACCAGCTGCTAGTAAGAAAATTAACTCTATCCTAGCCAAAATCAGGACAGATAGATTGCCAAATATATCTCTGAGACTTTTTCAAAGTTTCTCATCTCTTATCAGACATGGAATCCTGCAAATATGGTAGAAAAACTGTCTGAGAGCAGAAGTTCAAATTCCTTTCTACTTTGATGATAGAGCATACATCTGGAAATTTAAAAAAAAATAAAATAAAAAAAAAAATCATGACAGAGCACACAAGTCATGGTCATTTTCCAGATTGGTTTCTCTGATGTACAAATGCCCAAAAGAATGAAAGAAGTTGTTTGCTTGGTTCCTCGTTATTTATGAATCATATTCTTGGTTAAACAACGATTCTCACCAAAAAAAAAAAAAAAAAAGATTATTTATTGGCAACGATTCACAAGCACCACCATTCAAGTGGTGCTTTTTAGTTTTTTATTGTCCATCCCATTACACTTAGGGAGACTGATAGAAAGGTAAGATAGAAACTTAGAAATTTATATTTGTCTTCTCATATTAGGCATTTTAAAAGCAAAATATAGGATGGTAATCAGATTTACACGTTGCATATGGCCTTTGAAAAATCCTACTCTCAGTCTAGGATGGCTTTGAGTCCTGTCGTTCATGACTGTAATAATTCCTATTCTTCCAACCAGAAAACTCCAAAGTGGTTTATCAGCCTCTGTTCCTGGGCTCAGCTCATTTGTGCCTAGGCAAGAACTTGATCACACATACTCCAGTTTAGGCCATTCAGCTTCAGTTTGTCAATGTTAGGAGACTCCAGGACAGCTAATCAAATAAGTGTGCTTGGCTTATTATATCTTAATGAGGTATTCTTAAAATAACAGTCCGTGTATTCCCCAAGCTCCTAGTAAAAAATCAGTCCCAAAGGCAATTAAATAAAACAGACAAGCCTCAGCCTGCACTTTCCACATCTCTGCAGACCATAGACTGTTGACAGCAGCCTGGGTAAGAACTTTTCAATAAAATGGGTTTTCACCAGAATTTTTCAAAACTAAAAGTCCTTCTTTTCAGAAACACATCTCTTTGTTAAGAAATTTTCCCAGCAGCAAGATTGACTTATGTGTTGGTTGTAACCTCAGAGACAGGGTTCTCAGCACTGTAGGAAAATTTCCATGCAAGTTTTGGACCTTCTATCCACTGGGTACCCTACCCACTGCAATAGGTGGTTATTCCCTTTCTGGTTGCATCCAACACTGGAGCCTCAAAGCTCTAAGGGATGGAAAAACATGAAGACATTTCTCATGTCCCTTCAAGTAAGCATCCTAAAAAAAATTAAACTATGCAGACAGCCAATAAATCTTGCAGTAGCCTAATTCTTCTTACAATGATGCCTCAGGCAACTCATCTGTGGCAAAGAAAGGGAAAGGATTAAAGCTATATAAAATTCCCTCGTTTGCTTATCTTCTACACGGTTTTAAACTACTACTCCTCTCAAGGGATTCAAAATCCTCATTTTGCTCAGTTCTCCTACCAGCCATTGAGAAGAAATGTTTAACGATACTTATCAGACCAATTCTGGCAAAACACTCAGGAGTTTCAATCCAAGTAATTATCACTTTTAACAAAAATGTAATAAAGGTAGCATATAAGAAAGATGCAGAAAATATTAGTGATTTAGTGCTTTTCATGGACGCTTCTCATTCACTGAAGAAATCTTTATTTCCTCTTTCAACAGGAAGTATATTGACTCTGATGAATCCCTGTTGAAATTCATCTGGCTTGGCTAGATACTACCCTTCCTATTCCTCAGTAACTTCAGAGAAGTGCTTTTAAAGCTCACGTAGCCATAATCAGTAATTTTGATGCTGTACACACAACGTCCAGAACTAAAAACACATTAGCCATGTTTTTGACTATCCCATAGATAGAGGGTTAATGCTCATTCTTATATTGCCGGGATCTCTCTGCATCATTCAGTGTTTCCATCATGAGACAGAAGTGTGGCATCTAAGGATGTACTTCATATTTTGTATGGCATTCTGCTCCATTAACTTTCATAGCCTGAGCTACTGTATACTTCTATTTTGTTTGTGGTTGCTTGGATAAGGATCTATTCTCTTGAGGTGAGAATTCACACTTAAATCTTCCAAAGCAAGCACACCAAGTGAGAGAAAGTAAGAAATTAAAATTTTAGATGCCTCACACACAGAGATTCACAAAGATCATTCATCTTTACTATTTAGAGGACTGATGAGACACTACAGACTCAAATTTGAATGTATGTTAATGATACATAGTCCTGTTTATCCTTCACATCATACAGCCATATCTACCTCGCTAAATTAATCTACTTTTTGATGAAGATGAGCTCATGGATGAAGAACAGCTGTTCACAAATTAATCAGATCAAAATAAGATTACACTGTGAAGTAGACGAAAGCACATAGTTTGCAAAAAGGCACATTCTCATCTGTTTGATAAAGTATAATCATGACTAGTCCATTCTTAACACAAGTTACTTAAGAATTTTTGATTCCTCACTGATGTGAACTTTTCATTATATAATAATATCCATGGAGAAGTAATTAATTGTGCACTTTACAGTTGGCTAGGACACTCCATTATATCTTCCCTTAAATAACCTGACTCTATGTACCTCGGATATATTTAGGACTACAACAACACAGTCTTGGCAGTAGACACAAAACAGAACTCCAGAAACTACAGCCAAGCCTGAAATCCAGCGGAAAACTTTATAACTTATGATAAGGACCATAAGTCTCACTCAGATTTCCCTTTTAGTCTCCCTGCAGAAATTCCCATCATGATCAAGATCTTGGGTCACCTTTCACGATGGGAGTCCCTACAAAAAAAAAAAAACACCAAACTGATTTTCCTTAAAAAAAAACACAAGCACAATGCTGCCTCTTGTTAGGTGAATAAAGGCTCTTTTCTGGGCAAAACATTGCTTAGAGCTCTTCCAAAACTGTTTAAAACATTCTCAGAAGACCTAAGAACCAATGTAAGCCCTGCTAACCTTACCCTCTGTCTGCAACTTCCTTGACCTTCACTCGTCTAATAAACATCTAACAGAACATATGCAAATGTAAAAAATATTTTGTCTTTTTTCATCTACACACAATTATCCCCTGGGAAAAGGCAGAATGAAAGAAGAAAATAACCATACTGTATAAATTAACAGCTCTGAATTATTCATTTTTCTGACTATTAATAATATTTTCGTATGAAATAATGAATCTCTGTCCTGCACATTTGAAATAACCCATGAGGTTTTATGATTCAGGAATGACAGGATCGACTGCCCCCACAGAATAGATTTTTATTGTTTATCATTCAAACATATCAGATGTATCAAAGTTTGACTGCAGATAGTGCTGCTTCTGCCATATACGATTCGTGGTGTTTTAAAATAAACTAATATTTCACTTCCAAAATATGGAAGCAGCTTCTGATTTCTATTAACAGAAAGCAGGAAGCAGACTCCTATTTGTATCTTCTGTATTTGGTGTGATTTTGTTACTCATTGTCAACATCCAAGACTCAGATATATTTACAGGAAAATGAGTCAGTGATAATGGTTTTGAAAGCAAAGTTAATTAAATTGGAATGTTATTAAGTAATATGCTTTTCATTAACTCAAAAAATGAAATAACTGAAACTATTAGTAATGATCCAGCTGTAAAATAATGAAAAAATGAGGCTGGTTGTATCTATTCATTTGTTTTGAGCTACCACTCAAAAAAAATTCAATCTAGTAACATCAAGATCTAATAATAACACAGAGTATTTTATTTGTCTCCAGTCATATTGCACCCAGGATGCATTAAGCTCTGTTTAAACTTTGGCCTCTGCAGCCGCCCATTTTCATTGCCTGTTCAGGCTGAAGGCAGAGAAGGACTCACTCAGCATTCAGCACCAGGAGGGAGAAGAGAGAGGACAACACAGGTATAGACAATGTCAACTTTCGTTAGGAACCTGAGTTTTAACTGACTGTACTACAGAGGTGTAGCATAGATAACAGAGGCTTCTTCTGACCTTCGTGCGTTATGCAGCTACCTGCATACCAGATACCATATGGCTTTAAAAAAGAAAATTAATGTGCTGTGCTTCCTTGAAAGAAATTGGGAAATAAAAGAAAAAATGCTGAAATTACTAAGATAATGAGTAGAGTTAATCCTACCAAAAATTGTTATTGTTGGTATTAAGAAATATATCATCACTTTTAAAGAACAGATTCAATGTACTAACTTGCAAGGCATAAAAATAGCTCAAAATACATGTAAATGATTTGTCATTATCATGAAACACACTTCTCTAAAAAAACTAAAATCCTCTCCACAACCTGATAAAACACAAGCCTAATGTCTAGGTGATAAGTTACATGAATCTTTTGTCTTCAAGCTAATCTATAATCTACAATCAGAAAAGAACATATTTGCCTTCTAAAGGTGTACTTCCTGGCTCAACTGGCCTGTTGAAGGGCCTGTAACAAATTATGCATTTAATACATTTAGTTTGGTCTTTAATGACCACAAAAGAGAAACCCCAGCTAAGCGGATACAGAACTTGCATGGCAACACAGAGAATTATACTGATTTCATTCTGACTGACAGGCTCTGTATTACCCAGAAGACTGTAGAATAAAACCACTTCAACTCAGGAACTGCCTGCTGAGATATATCATTTAACAAAACATTAAGCAGAAAGGAACAAAATTGTTCAGCATGAAAACTTTAGAATTAGCTAAGACAAGTTCAGGACAGAATAGTCATGGGATGAAAGTGGAAAGACATTAACTGTTACCAACTAATTGAATTTTTCTGCATTAAATAAAAATGAAAGATCTGATTGATGTTGTAAATGTAGCCCATCAAGTTAAGAAATTACTGAAGTTATATTCTCTCAGAAAATATTCTATTTCATTGAAATTGAGGCTGAAGTTACAAATCTGAACTGTAAGTCTTAATATCCTGTCAGAGATATTGTATTTCTCAAAAAAAAAATCAACCAGAAAGTTCATCCCCTATGCTACAGAGCAGACTGCTTTGTCCATTTTCAGAAATGACAGTGATGCAGAAGGTAGGACCAAAGACAGAATAGCCATTCAGAACAGAGGCAAAGGAATGGAAAGGTATGCAGGAGACCTTACATGACATTGCCTTGAAAAGGTAACCTTCAAGAAATTTGCTCATTGACTGATTTTGCTCGCTATTTTAGAATTTGTTTTTTTATTTCATTGTTTACATTAATTTCTTCAACACAAAAACTGTGACTAAGTTAAAAAACTGGCCAACATAGAATCACAGAATTGTTATGGATGGAAAAGACCTTTAAGATCATCAAGTCCAACCCTTATCTAACTCTGCCAAGCCCACTTCTAAACCATGTCCCTCAGCACCATATCTAGACAGCTTTTAAACACATCCAAGGATAGTGATTCAACCACTTCCCCGGGCAGCCCGTTCCAGCCTTTCATAACCCTTTCAGTGTAGAACTTTTTCCTAATGTCTAACCTAAATCTCCCCTGGTGCAACTTGACGCCGTTTCCTCTTGTCCTGTCAGTTGTAACTTGTGAGAAGAGACCAATGCACACTCCTCTACAACCTCCTTTCAGGTAGTTGTAGAGAGCAACAAGGTCTCCCTTCAGCCTCATTTTCTCCAGACTAAACAACTCCAAGCCCCTCAGCCACTCCTCATAAGACTTATTCTCAAGACCCTTCACCAGCTTTGTTGCCCTTCTCTGGACCCTCTCCAGCACCTCAATGTCCTTCTTATACTGTGGAGCCCAAAATTGAACACAGTACTCAAGGTGAGGCCTCACCAGTGCCGACTACAGTGGGACAATCGCTTCTCTGGCCCTGCTGGCTACACTGTTCCTGATGAAGGCCAAGATGCCATTGGCCTTTTGGGCCACCTGGGCATACTGCTGGCTCATGTTCAGCCGACTGTCAATCAACACTCCAAGGTCTTTTTCCTCCAGGCATCTTTCCAGCCACTCTTCCCCAAGCCTGTAGCATTGCATGAGGTTGTTGTGGCCCAAGTGCAGGATTTTGCACTTGACCTTGTTGAACCTCATACTATTGAACTCAGTCCATCGATCCAGCCTATCCAGGTCCCTCTAATGAGACCTGCTACCCTCAAGCAGATCAACACTCCCACCTAACTTGGTGTCATCAACAAACTTACTGAGGGTGCTCTTAACCCCCTCGTCAAGACCATTCATAAAGATATTAAACAAGACCAACCCCAACCCTGAGTGCTGTGGAACACCACTAGTGACCGGCCATCAACTGGATTTAACTCCATTCACCACCACTCTCTGGGCCTGGCCATCCAGCCAGTGTTTGATCCAGCAGAGTGTACACCTGTCTAAGCCTTGGGTAGCCATTTTGTTCATGAGAATGCTGTGGGGAACAGTATCGAAGGCTTTACTGAAGTCTAGGTAAATAACAGCCACAGCCTTTCCCTTGTCTACCAAGCGGGTCATTTTGTCATAGAAGGAGATCAGGTTCATTAAGCAGGACCTGCCCTTGTTTTCCTGGAAACATCACAAAGCTGGGAGGATAATCCATTGAAGAGATAACTGGAATAACACCTGGGAGAAAAGAGATGACCTTGAAACATGGAGAAACAGAAATGTAATGGTAAAATGAAATACAAGGTCCTGAATCGAAGAAACAACATGAATTTCTATCAGAAGTTGCAATTGCATCAGCTGGAACTGAAAGAGGAGAGAAGCACAGGTACCTCAGCTAGCTCAGCAAGACCGATAACCAGCAAAGAGAAGCAGCTATGAAAAATACTAAAAGATGTTTCAGCCAAGCTGTTTCTAGTTGAACTATGTAAATCTAAATGTCACGTGTGCATCACAATGTGAAGCCTAATTTAAAATACAGCTTTCACCGCTCATAGTTAGAGACAGACTAGAACAGATGTAGAGAATAAGTACTGGGATACACTGAGCAATGACTAGCCCATCATATGAGGTGAGGTTAGATGAAATTGGCTTGTTTTCAGTCAAGTAAAATGAAGACCAGGGGGAATTTTTTTATCTATAAGTCTTCAGTAAGTGACAGAGAGAAAAGAATGCATTAATTTAGAGTATAAAAAACATGT
Organism: Charadrius vociferus; assembly: GCF_000708025.1. NCBI lineage: Eukaryota > Metazoa > Chordata > Aves > Charadriiformes > Charadriidae > Charadrius > Charadrius vociferus. Next base: position 2,057,049 of record NW_009646500.1, read on the forward strand.
AATAGGATGTAAACTGTTATTAAGAGATCAGAAAAAATCTAGATTCTAGCCTGTCAGGTAGTGAAAGTTGGAGCAGCATTTTTAGAGGCTTCTCATCTATCATATGCTTATCATCCTTCAGTTTTGATTAAGCTAAATCCAATTAACATTAAGATACTTTTTTTTCTTAGCTACACATACCTATCTTGTCATCCTTATATCAATGCTTACTATGCTTGCATTATTATTACATTTCAATACTCTATTTCATTATTACTGAAAAGCAACATGAGTAAACAACATAAATTATTATGAATTTATTTTCCTTTTTACTCAACAAACAAAACCCCACCTTATCCTTGTGAGTGGGTTAACATCTACATATCAACACAGATACGATATCATTCATTTAGAGTAAGCAAACTTTTTAAGCCTAAACTCTTCTTTGCATATGTGGATCATTACCAATGTGTAATATACACATTTTTCCTGAAAGTATTCTCATATATTAAACTTTGTCTTAGACACTGAAGCTATTATAGCAATTTTTGCCACTACCACCTAGGGCCACCATTAGTAGCAACAGAAACAGAAACAGCGGTACAACAGTAGTTATTGGAACTAATTAATTTTTCTCATTTAGAAAGGTGCACCTGTAACATGCAGAAGGAATTACAGCAGCTAGGTTTAAGATGCAGCTTGTGAGTACAATTCCCGACAAAAGGCATTATAAAACATAGCCATTAGACACATCAGAGGTTTAGCACAGAAGGTTTCTACCAGTCCTTGTACTCACCAAACAGAAACAAGAATGCCAGAAGATCATTGCTGCTTCATTGCACTTTCAGAAAGAGAACAAACCTGAAAAGTACAAAACAGAAAGACCCTGGACAAAGGACATTTTTTCCTGCATTAGGTACTTCTAAGCATCTGTCAGGGACATAGCATGTAAATGCAAATACTGCAATTCAATATGAAGAATTTACAACACCTTCATGATCCACTTGTAGACAGTAGAAAAAATAATAGTGACATAAAGTTAAAAGCCTGGAAAAAATTGCAAAACCTGAATATTTCCTTCTTTTTCTACAAATCCAGGATTCCGATAAGGTATTCAGAAAGACGTTGGAAGAACACAAGATCACATGCAGAGCACCAAAAACTCTATTTAGAAATATAGTCACTGACTTAGGGATTCCTAAATGGCAATATGGTATATCTGAGCTTGTTAAAGTGATGTGGAGCACTGACAAACTGAAATGGGTTCAGTTAGCAGCCAACGAGCGCTACACAGTCATACAGCTGTTCGGCTACTGCACTCAGGCACTCATTTACAGTTCTTACCTCCAAAAGTGTGTAAGTAGAAATTTTATCCATCCTGAAATCCTGTAGAGACACTTCATTGAAAAGAATCATTAAATTTAGTTAGGTTAAAATAAATAAGGAGCATAGGGTCAAAGAATACTTTTTGCAGATGAATATGATTGCTTTAGGGTGTGCAAAAGCAGTTACTGCAGAAATCCTATAAGAAACAGTATGTTTTGAAGTTAGTGAGTGTTTGATCTGTTTCAATAGTTGATTCATATGGACTTGGACAGTGATAACGCCATGTGAATTAAAAATAGCTAAAAGACCATGACAAATAGGAATGATAAAAAGAAATGTATCAATTTTGTGATAGCTCAGTCTCAGTGCTCACATAGATAAGATTAGATCAGTATATTAGACTGAAAGATAGAAATATTCAGACGATCAAAGGGGAGATGCAGTTGGTGACAATGGAATATTTATAACAGCATAACATCACTTGAACAAATCCGTGTCCTAACCTGCTTTCTAAGTAAAGCCTAGACAATCTAGAACTACCCACAACAGGTGCATCCACTTGAACCGACATCTATACCCACATCAGATATCCCAGAAGAATATGTTCTAGGGTACCTCAAACAGTCCTGACCTTGAATGGAGAGCATAAAAAACAGGTTGCCTCAGTCATTCTTGCATCTTAGTGGAATTCCTACATAATTCTGGCAATTGAGAAAAAAGAAAACGTTAGTCATGAAAATTACGATCATGCTGATCACCCAAAAAAGGAGTAATGTATGAACTGAAACAAAATTTGCCTTTCTTTTTTTTCTTCAATTTTTGATTGGATCAAAGTAATGTTTCCTATTTATACATCAATAATCATATGTTCTTTTCTGTTCAGGTTAGTAACAAATATGCAGAAAGTAAATAATAACAATATAATATTTAAAAATTACAATTTTTTTTTAATTTTATCATGCATCTTTTATGTTCTCATTAGTGTTACTCTCATGTAATCTTCTATTGACCATGAAAGTTTGTTGGTGGAGATGGACAAGCGGGGTAGGTCTTTAGAGAATATAGTTTAAAATGTAACGTATAGTGTTCAGACCCCTTTGGTGCCAAAGATTATATGCTACCGACACAAAAAGAGTCATTCTTCACCAGTATCAGCAAATATTCTTCTAAAATGTACTTATGTAACCAAGAAACCCATGGCAGTCCATTCTGCTGGGGACAGAACACTTCCAGAAATAGAACCTTCAATGTCTTTTTCTCTGTAGCTGGACTGATGCTACTGCTACTAACACTGAGTATCTCCTTACTAATTCAAATAGCCACATTGGTGTAGAGAAGATTACCCCCAGGAAGGAAGAGCTCTCCAAGAAAGGTCTGTCTAATACCGAGGGGCAATATTTGAAAATAACACAAAATAGATTAGAAATCATACTGAAAGACAACACAGCTTAAAATTTCCCCAGTGACCTGTTACTTTGTTTGTTAAGTTTCAGATTCTTTTCTGTACCCACCCTAAAAATATCAGATAACCCTTCTCAGGAGAAGTTTACAAAGCAGGGAGTAGTAACAGGGCTCTGGCCCACTGTGAGCCCAGCCTTGCGCACTAATTGCTAGGTCTTGTGTGTCTTGCAGCAGGGAGAAATTACACTGCCAAAACCCGAAAACATAACAATTGCTTCCTCCTGTGTTTTGAAAAGTATGTCAATATACTGACTCTTCTTTGAATGACGTGCAACACAAAAGCAAGTCCAGTTGCTATACTGTTGAATTTTCACACAGTGGCCGTCCCCTTTCCTACATACCTTTCTGCTTTATGCATTATTCACTCTCAAAAGAAACTTTAAAAGAAAACACAAAGACTCTTATCCTCACAAAGCATTTGAGTAGATGTGATAACAGGAAGTCACAGAGGAAAGACTAAGCAATACTGAAGTATTGTGCTTTGGAGGAAGATCTTGTTAGAATGTGAAATTCCAGTCCTATAAAAACTAAAATTTAGGGAGGTTTTAATTCAGTTTGCTCCACCTTTTATCAAATCAGACTGATATATTTTGTTTAAAGAAATAGGCCAAAACAGTCTTTTGTAGGGATTTAACTGCTTTGTTTTGACAAAGTTTTGATTGAACTTTCTCCATGCAATTTCAATAAAACCCAATGTAACACATGCAACCATGTATGTTAAATAAAATATAATTACCAAAGTATACAGTTGTACTGTTCATACTGTGATGGGAAATTACAAGTCAAAAATAGGCAGCAATAACTTGCAAATATTAAAATATAGTCAAATAATCACCAGTTAAAACATAAGAGAGAGCTGAGAAAGCTTCTAACAGTGAGAAATCCAAGATTTTGGAAGTCTAGATAGTACTTTTACATTTGGCTATCTGGTGGGAGAAGCCATTCACTCCTCTCACCTGCAAGATGTAAATATTGATTCTGACAAAATCCACCTCTTACAATAGAAAATCCTTCTATCAGATCAAATAAGAAGCAGGCTCAATGTCTTATATAACCTGAAAATACTTGAAAATTAGAAACACTGAGACATTGAAAAAAAGAAAAAAACCCTTGGATTTAGACTATTTAGAAGATGTATTTCCAAGTCACATATTCTATTAGTAGCTGTATTCTGAGTGTGTTCTGCTTTCTGAATGTGAAGACAGAAGAAAAAGGCTGGAAGATAAATATTGTGCAAAGGCAATTTAAACAATTCACCAATTAGTTAAAAAACCTAATAATCTGAGAATTTTCATGGGTGCGAAATGTAATTTCCAGAAAGCAGAACAATTTTTACTTTTTTGCTATATGCAGTGTTGAATTTTAGCTTTATACCAAATGTATAATTTTCTGGGTATTTAGAAAAATCACCAACAAAGAAACTATACTAATGGTAGTACAACCTGCTTCATTTGTCATAATATTGCTGCATCAGTAAAACCAGTAAACCATAAAAGACCATAATGTAACCTAATTGGAATTTTGGTACAGAAAACATTATTCTTGTCCTTTCCAGTCTCTTTCATACCTGCAGTACTGCCTTTATTTTCCAACATTGCGAAACATTGTCTGTGAGATCATGTTTGTCACTTTCCTAGAATTATCTATGAAAAAATGACAGATCACATGTTTGCTCTTTACTAGATTTAAGTCTACTACATTGTACAATTAACCAGCTCGAATGGGTATGAGGAGTCACCAATGGTAATTCAGTAACATTATTAAGACCTTAAGAGTCTCCATTGTGCCTATTTCTCTCCTTTCTTTTTGTGGTCAAAGTTTCCCTGGCAAGATGTGTTTTCGTATTGGATGGATTGTTTCCTGGGAAGGAGCTTTGTTGCCTATAAATAAAGTGAGTTCTCCCTCTGTCATCCAGATAGAGAGACAGACACATCCAAAGCTGATCTGCCCCATCTGAACATAGGCTGGGACAAACCACAATGTGAAAATGCCACTCTTTTCACTGTCTGTTAGAGTTTACCTAGCCAGCTTTGACGGACAGCTAAGATTACGTTAGATATACATCATCCTTAATGTCTGGACTACTCAATGTCCAATGTCTCTACAGGGGGTAACAACACCTATGAGTTCATAGATATGCTGTAGTTGCTGTAATTTTTGTGGTGCTTTGCTAATGAGAAAACACAAAGAGTATTTCCTAACAGTGGTCAGAGTCCATATTCATCTCTAGAAAATTACTGTAAAACCTATTCACACAACCAAGAACCAAAAAGAAATTAGATTAATTTGTCTCAGCAACTTTGTACTACTCCAGGCAGAAATGACAACTCAAAAATCAAAGAAAGAATATAATTTCCCCAAGTTACCTTTAAAATTATTGTGGATAACATTTATACTTCTGCCAGCTTTCTTCTGTCTTGTGAAACAGAGCTCTCTAGCTAACAGGAAAACTTCAAAAAGTTTTGCATTTATTTTCAGTTTAGATAAGCATGCTGAATTTCAAATAATCTTTACAAAAATTTATCCAATCCTTTGAAGGCTGGATTTAGATCTCACTTACACAGATCTGACCTTGTGTCACACTTACTGAATTCAATAGCACTACTTCTGACTTAGGTTGGAATAAATGAGATTCAGACCTGTGAAGTCTGCAAATGGGAGTGGATTCAATACAAGAACTGCCTGTCTTTCAAGATTCCCAGCACTTCTGATTCCAGCTGGAAACTTCTCAACAGCAACATCTCTCAAGGTATCTTGGCACTTCCAGTGTTGGCCAGCTCCCAAAAATTCAAGGGCTATAAAAATGAGAAAGGGAAAATGCATTGAAACATTTCAGAACCTCCATAAAGTTTGTATCACATCTGGAAATTGGGCCATTTTTGCAAGAACACCTACGGATAAGACAGAGTGAACAGAGCTGTTTAAATTCCCAACTGATTCTCTGTCCCTAATTCTATTCTCATACTCACGTTTCCCTTCAGTCTATTGCTGAGTGCAAAATGATGTTTCATTTCGAGACGCATTGTAACTCAATGACCAGAGTTTAGCTCCTTGCTTTCAAAAGTGCTTTTATGCAATGGAGAAATGAAAGGTACTAAAATAAAATCATGTTGTATTCTTTAAATCTGTCCACTTGCATTATGTTGAGGACTTGACCAGTCCTTCACATAATGTCTAAGAGATGACAGCAAGAAGGAGTTCTCGCTGTGCATCACAGAACTCTGAAGAAGCTCAGATGTGTTATATTTCTCAGCACAGAGTCACAGTTAGATTCTTGTTAAGTATTTATGTAAAAGATAGAACATCAGCTCTTGATAATCAACCAAATTTTTGCATATGCTTTTTTCCAGCCAATTATCTCTGGTAAACAGATAAAGTTTACTATAGAGCCATATTATATTTTTTTTTTCCATTGGCATTTTCAATGTAAAAGCAGCTTATTATAACTGCAGAAGCAAAAGCGGAAAAAAATATGTTTTCACCAAATTTGTATGAAACTCATGAATAACTAATTCAGTTTTCATTGGCTCTCCTTGCATACTTTCCATTCTTTATGTCTGTCACTGAACTATGAAATCTGGTCCAGACTTTAATGGCTCAGAATCATGTTTGTAGAAGAAAGCACTATCTTACCAGTGAAAAAAACTTCAATAAATACATATTATTTTTTTTTTACATATTTGGAAACAATAATTACAGAATTTATTCCATTGCCTTAAATTGTAGGGCTAAAGTTTCTTCCAAGCCAAGCTATGTTTTGCCTGCCCTTTCATTCCCTGATGGACAGTTCCACTTCCTCTATTGATTAGTCATTGGAGATCATCTGACCACGTGGCCAGTCAGTTCAAGGTTTGTCTAGAAAACAACCTGTAATAATAATAATAATCGTAATAACAACAAGCAACAATTATAATGTATGTATGTGTATATTCCAACCAGATCAACCATAAAATGGAATATATACTGTGAAAACAAATTTTATTTTAAACATTCTTTCAGCTTAAATTAACTACAAAATTACTTGTAACCAACTTACCCTTGGTTTCACTAGAAAAATGAAGAAAAAACATTCTTCCC
>NW_009646500.1:2063928-2092536 GCF_000708025.1 Charadrius vociferus
ATATCATTCTCCTGGCCTTCTGTCTAGGTCTGGAAGAAACAAACCAGAAAGAGAGGCACTTTCATCCTGCTCTAGGGACCTATCATCCCTCATACTCACCCCCAAAATTCAGATTCTTAATCTAGTCTCTGGCTGTCAGGTTGCAAGCTTTTCTCCAAAACCAGGACAGTAAGAGAACTAATGTTACATAGGAAAAGAAATACAATATGTAATCACATGTAGAAAAAGCCATAAGAAAAATCACCATATATCACACACACTAACACCATTATACTACTTGGCTCCCTGGTGGTCTCTCTCTTGTCAGCACAAGCGTCAGGTCTTCTACTGCACAGAAAAGCAATCTTTAAAGCCTGTCTGCTGAAAATACTCTTCCATGATCTTTGCAGCAACAGATGTTTGTAAGCCTCAGACGTAGAAAGAAAAGTGAAAAGATAACTAAGGGTTGTTAGCCAAAGGCTACAAAAAAACAGAGTGAATTTCAACGCACAGAGCAATCAGTAGAATGCTGCTGGGTTGCAGAGGTGGAGGGTTTTTTGACTTACCTAAGGCACAGTTGCTGAAATCAACTCACTCAGAATTCAAAGAAAATAAAAAAAAGTTTCTACCCTTCCAATTCTAGGAACTTCATTTTCTTGGCCTCTTATCCAAGAGGATCGACAAAATTCCCAATTAGTTCGAGGACAGCCAAATAACCTCATTCAAGCACAAGAATTAAGTTGGCATACGATTTTCATGAATGTTTTGCATAAAAGCTCTTTGCCTGTGCTTCCCATTATAATTGAGCAAAATATTTAATTTTTTGACTTATTAAAACAACTAATTGCTTTGGATGAAGGAGCAAGTGGAATTTTGCCTATATGTGTTAAAAAATCCATTCCACTGCCCCAATCCTTTTTCTGCTTTCCAGCCAAACAAAATAACTATTCCAATTGGCATGTTCTGAGTGCTGACAAATTTTCATGAGAGGAGACATCCCAAGCACCGGACTAAACTCTCATGTTCCAAGTATAATTTTGAACCATTTACCTAAACCCAAATGTCTCCAGATTGAAACAAGACCTCTGTTTTATCTCCTGGATCTTCACAATGTGGAAATGATTTTGATTCTGAAACTAGCTTGTGGTGGCATTTTAGTCAAGCCACCCACTTCTCTGGCTCAGTTTTTCCACGAACTTTTCCATTTTCCCTTTGAGAAAATATAACTATGAAGTCATCTCCCTCTACAGTTATTAATCATTTTTCCATGGCCAATTCTCAGTCTTCATCCTTCAGGTCTTCTCGGGGTGCTGTCACTCCTTATCTTTTACATGAACTGTGCCAACTTCTCACTCCATGTGACAAACTCAAGTTCCTCAGCATCTTTTGCACAGCTCAGATGTTACCTATATTTCATCTTGATTTTCATGCCATAATCCTCAAGTCACACACCAGCAATTATCTCACAATACTGCTTCTTTGCTATGTGGTTCTGACTTTCTTTTAAGCCCTGTAGAGCTGTCAAACCCTCTGGGAAGCCAATACAGCCTACAGCAATCTGGTGTGAGGACACCAGGAGGGGACACGGGATCACTGAAAAACAACTTCTTCCAGGCCTGCAGAGCAATTAGTATACAACAGCATTGCAGGCAACATGTTTTAACAAGAAATGTTATTCCACTGCAAAGAAGAAGGGACTAATGACTGCAACAAACCTTCTGCCTCTTCCTTCCCCCCTTCTCAGACACAAGTATCCCTCTCCCTTCATGAATATTTCTCTTGCTCCTCCTGACAGGCTCCTCTTCTTCCAAAACAGAGTGTTCACCCTATTCCCAGTGCTGATGCATTCCAGATCTAGTTCAGACCTAGCAGTCCAGATCCAGTTCCAGTAGTTCCAGTCCTTCATTTATCTTGCCTTTCTGGAGAGATGTGACCTCGTGAGGGCTTGAGTACTTCTCCCTCTAGAACTGAAAGAAGCAAAGTCTTCTAGGTATGTTAGCACGGCCTTGTGAGGACCAGGCAAAGGGGACTCAAACTCTCCATGGGTCATTAGTGCTTCTGCAGGCAGGAAGCAGAAAATACAGTTAAACCAAGGGGAAGGAGGGGGCAAGGCAAAGTTGCATGGTTTTGAGGGCAAGGGGTATATTTTATCTCTTTATCTCAAGTTTTGTGCCCATTAGAGGGAGGGCAGTCACAAGCCTTGTGTCACTCTCCTTTAAAAGCAAAAGCAATATTGCTCCACCTATGAAAGCTTCATAGTTCAACCACAGGGAAGGGTTTCACATTTATCTTATTGCTTCAGTTGAGCAATGCTTGCTAAAGCCCCTCTGATTTTAAAACTTCAATGAGAAGAGCTGCCTGGCTGCTTCAGTAGGCTAAACTGACAATGGAAGGATGAATGAAAAGTCTCGTGCAAGTTACAGATTTAAACATGAACACAGGAGTCAACAAGCATGCTTCTACACAGAAAAATCACGTTACAACACAGATTTTCATTTAAGCCGTGACTGACAGGAAACGCCAGGTCACTCCCTGTTACAATGGGAAACATCATACTCCAACTCAGAACAATATTTCCCAATACCCTCTGGCAGTAAAACTGCAGTTTAAAGGGCAACAGATCCCAGGCTGCTTTCCTAACCATGAAAAGAGGGTGGTGATGTCCCTGTCTAACTCTAAGCGATTGCTTCAGCTCTATAAATGTGTCTCAATATTTTATGTGTCTTAGTTAAAGCCCTAGCTCAAGGATCTATTATTTTTTAGCTCCCAGAGTCACAGAAAAGGCTCATAAAGTAAACTTTACAGGCTCCTACTTTTAAAAGTTTTTTTTTTTTTTAAATAAAACAAAAATCATGGTTTCAAAAAATGCCAGGATTTTGACAGCTCTTGAGCACTTCCAGCTGGCAATACTGATGCCACCCTCTCCCTTTTCATCTGAATCTATCAGCATTAGCTGTAACCAGTCCGTTTGTTTGCAGCATTGTGACTTTGTTATGGTTGCAGGTGGGGCACTAATCCCCAGGTATCCTGCTCCTTTCCTCCTACATCACCATCACCAGCCACCGAGAAAAACAACAGCTGACAAGCACCAACAGATTTGGGCATAAGCCAAGTAGGTAGTTGCCTTGTACTGAAAACAATAGGCTTTGCTGCAATCTTTGCTTAGGTGTTGTCTTGTCTAAGTGTTGAACTGTGAGAATTGTAAGAAGGAGTCACAGGAGGTACCTGCCCCTGTAAGAGCCCATCCTTTGCAACAGAGCACTGTAAGGCAACGGTGGCCTGGCATAAAGGGAGAAGGAATAAGAGAGGGTTTTTTTCCCTGACCATCCCCTACCTCCCTAGTAAAAATTTCACATCTATCCATTTCATGCTTCCCCATCACTTTATATTGCCTACAAAGCTGACAAGCCCTGAGTCAATTCTTTTAACAATTTGATATACATTTATATAGCATCTTAACCTATGGAAGAGTGAAAGAATATTGCAATAAAAATTAACAAGCAAAACTGAACAGAACATCAGTTGGCGGTCCTAGTGAGAGAAATGCATTGAGCTTATGTTAGAAAGGAAAAAGTGTATGTCAAAATTATCCCATCTGATGGTAGGTTTCTACAAAACAATCCTCATTGCTAGCAAAATCAGTAGGAAAGAAGAACAGTAAGTTGGCATATGCTGAATGAAAACTAGAACTTGTTCAAAACACCGAGTCATGTATTTATGACCATTAGAAGAATGTTTTGAGAATTTTCCCAGCAGAGCATATACAAAGATTAGATTAAAAAAGAACCAGTTTTTCACACAAACAAGCAAACAATCTTCATTGCTTGATTTCATTTATCAGAAGCCCCCAAAACTCTGGTGAATTTTAGGGCACCTTACTGACCAGAAGCATAATATTCTTCATCTTCTAGCACCAAACTAAACGTTCATACGTCCTGAACTTTTGTTTTGCCATTGGCTGATACAGCTAACTTTTTGTTTGTTTAAATACTAACTTACCAATAAAATAATAAAAAAAAATAAAAGGAAAGAAAATATTATCCTAGTGCATATTCTATGAAGTTTGGCAAATTAGCTTGCCATTTTAAAAAAAAAAAAAATTTAAGTGGCAAAAATGTTTCTTGGTAATAAATCCATACAAAACCCTATAAAAATACCAGCTGTTCCTGACAAAACCTTGAAGCAAAATTAACACTTCTGTACAATTTTAGCAGCTGCAACCTCTAGGCAATAGCTGAGTTGATAACCAAAAATAGCTGTTATGCACATTTGATATTAACTGAAATAGGGAGGCTTCTGGCACTATACATGCAGTTTGAATGAAAGTAAAATGGCATACAAAGGTCAGCTCTTCTGAATACATGAATCACAGAATCACGAAATGGTTGAGGTTGGAAGGGACCTCTGGAGGTCACCTGATCCAACCCCCCTACTCAAGTAGGGTCACTGAGAACCATTTGCCCGGGACTATGTCTTTATAGTTTTAATATCTCTAAGAACGGAGACTCCACAACATCCCTGGGCAACCTATTCCAGTGTTTGGTCACGCTCACAGTAAAAAAGCGTTTCCCAATGCTCAGAGGGAATCTCCTGTATTTCGATGTTTGCCTGCTGCCTCTGATCCTGTCACTGAACACCACTGAAAATTGCCCAGTTCTGTCTTCTTTGCACTCTCCCTTCAGGTACTTATACACGTTGATAAGATCCCCCTGAGCCTTCTCTTCTCTAAGCTGAACAGTCCCAGCATGCTTAGCCTTTCCTCATATGTTAGGTGCCCCTGTCCCTTAATCATCCTTTTGGCATTTTGTTGAACTCTCCAGTATGTCCATGTCTCTTTTGTACTGGGGAGCCCAGAACTGGACTCAGTACTCCAAGTGTGGCCTCACCAGTGTTGAGTAGAGGGGAAGGATCACCTCCCTTGAAATGCTAGCAGTACTTTGCTTAATGCAGTCAAGGATACCATTCACCTTCTTTGCTGCAAGGGCACACTGCTGGCTTGTGTTCAACCTGTTGTCCACCGGAACCCTCAAGACCCCCAGGGTTCCCATCAGGACTTCTAGGTCCTTTTCTGCCAAGCTGCTTTCCAGCTTTCCAGCCCCCCGCATATACTGGTGCATGGGATTGCTCTTCCCTAAGAAAAGTCAGTCTTGCAGGCAATACTAGTATGAATTCTGTAGAAATAACATTTAGCCAGAGAGTCTTAATTAAGGTGCTTCTCTGATGGCATTGCCTCCTTTGTGGGAGTGCATTAGGGGACACTGAGACATCTTTCTCAGTGACATCTTTCTCTCAGCTGTTAAATCTTTCCTAGTTACAGCTGAGGAAAAAATGTCACAAAGAAAAAGAAACATTTCACACTAAGACAGTCACCTGTTTCTACATCTGAAAGGAAGGTAGGCAAGTAAGCACTCTGGAAGTTAGTCACTGAAGGACTTGGGACTGAATATAGAGCCAGAAGTGCCACTTTTCAGCAGCCCTTGTTTTGAAACTGGCACCTACATTCAGAACAAGGTATGCTGTGCTTGTATTCATTCCAGAGTCCAGGCAAAATCTGCTTTCACGGTAGGTTCCTGTAATGAAGACTTCTCGTCAACATACACTGGCAATAGTAACAAGCAGCAAGGGGTGGGTCTATCAGGTTGTCTAGTGTTTTTTTTCTAAATGAAGCACAAGCTTCATCTGAAATTCCATCTAGGGGCATACTGAAATTTCTTTCCATACAAAACTGAAGTCTAGTTATGTGTATAATTTTGGAAGATACTTATTTTTCCTTCTTTTCTTCCAGCTCAACAAATGACCTGGCGACACAGCAAGTCTATCTTGGAAAAAAAAGTAATCAGCTGAACGGGTTCACTTTTCACATAAATTCTGCATTGCCATTCTGCTAACAGCTACCTGCGACTGCAGCTCGTATCCAGCTCCCTGAAAGTATGGCACCAACTCAGGTACGACCTGCAGCTCCAAGCCAGGTGACTGCAAGAATCTCAAGGTGAATTTTACAGCCTCTATCCTAACACTATCCTTTGCTACAACCCTCTCCTTCCTTTACCAACCAAACCTGTGCCTAGTAAAATATCAGAGTATCCACAGAACTAAAACTTCTAAACTAAATCTAAAATTTTCCACAAAACTAAATTGCTCATGCCCATAGATTTTCATGTGACTGCAGGTACATAGCCCCTACTATGAGCAATAGAGGGAATTTTCAGTAACAGAATTTCTTTGGAGCCATACAAATGTCAGGGACCAGAACTGCCTTTCAGCTTTTCCTTTGACGAAGAGCAGGATCCAGAAAGAAGGAATTGGTGAATTAACCTGGTAGCAAAGGACTACATTATCAATTGTCTCATTTAATCTAGAGGGAATCATTCAGGACTGCTTACCTCAAGCTTTCTTGTCAGCATTTCTCCCTTTAACCTAGCCTGCTTCATTTTATCCCTCTCTAGTACTCAACTCAGTTACAGAGTACTGGATCCTCACATTTATTTAGATTCTCTGTTTCCTGGCAAGCTTTGAGGGGCTGGCTCTTAAAGTCTGAATGTCCCATTTTCTAACAAAGAAGAGAAATACAAGTAAGCATCCCAATGGAAATGAGGAAATGTTTGGCAGCAAACAAAAGAAAGATTATATTTTACTAAGATTTCTCCTCTTGATGAACTGATACTGAATGTTTATTTTTCGGTTCACAGTAGCTAAACAAGCAGAATCAAATACCCTTTTTTATCATAATGAATCCAGCTACCCAAGCATCTGTTTACAGACAGATAGCTTTAGGGGGGGAAAGGCTCTAAAATGCTTTAGAGAGCTAAGCAAAAACGTCCCTGGTGCAAAACAGCTTAGTTATTCTTTAGTCTTTTTAATACACAGCACATAAAGCAATTGTTGCATCAATGTTACTGAAACTATTCTAGAAACCAGTCAACAGTAAAACAGTTTTATTGTTCAGACCCCATAATAACAACTTGCTGAGACAGCAGTGAAAGAGAACCTTGCCTCTCCATGAACCACTAAAGCCCTCTCAAAACAATAAGCAAGGAAGGAAGGATGAAAAGCTGAGTTTATGAACCACTTTTAATACAAACATACATTGTTGTGTGATATGTAATTTGTCAGCACTCCACACCGAAATGTCATCAACAAATTTCGCAACACAAATAGGCCACACTTGCTTGGAAGGGGTAATTCTGGCATGGCCACCAAAGAGACCAGTACCCAATGAACCGGCCAGCAAGGAATAGGCTTAACTAAAAGTCCTGCAAACTGACAACAGCTTTACAGATGGCTTTTAAAATTACTTTAGGCAAATGCTCATACTTAACTAAATGCTCATTAAACACGCTATCAAATAGCATCCATCTAGGAACGTGGCCTGTGTTACTCTGAATGCTAACAATATTACAGAGGAAGTCCCCATTCCCTGTTTTGCTACTTTGTGTTTTACTTGAGCAAGCACATGGTAGGGCAGTTACATCTGCAAAGCTGTATACTACTTATCAATCAATACCATTATTGAAATATTATATGCCAAAGCCCACAGTAATTTTATCAATTTGTTGCTGGCCTTTGCAGGCATGCCACATTCACCTGGCTACATATTTGGGAGAGAAAATATATATTTAATCACCCCGCAAAATGATTCACAGGAATAACCACAAATACAAAACATCCTACACCTACAGCATTTGAAATAAGAAATGCCAAGATGGTGGTGCATTTTATGTCCCAAAGGTTGCTGGAATAGCAAAAGGCATGCATGAATAAAGAGGGAAACATGCTATAGGGAAAAGCAATAGGTTCTTTTTGTCCTTAGGCCAGTGGAATCTAATCAAGAGTCTGTGCTACTTTTGCACATTTTAGAGAACATCACCAGAGAATTTAGGTTGGAAGAGGCCTGCATAGCACAGGAAAGAAATTAAATAGAAGTTGCTGTCATACTCATGGCTAAATAAATGACTTCTCTGTCAGGCTTGACAAAGTGATAGTATAAATAACTTCCAAGGATAATTTGCTAACACTTGGCTAGTTGACTTGATTCAGCAATTGGCACTGATAACCCACTCTGATTCTCAGAAGAGCAATGGCATGGTTTAATTCTTAATTCCCAGTGCAGAAAATTGCAACCTATTGTAAGAAGCAATGATTTACCATGGTAACATACATCACCAATGTACACACTGCAGACTCTCACAGTGGCTATCTGTATTATTGTCTCGGAATGTGTAGACCTGTATAAAATACAGTGGAGGAAATGGAGACAAAAGGTCAGTCCAAAACATCCCAAACAAAGCTAAAACACAAATGAATCTTTTTTATAAATCCTAATTACAGCCCTCATGGACTTACAGATAGCCTGATGCTCGGATCTCATTGAAATACATTGCATGGACAGACCCTTGCTGGTTGCTCTCTTACTTCTCATTATGTACATTAAAACAGCAGCTCAGTCATGGAAAAAAGTCCTTCTGCATGTGAAAGCATGAAGATTACTACTGCTGCGGCTTTGATAACCTGCTTGTTCAAGGGACATTGTTGTCATGCAGCACCAGCTTCACATACTTGATACACTTATTGTCACGTGTTTGATTTCTGCCCTACTATCCCTAGTCACCTGTCATTCTCCCCATTTTGAAATCTAAATCTTCCCCAGCTGCTGCTGTGACTGCTTTAGCTAGCATGGCTGATAAAACCGAAAGATAAATAGCACCCTGATGGCTGGGCATGCCCCAGGGAGAAGAAAGACCTGAATAAAGGGAATCAGACTTATTTAGTGCCCTTCTTGCTGACAACTGTCAATTCAAAAGCCTCGTGTTCATATTCTTTGCTGACTACTTCGCAGCAACCCTTTCTTGACTACACCCTAGCTGAATCACACCCTCTCAAAGGTATCCAAGAGCAACAGATATAAATATTTTTATAAATACAGGATTTTCCTGGAAAAAGAGCTTATATTATTTAAGAACTGTAAACAGAATGCAAAAAAAAAATATCAACCACCTGTTGTACAAAAACCATTTTTTTCCTCCTATTCACACTGAAGAGAAGGGTGGTCCTAAAAGCAGAAGAACAGAGGCATGAACGAAACATGTGACCTCACAAAGGTCCCTTTCCAGCACTGGTAGCAGGAGAACCACTTTGCAGCATCCTCTGCAAGGTTTAAGGTCTCAACCACTTAAGTATCACAGACTTTGAAGTAGTGAGGGACAATAGCTCTGGTGACTCAGTCCAAACAGTCACATCAGTACTGTCTTTGTCCTAACTAACTGATGCAACGCTATAAAAAAGGGAGGCAGAGGTGACCTTCAAACGGCATTACTAAAATTCTCAAAGCTCTGATTCATGCCTAGTCCTCATTGTTGAATGTACTTTAGGGGATAAAACCACTTGAATTTCATTTTTCAAAACTGAAAAATGCAGTCGTATGTAAAGAAGAGATTTAGAACAAACCAAAAGTTTTGATGGGCAGCAAGAAGCTCCGTCTTTTATTCTCCTTTTTAGACTTTTTCTGTCTTCCTTCTGCTAATGCTATGGAGCTTTCAGGGAGGGTGATCCCTCAATTGTTTCAAGAGCAAGTTGTCAGCACTACCATGAACAAGGAAGGGAAAATGAACTATACAATTTCAGTATGTATACATGTGTGTACCTATAAATAAATATGTAGATATTAATAAAACCCTTCTTTACCCAAGCAATATAAAATACCTGACATGCTATTCACCCCATGAAAAAATAGGGGAAGAAAGAATGAAAAATGACAGATGCTAGATACTCAGCCTCTAAGGTGATGAAGGTAGTGAAAAGTCTGTGTACAATAAAATAGCATAGAACAGCAGTAGTCTGTGACACGGAATGAGAAGCAGCTACCTATGAAAACAACCAGACCTTGATGAAATAGATGGTGGATCTGCTACTGATGCTAAACTTAACCCATATTAGGTGTAAAAATCTAAGACTACTATTTTTACAATTCCCAAAAGCATGCTGAATGTTTTCCAGGACAAATATAAAGATATGGACCATGACCTGAATGGTTTTCAGAGACTTGGTATGACAAGTGAAGATGACCAACGGCATCAAGGGGATGAAGTAAAGAATGTTAATGGAATACTATAGCTGGGGTAGCTTGCATCACAAAAGGCAAGAAGTTTAAGATGTTAGCTTTCCACAGCAAAATTAGCTTTGCTGTGTTACACAGCCTATATATATTATGTAAACCATAGCAGGCTAACATCTGCACTTCACAATGAAAACAGAAACTCAGAGGCAGCTTTTGCCCAATGTAGAAAAAGAAAGCCACTTTTGAACTCTGTGGAATTGAGTGAGATTAAGAACCTCTTGTAGCAACGCAGATATTGACATGTTCCATACAAAGACATATGAGAAACTAAATCTAGTAGCAGAACTTCATTTGCAAAGATAAAACTTAGTGGAAATCAACAGACACTAAATACAAATTCTGTTGATAAGTTTAATAGTGTTTTTTAAGGCTCCTCAAATGCATTCTTGAACCCATCATGGCCCTTTATTTTAGGTTTTTACATTAAGTGAAATTCTCTAGAAATATCTTAATGAACAAAAAATGTGTTAGATAAACACTTCAGCAGATAATGAGAAGACAAACTTGCTGTCAGAGGCCAGTATTCAGCCACTACCTACCAACCTGACCAAAATAAAAAACATCTAAGATGAAGTGAAAAGCCTCAATTACCAATCTCTTGGGTGCTGGCTGCTGGAGGTAACTTTAAATGAGCATGACACAGGCACACCTACAAACTAGCAGAAACAGAACCTAAGTCTATTATTTAGATCATATATAATACCAACGGCATGAATGGATTTAAACTTTAGTAATGCCTTTGTGACGACGGTGACAACATGACATCCTGCACAAATTGCTTCAGACAAACAGCAGTCATTAATATTTCAGAAATTCAAGGGAAGAGTAAGACTATCACAAGGACAAAGCTACAAAATAATGAGGTTATTAAAGAAAGGCTGCAATTACAGGGATAAACAAAGTACAGCTGACTGAAACAAGTTCAACAGCTAATACAAAGGCATTAGCAGAAATTCTGCTATAATCTGGCTATAAAGGCTGGATAAAAAAACTTACAAGAGTATTTGAATACCATAAATTCCTCCTAAAGGAGATTATTGCTATGCTATTGTAGCTACAGAGCTGGAACTGGCTTTTCAAATAAGCCCACAGAAACCTATTTCACAACAGGTAAACAGAATTACATGAAAGCCTTCCAAGGTAGGAGGATATAAAACTTTAAGCAAAATACAAAGATGA
Organism: Charadrius vociferus; assembly: GCF_000708025.1. Lineage (NCBI taxonomy): Eukaryota > Metazoa > Chordata > Aves > Charadriiformes > Charadriidae > Charadrius > Charadrius vociferus. The sequence goes on from NW_009646500.1 coordinate 2,075,201, forward strand.
GAGGAAGAAGATGGGATTAAGAACAGAAGGAAAAAAAGCCAACTTTAGACTGTGCCACAGGAAATAATGTACAAATTAGCAGAACTGCAATTTGCATAAATAAATAACCATTTCTTGCCAGCTCGCTCCTTTTGTCTCATTTTATTCCCAGCCTCCAATTCACCTGACCTCTATTTGCTTCAACTGCACTTAAATGCAAAACTCACTTCCTTACAAATTAGTTTCCCCATTACAGCATTCCTGAGCACATTTATGCACTTGTAGAAAATGTGTGCATCGGAGCTTTAGGTCATTCATAATTTTTCCCCAAACAATAATAACAATAACAAATAATTGTAATAACCACAACCATCAGTAGCAAGTACTTGGCCAAGATTACAACTTCAGCAAATGCTTCATTTTTTTTATTTAGATCCTAAGTGGGAAGTGGGAAGAGAAAATGTGGAGCAGACCTTGCCTATTTACTGCTTGAGGTATCTATAGCAAAAAAATAATAGCAACAGAAATGGGGAGGATGTGGGCACTGTCCACAAAACCTCGTGAGCTGGTGATGGATAACAGAACACTTGATTTGGGCACCCATCTTGTTCTGCTGAAAACCCAGCCTGTATTTCTTCCCCCTGAAAGGACTGGAATCACGTCATCAAGCATCAGGGAGGGGCAGTTTCCAATGTATCCTGCTGAGTATGTTCCACCTTTGTAGAAGGTACTTAAATATTCACTGAGCCATAGAAAGGAATGACATTATAATCTAGTGGATGCAGCAATGCAGTACACTCCTGTTCCTAGTCCCTGCTCCGTGAATATGAAGCACATTATGAAGCAGAACAGCATCAACAGGCAGTACCGAGAGCTGTCCATCCATCAATGCCCTACAAGATAGTGCTTAGGATGCGGTCTGGAGCAGCAACTGCAATGGTGAATTCAAACTGAGATCACTCCCTTCTCTATAAAGTGGTCCAGATACAGCATATCTTATTGGCTGAATGAATATTTAAATATCTGGCATGAAGCAAAACAGAACCAATATAAAATAAATTCACCTACCCCTTCACTCATGCATAGTCTGTAGCATGATGCTTGGAAAATTCTTATCACAAGGAGGATTCAAACGCCTAATCTAGTAGGCAAAAAGGGGAGCACCACTAGATGGAAATATTTGCTGAATTCAAAACAAATCCAAGAATAATTTCAAGCAATTAAGCTACTCAGAGCCATTTAGCTCCATTCTAATATAAATTTGCAGTACCATTTCCGGTATTGATGGATCTCAAATAAAAGAAACTATCAAGTATAGAATACAAATAATTAAAAATTGACTCGGAATTTGAAACTGTGAAAATACTTAAGTAGTAATTCAAAGTGATGATGTATTTTATGTAAATCTAACTGCTAAAATAAGAATTTATTATATTCTTGACATTAGTTGCATTATTTTGAAAAAAAAAAAAGGAAATAAAATCAACATACACAGCTTCCTCAACATTTTTTGTTTAAATCTTACTCATACACTTTAAAAAAATAGCTTTTTAATACACTTTTTAAAAAATAAGTAGGTTAAATAGTTGAAGGAAAAGTCTTTTTCCAGCTTTGTTTCTTTTCCTTCTTCTAGAAATGGGAAGGCATCATCTATTCTGTAACAGTTAAAGCCACAATTGTCTTTTCTATCCCTACCTCCTTTTTTTCTGGTTCTGTTTTAATCTTTCCCAATCCCTAGACTTCTTAATTCTCCCAGTTCCTCGTTCTCTTCTCCTCCATTTATTTTTTTTTATTATTATAATATTACTCCCTTATTCTTTTAAGAGAGCTTATTACTTAAATAATGCAGAGTCATTCCTGAATGAACTCAGAGAAAGAGGGAGGAGAGGGCAGGGGGAGAAAGGAAGCAATACCACAGCAGCTCCAAGGCTTCTTAACTGAATTCTGCATCTTATTCTCTAAAACTCCTTATTCACTAAAACTCCTTCATATTTTTACAGACCATTTAATAACAAATGGCAACTGCTAGCACTTCTAGTAGCCACAGACCCCACAAATAGAACATAACTTGTGTAGGCTCAATACAGTATAAATCACTTACGCAGAGACAACGTGAATTGTAAGGTTTCAGGATAATATTATATCTTGTAACTTGGCTGAATTTGTTGTTCTTATTATTTGCACCACATTACCTGTGCCCTCTGAAATTCTGGAGGATTTTCGCTCTCCGCTAAAGCACTGGTGAGGAGTTTGTATCTGCCTCCTCCTATCCCTCCTAGATGCAGCAGGACTTCTCCAGTCACTGCAGGACCATGTCCCTGAAGCTGAGTGGTCACATTTCCCACCTGTGAGCACAGCCAAGGCACAACCCTACAGTAGATATAAACGTCCAGGGCAGACACGGAATGGTCTTTAAGGTCACAGTGTCAACTCTTCAGCTTTCACATTCTTTAAATAAATAAATAACAGGTTTCATGTTCTCTGACACTTTCCAGAAAAGATTGTAAGACACAAATAGTCCCGAAAAAAATAGTCCAAAAAAAAAAAAAAACCAACAGAAATAGTTGTGGGGTTTTTTTAAAATTACCTTGAGCCCACATAGTTGCCATCATACTGTTGGGCAAAAGTGCTGTTTCCTCAGCAAGCATAAAATTTTCAGCCTTACTTCAGCTAGGCCTCCACAGTGAATATTAAAGAAGGCAAATGTAGAGAGGGATATTAAGGAGAAGAAAAATGGAAAAAAAAATGAAGAATTGTATTAGTCATTCTTTAATTTCTCATAATAATGATGTTGAATTATTCCTTTGAAGTGACTACAGTGTTAACCATTTAAAAGAAAGTCCAGCAGATTATATGTGCTATTTTTAAATCCTTTCAAAAAGAGATTATAAAGTTTGGGAAGGTCATCTCTGCAATTTATTGTGTTGTTTCTACGGTGCTAATACAACTGCTATAGGAACAAGGGAAAATGACAAACCTGGAAAGGTTCCCAAAGGAGCACATTTAGAGAAACAAGAAATAACAGCTGATTGTCCTCACCCTCTTGCCATTGTTAATGATGCACTAATGTCCCTATGGATTCACATGGGTTTAAAATAAAAATAAAATAAAAAAAAAATACAGTCACTTTCAGGGATACTATTTCACAGGGACCTACATCTTGTTTTTTACATGCCTGAATTATACCTATCTAGTCAGGGAACCAGATTAAGTCAGATTAAATGACAACCCAGGCAAGATCCAGATAAGTCCCTCAAATTCAATTTTTCAGAAGATTTATAAATGGTTATATGTCATATTTCTGTGTGTGTTTGAGAATGTCCCACATGACACAAGGGGGACCAAAAAATCTGGTTACTTTTGTGGCTCTTTCTCTATGTTTCTGGATTATCAAAAAATTCTGGCTGGTACAATTTTTGAAACACTCTTCTTATATTGGTGTCAGTGAGAGCTGGCTGGAATAGAAGCTCAGTTTCTAGTGTAGTTCCAAGTTATTGGGAAATGTGTTCCCAAGAAAAACAGTGTTATTTTCAGAAAGGCAGAGATCATACCATTCAGTGTGAAGTTAAATTCTGAATTGTAAAGTAAAGAAAGAAGCAAACAAAATAATAGGATTTTGCCTAGCTGTACCATGTATCCACTAGAGTATTGCAAGGTTTATATAACAGTAATGGCAGAATTTAGGACCTATTTAATTTTATTTAAAAAAATAAATCATGGTCTAACTTGGATATTCAGAATGACAATTCTTTTTAAAACCAAGTTTGTTCACATTCGTACAAAGTGTAAAGATTCTGAATTATCAGAATCAGTTTAGAAAGGGGACTTGACTGTCACTATGAAAAGATAAGCTTTTTGGTAAATGTGCAATTATAGTAAAATCAGGGAAAGAAGATGTTGTATAAGGACCAGGGAAAAAACACCTTTGAAAATGTTACAATACTTTTTCTATAAATCAGAAGTGTAATTTCATCTGGATTAACATGTAGCCAATTCCAACCAGGGAAATGCAGAATTAGGTGGGATTCAAGAAAGGATAGTGAGAATTATCCACATGGACACGATCCAATGAAGGGAGACCAAAAAGATGTGTAGGTCTGCACTCTAGGACAAATTACAAGAAGGAAACAGTAATATTCATTAAAATTAGTAATATGGGGAAAATAGTTAAGCAGTTTCTCTCACAGCAACATAGGATATTCAATAAAATAAAAATGAAGCTCTTTCAAAACCAGTTTTTTGTTGGTTTGTTTTTTTTTTAATCAAACATTTTGAAAATAATTTACACAAAAATTTCTGGACATCAAGAACTTAGAAAGATTCAAGGAACACCTGAATATTCATATAAACAACAAGAGTAGCCCAAGCAATCAGAGCTGCTGGAAAACATCTTTGCTTTTGCAAAGGATGGGAAGCTTAATGTTCCCAGGCTTAAAGTCAATTCATCTGAAAAGCACAGACCAGTGATCAACGGGACTACAAGTTATCCTCTCCTGGCTACAAGGAGTTCTTACACTTTCCAAAACAGCTTTTGGTGCTAGCTATTGTTGACAGCAGCAGGACGTGAAAGGCAAACCTTAGCCCAATGAAGTCTGTCAATTCCTACGCTTGTGTAAAATTACCAATCTAGGGAACAACCTTTTTCTTGAATTCTCATGTATCAATATGTCTGCATCTATAACCCAGAAAGGATATATTGGTATATAAGCTGTTATAGCAAGAAGAGTAGCCACGTCTCTGAATGCAGACAGGAATAACTCCTTACTGCAGGTGTCATGCGTTTTACTAGTTCATTAGTCAGAGTGGCAGCTACAAAAAGAGAGTTCTTCTCTTTTTGCCACGATCTCATCTCTACCCTCTTGCCCTGCAACATGTTTAAAGATGCTGGATTTTTCTTTTATTTCTCCTGAACAGCGCTCAGCCAGCACAGCAATATAGCTTGAGATTGGATTAACTACAGCAGACCAGACTCTCTGGAAATAAACAAAAAAACCTTAAATAAAAAAAATTTACACCTAGTCCTAAATGTCTTTTCCAAGCCATAGACAGCTACAAATGCAGCAAGGTTCTCTGGAAGGAAAGCAACAAGAGACCAATGAAAGAAACTAGAAATGTTTTTTAAGGCTTAAAGTTGAATTAAGGGAGTTGCTTTCCCACACTCCCTCCCCACAGAGGCAATATTAGAAAAAAATAATAGATATTTCTCACTGTTACCAGATTACATTGAAAATGCCCTTTTTCTTCCTAATGGTATATGCTAACATTTACATAGCAAGACAGGTTACAAGATCCATGTCTACTTAGGTTGATACAATCACCAATATGAGCACGTGTGTAACAAGGATAACAGGAAAAACATATATGAACTGAGACTGAATTTGAATAAACCACTAACAGAGGTATAAGCATCATGAAAAAGGGACAAAAACCAGCCCTTCACAGAAGGCAGGAATAAAAATGCCCAAGTAACTCATTTTATAGTCAAGAACTAGGGTATTTTATGCCATACCAATATATTTTTAAAGCTGCCTATATTCAGAAGTAATCCAAAATTCACTACAATTGCATCACTTGCTCCATTGTCAGTACTTAGGGATTACATAGCTCATTCTAAGTCTACGTTGCCATATATACATTCTAGTTTAACATGTCAAAGTCTGGCAATGGCAGGATGTTAAGTCCTCTTTGGCTTATGGTTCCCAGATGGTCTTTTTGCACCCTACTACTACCTAATCAGTGGTATTTGCACTTTTTTAAGGATCTAATTTAGATGCTTGATCTGGGAAAATTCAGTTCCTGATTTTAGTCCTTTGCATGATGCTCAACTCACATGTTGTGGTGGGTTAAACCTGGCTGGATGCAAGATGCCCACCAAAGCCACTCTATCACTCCCCTCCTCAGCTGCACAGGGGAGAGGAAATACAATGAAAGGCTCGTGGGTCGAGATAAGGACAGGGAGTTCACTCAGCGATTACTGTCATGGGCAAAACAGACTCGACTTGGGGAAATTAATTTAATTTATTACCAACCAAATCAGAGGAGGATAATAAGACATAAAAACTAAACACCTTCCCCTCACCCCTCCCTTCTTTCCAGGCTCAGCTTCACTTCCAAATTCTCTACCTCCCCCCCTGAGCAGCGCAGGAGGATGGGAATGGGGGTTGTGGTCAGTTCATCACACGTTGTGTCTGCCACTCCTTCCTCCTCAGGGGGACGACTCCTCACACTCTTCCCTGCTCCAGCGTGGGGTCCCTCCCACAGGAGACAGCCCTCCATGAACTTCTTCAATGTGAGTCCATCCCACAGGCTGCAGTTCTTCACAAACTGCTCCAGCGTGGGTCCCATCCACGGGGTGCAGTCCTTTAGAAACAGACAGCATGCATCTCCCCTGGGGTCACAAGTCTTGCCAGCAAACCTTCTCCACTGTGGGCTTCTCTCTCCATGGGTCCACAGGTCCTGCCAGGAGCCTGCTCCAGTGTGGGTTTCCCACAGGGTCACATCCTCCTTCAGTCACAACCCCCTGCTCCTGTGTGGGGTCTTCCATGGGCTGCAAGTGGATATCTGCTTGACTGTGGATCTCCATGGGCTGCAGGGGGACAACCTACCTTGCCATGGTCTTCCCCACGGGCTGCAGGGGAATCTCTTCTCCAGTGCCTGGAGCACTTCCTCCTCCTTCTTCTGTACTGGCCTTCGTGTCTGCAGAGTGGTTTCTCTCACATATTCTCACTCCTCTCTCTGGCAGAAATTGCCATCACACCGGGTTTTTTCCCCTTCTCCACTATGTTATCCCAGAGGCGCTACCACTGTCACTGATGGGCTCAGCCTTGGCCGGCAGTGGGTCCATCCTGAGCCAGCTGGCATTGGCTCAATTGGACATGGGGGAAGCTTCTAGCAGCTTCTCACAGAAGCCATCCCTATAGTGTCCCCCCCACCTACTAAAAACCTTGCCATGCAAACCCAATATACATGTATAAAGTAACATGAATTAAATAATATAGACATGATTTCTCAGCATTTGCCATATGGTGTAAAAAATTATCTTGTCTTTTGCAGTGAGATATTACCATACGTATGATATATTCAAGTATTAAACACAAATATTTCTGAAGCGGAGATATTAATTTCAGAGTGGATCCACTCTGGCAGAAATGCAAGTTACACAATAATAGCTGCAAAGTTCAGTCACATACTTGAGGACCATAGCAGCAAAAATAAGTAATTACCTGGGAGTACTACCTAATCAGTGGTATTTGCACCACAGCAGCAAAAATAAGTAATTACCTGGGAAATTAAGTTGAAGGTGAAGAAGGGAAGGGCCTCACAAAGAGAAAACTTCTGAGTGAAAGGCAAAGGTGTGCTTTTTGTTCTAACTACTTTGCAAGTCAGGGGATAAGGGATGAAAAAATAGGGGCATTCAATCTTTACCCTGATAGATATGTAGTTTACACATTGCAGAGGTCTTTTTTTACTAGATATGCCAAGAAGCCCTCAAACTGCTCCCCCAAACTGGAGCTCTTATTATCAGCTACATGCTGCTCCAGCTGAATTTGAAATAATAAACAATGGTGACAGTTAGCAGCATCCATAATGTAATTGTCACAGACTCCCAGAGGTTTCCAAATTTCACCATCCCATGCCACATGCTTTTTTAAAGGATTCATCCAAAGTTGGATCAAACGCAAAAGTTCTGAACTAATTTAACAAATTTCGTTATCTGTCAGTTGGCAATAGACAATATCTGGAAAGAAAGGATCTGAAATAAGCTATATATACAGAACGTTAGTGAAAATGAGATGGGACATTTGGACAATATTTAGATTAGAATTACATATTTACAACTATGCTAGAAATGGGTATGAAATCTAAGAAATGAACTATTAAAGGATAAGCCTTAAAAAATTTAGAATTTAGTAAACCAAGGTCAAAGTTAGTCTGAAGGAATACAAGTGAACAGTCACGGATGACAGGGAGGTGTGTTCACACATTTACTTACATGTGTGATCTATATGACCTTGACAGATGACCACTGAACATGATCTCCATTTCTAAAAGGTTTTAAGACGGTATTCTGTACATTAAAAGATAAAATGAAAAGCATAAATAAAGACAGACAAAAACACCATGTTGAAGTAGCCTTCCTACTAGCTACACAAAAGAAAAAAAAAAAACTAGCTAAAAAAAAAAAAAATCATCTGATCTCCTTCTTAAAAATCTAAGGTGCTTTTAAGGATCCTTGGCTTCTCTCAGAACACATATAATGTCTCACTTTTTCCTGGTCACCTGCTGTCAGAGAACCTGTAGGGATAACGACATGTTTGGCTCTCTTGTGGCAGATGTGAAAGACATTAGCCAGTGGGTTTAAAAATTTTTAAGAAAAGAACAGACATGCACATGTAGAGACACACACACATGTATATAAGTATATCCAAATATATATATACACATAAAAACAGAGAAATTTTGTTTCCTTAGAAAACTAGGCAATGTTCCATGTTTAACAATTTCAGAAAGAGAAACCTTCTTGATGTATTGTACTGATCTTGCACTTGGGAAGTGGACTGGGGAGCAGGGGTACTAGGTGTTCAGGAGTGTATTTTCCAGAGTATATCTCCCTCTATTCCCAAGAGATAGTCACCTAATTATTTCGGTATTTAGTTTTGTAACTTCCACAGTATATGAAGAACCTTTTCTGTCTGCCATCCGTATTCTCATAACAGCACCATGTGCAAATTATGTAAGCTCCAAGCACAGCCTACAATCATACCCAAGGCCATTTTCATTTTCTAAAGCGTACTTAAAAATGAAATTCAGCATTCTCCTATTTTAATATTCTGTTCCCTGGCACTGATTAATTTATTTGCTTTGAAGACTTCAGAAAGCTCACTTGTAATTGAGGACTGTAATAAATATCTCTGTAATTCCGAGATGATACCCTTTTCTGAGGGTGTAGTTATTTCATGGTAACACCCTTCCAGATCTCCCATAAAGGTGTTATTAAAAATGTTAGCTGATGCATACTAACTGCATCTGTAAGATACATTGCCTTCTAGAAATATAGGCAAAAAGTCCATAACTTCTACTATATTATCATTTCTATTCGGTACAGTATTTGTATTTCAATATATTCAAGACATAAATAAACTTAGCGTATAAAAACAAAATTTGTTTTGCATTTGGTGCAAATACTGTCTTCTTATTATTTCCATCTACTTTTAACAGAAATAAGATGGTTTTCTCTTGTTCTGAAAGGACTACCTGATGCTATCAATGTTTACTTTAACAGAATGTTCCATAAATCATTCATAATAAAGCCAAGGAAATTACAGAACTTTGAAGTATAAGATGCAAGTTTAGCAGCAGTGTGTATTGAATGTTAAGATATCAGTCAAGTACATCTTCATACCAGCTCATAGGAAATAAGCGATGGAAATGGGTTCTTTTCTGGTACACATGAGCTGTGGATCAGTATTATACCAGCCACTCTAGAGTTTTAACACATTTTTTCCCCCATCTACTCTACCTACCTCTGTTTCATTGACTCAACCTCTAAAGGAGAAATGTCAGATTAAAATCTAGTAAGGAAAATTAATATTTTTTTTTACTGTTTACATAGCAATATATTCACGTGCATATTGTGGGATGTTATGATGGTTGAATGTGAGCAACAAAGAACTTCCAGCAGATGCCACAGAAGTTCAATCATAAATTCATCTTTGCCAAGGATAATAAAAATATAGCTAGAGTAAACAGACTGAGTTCCTTAGTGATACAGGATAAATCACAAGAGGAAAAATTGAAATAATGATTGCAAGACTACAGTACAGTAATTATTTGTAGACAATGCAGAGGAATTAGCATTGAGATAGTGGAAATGCCATAGCGATAACATTAGGTGTCATTAAGACCTTCCATGATACTGCATGCATTTTTGAAATGTCCTATACAAACTTAAGACAGATGCATGGGAGTTCATTCTTTATTTTACATCGACCATTTCTCAAGCAATATTTAAGTAACTTTGTTAATGATGACAGCAAAATGCTCCTAGGCCTGTATAATTAAAAGTGTATTTCTCTGTCTCATTACACCCCTGAAGCTGTTGGCTCCAGATTCATCCAGTGTGGTCATTTTGGTCTGATCAGACAAGACACCTTAAAACATTCTTAGGTTGGGATTTATGGGTAGGAGGCTAACTAGCTAAAAGTTAGAAGGAGAAGGCTTAAAATATCACTTCATTTAGAAGACCCCTGATAGCCTTTAAATAACATCCAACCTATTTACCTGTTTTTTATGGTGAGCATGTTAATTAGCTTTCTCTGAGCATGTATATAAAAGCTGCACAAAAAAAACCTCACAGGTTTTCTTTCTGTGCTGCGGTGCAGTTTTCGCCTACTCCTTATTGCAATTTAAAAACCTTCAAAATACGAACTCAGTCTTTTAAAAAACATATTTTACATATCTTGGGCTTAAGATCATAGTACTAACATGTATTTCAATAATGGCTTAAATCCATTTCTTTCCAAGGATCTCTCTTGTCAGATATCTGCTAAAAGTTGCAAAGCATCTGCCGACAGCTCTATTGCCACTTATTACAAAACCTCATTTTCTATTGAAGCAACGCTAGAAGACACTACTTTTTGATACAGCTGCACGAATAAAGCAAAATACCAAGTCATTAAGGCTGATGATGCTTCTAGAGGTTCCTTTGGTGTTTTGGGGTTTTTCAACCTCACAAACTTCAGAATGAGAAACTTTCTTTTTGGGCATAGTCGAGATAAACACAATGAAGTTTTAGTAATTTGATGGTCAACTTACTATACCTTCAATTCTATTATGCATAATAGAAAACAATCAATAAGATCAGGAAGGCAAACTACATCCATACAGTAACTACTCATCCAGCTGTTTGCTGGTTTAAGAAAATAAAACTTTAGAGAAGTGACAGAACTCTGCTTAAAGCAATCATTTCTATTTATGCTTAAAATCAATGAAGTTTACTAGAAAATTCTTACACAACTCAATCCTGATTCATAAATTTACTGTAAATCTCAAGCAAGTATACTGTACCCTACATAAAATACTAAAGATTAAAAGCTGGCCTTAAGTGCAAAAGTGATTCCATCATCAAATACAGCATTTCTGGATTCTGGACCTCGTTGCTAACATCCAAACTAGTGGACCATGAAGCCAAACAGAATTTCAGAGATGACACACACTGGATTATGCTCAGTACATTGAAACTGCAGGAGCACCTATGCTTTCCATTGCTCCATGCCCATAAATCACTCAGATGAAAGGGGAGCCTTTCCAGTTCTTTGTAGGTATGTAGGCACAAACAGCCAAATTTATACATATCCTTCAGACTTTTCCTACAGCCGGAACTTTTGGTTTTCTTAAGCATCGCTTGTGTTGGAAATTGGGCCCCATAGACCTTCGTTTTCTCCAGGGTTATTTTTTTTTCCAGAATTTATTTTCTTTTGATACTATGCAACATAACATCTTAGTGCTTGTAAAAGCCTTTGTATCTCTTTCATTCACATAACAAGTATTTAAACAGGAGGCACTTCTGTCCATTTTCTCCAAGGCTGCTAAAACCTGACACTCCTCCTGCACCCCAAAGAAAAGGAAAGACCCACTAGACGAATTCTGACTGGACATTTCCGAGTCCAAATGAAAGATCAGTTCATCAGCTCCAAACTGTTCCAGTCACAGCTAAGTAGCTGTGTGATTTTTTTTCTTTAACACTGTCCTCACCATCCAGATTCATTATACAGTAACAAAGTTGTGGGATTTTTTGAAGCAAAGATTTTATTTGTTTGTTTCTGAACTAGAAGAAAATACTGCTTTGATAATGTAGTAGCTCAAACTTTGCCCAGGCTTACACCTGGTGCAAACTTTTGACTGAGACATTACACACAGCATACATATATTTCCCAACTTTGCTTCTGAATTCTGATTAATTCAAAACGCACTCCTCAGCTTCCCTTCATCATCCTATATTTTCGATATTTCAAAGTGGTTTGATCTTAGCCAAATATAAACCTTCGGCTCTGATGAACCAGCCAGGAGAAATCCCCAGCCCACCCCTGCTCTGTGACTAAGAGATCCTGAATCACTGCTGGGAGGGCTGACAGCAGCCAGCAGCCACACCAGAAAGCGTGAACCGCTGTGCTGGAAGAGTGAGCTGCCTACTAATAAAAATAACAGTTGTTTTCTTTCTCTTGTGACAGCTGCCAGAGTATAAATCTAAGTATTTTACACTTCTTTTTTCAACTAAATTAAGCTAGACAGGTGCCTCATACACCATGGGAACTGAGGAACAAATCCAGACAAACAGCAGTAGAAGCTAGTCTTTCAAAAGGTACAATACAAAGGGACAACAATAAAAAAAAAAAAAAAAAGAAAATAAGTATGCTGTAACAATAAATTCTCTAGAAGAGCTCCCTACCCTGGTTACACGTCAGATGGTAGCTGCAATAACTACTGAATTGCAAAATACCACCTTTTTTTCTTAGTTTTCATGTTGTTAGGTGGCAATGTATGACATCTTTATCACATTTACATGTAATGAATAATGAATATTTTGCAGGTGACAATGGCAATAACACAAATCTCGTTAGAGTTTCAGGATAAATTATTTCTCTCCATTGTACAACTCTGTAACATTGACTCAGCTTTCTTAACAAGACCTTAAATTCTACTGTCCTTAAGAAAGAAATGCATCTAGCTACTTCCAGCTCAGCAATAAGTTTCAAACCATCTTGCAAACTATTATGAATCACAGTAATCTTAAAAACAGCACGGTAAATATTTCAGAATGGGTCCTGAAGTTCATGACTGCTTCCTCACCTGAAATGCAACTTGTCAGTCAGTGCACAGGGGAAGAGTAAACCTTGCAAGTCTTTCAGAAGCTAGAAATCCATTTACAGAAGATGCTCAGGATGCTCATGCCTCACCACCCGTGTAACAAACCTCTGACCCTACTGTTAGCCCACCGCTTCTTTGATTTTTCCCTGCTGCCTCACACCTCACATTAGTCATCAGCATCAGAGCAAAATGAGTGCAAACAATCATTTTTTTCATTGTGATCTGATCTGCTAAACCTATTTTGTACAAGCATAAGTAGCTATACGAAGCATCGAAGCCTTGGGGAAGGATGCATTACGTACATCTCAAGCATGAAAGGGATCTGGGCATCTAATTCCAAGGTCCATAGTTGAACCACAAGCATGATTCAAGCCCTAAGCATTATGAGTGACCTGGAGAAACTTCTAAGAGAGCATATCTTGTGTGTCCTACAATTTAATGTATAAACTAAATTGAAAATTAACAAGAAAAATTATGTAAGTTTTGCTTGTATAATGAGTACATATTTTACGGTTGTGTATCTTGTTATTATTGCATTTTTTGATCATGTATAAACAGGTATCTCCTACCTATGGTGACACTTGTAATCTTTACCATCTTGTTGGCTGGCCTACTAAAGAACATATATTGCAGTTTTTGTTAAAATAACTCCTCTCCTCCTACTGTGATCAGTCTACAGCATCAAACTTGGTTCCCATTGTGGTCACCCTCTCTCAGGCGAAGCTAACACAACTTTGCGCCAAAGGCACACCCCCTGCCTCTGGAAACCCTGTCTGACTAGTAAGAGGAGAAGGGGTGCAAAGGGCCACCCTAATTTTAGGTGCCATTCAGAGGAGTTGGGCTAGTACCTCTACTCTGCATGGACTGTAAAGGGAGCCTGGTGTCAGGAACCCATTTCAGTTTCTGAAGTTTAGCAGCATTAATTTTCTTTCCTTTCTCCTCCTGTCATGTTATCTCAGGGCACAGTTTGATTTTTGTTTGATTTTTAATTTCTCAGAAATGCATTCTCATAACAGAAGGAATAAAGCACCTCAGCAAAGAAGCACTGCAAGGCAGCAGATGCCAGCCTAGGACCTAGGGTTTACTATAAAAATTATTAGTACCTTTCCACCTTGATAAATCTCCCACCAGACTTAGGCTCCTACCCTGAGGTGCTGGGAGCTTGTTTGAAATGATGAGTTATTAAGGGGAATGTAGGCAGCAGTTGTTTAAATGTGAACTGCCATAAGAGTGTTAACTTTTGCTTAATCTCAGAATGTGCTTTGGAACGTCAAAAAAGATTCAGAGTGGACCTTTGACACTTATCCAATTACAGGATCTTTATAGATTTCAGCCCCATCATTTCGAGGGTAGAAAGGAAAGAAAGCTAATAAAATTTGGCTTCTGTTCAACATTCACCATATCTACTGTGAAAACAAAAACCAGCTAAGTCATTGACGAAGTCAATCATTGACGAAGCAGGAGCTCCACTTCGGAGCCAGGAGGATGATGAGGCAAGAGGGGTGCAGAAGGTCAGAAGTGCCTGTGTTTCTGCCTGCTGCTGGAAAAGAGCACATAATGGGGTGACAGCACAAAAAGCAGCTACAGACAAGGACTGCTTACTGCTTGGGCTTCCCGAAGGAAGGAGGGCCTGCTCTGGAAAGACAGACCCACGAGGATGTCTGAAAAGATGGAACATGAAAAGGGATCAAGGCATTTGTTTAAATGAGGTTCAGCAAGGCTCCAGGCAGCAGCAATGATGCCAGGATCTTTTCCAGCATCAGACTATAAATCAGTGCCTGCCAGGCTACTGGCTAAAAATATGTCTCAAAGGGATGCTATCAACACAGAACCAGGAGATCTCCAAGAGAAAGGCAATATCTGGGCATAAAGGTAATGGCCCTGTTGTAAAAGATGGGCTACTTATGCATACTCTCCTGACCCAGAGCTTTGCAGGGATTTCATTCAGGTGGGAAAAGCTGTTTTTTAACCTTTACTTCTATGCCCTGAAGGTTGCTGGAATTGGGATCTGTCAAACTGCCTGGGAAATCCTCTTTGCAGAGAAAGCCTTAGTTCTAACCAAGGAGTCCTCAGGTTTAGGGGCAGATGAATTAAACACTTCCAACATATATTTTAACTGCTTCCTGCAGGTCAGCGAGGGGGCAGCCTGCCAGACAGGTAGGTCACAGGCCACTCTCTCCTATGCAGAGAAAACATTTTTCATAAGACTGAAAAAGAAATAGCATTATAATAATAACCAGGAGCCTCAGCTGATGGTACTCATGCTAGATACAAGGAAAATGGCTTCCACAAACCTCAGAAAGTCATGAAACAAACCCAGAAAGTGATTACCTACTGAGCCTGTTTGAACCAGAATTATCCATTAGCTTGAACATTTCTTCAGCCTCCTTTACTTTAACGCCCATGCCAAAACAGATCTAGGAGCTGTCACCATATGCTGATAGTATTCATTTATTTATTCATTACTTGTTCTTTCTATTGACACAGATGCCACTGCAATTTGGAGAACTCAAGAGTTTTTGCTTTCTTTCTTTTCCTGCCGTATATTAAACTAAAACTAATAGTCCAGAACTCAGCAGCTTGGGTTGTGGATGCTTCTCTTATTACAACAGGCTCTGTAATAACAAAAAGCCAGAATCTCAATTTCACTTACAGAATTTTCCATGTATCCAGAATAAATTCCTGTTTTTAAATATATTCTTGCACCCATGAAAGCAAATTACTGAAAAGAAGCACATTGCCATTTTTAATAAAAGATGATTTAAACCCCTCCTGCCCCGCTAACCACCACAGACACACACTTATATTGTGAGCATTTTGGCTCACATTTTTGAAAAGTAGTATCAGCCAAGACATTCATATTTTAAAAGAGGGCATTAACTAGACATAGTTAGATAATGCAGTAACAGAAATGTTTTTAAGTGTCAGTCTTCTTTACAAGACTGATAAACCTGAATTCCTAGTACAGTGTACAACTCTGATCTCCCAGGGGCAATAAAAATTTATTCAATCTGGAACACATACAGGGAAAGATGTCTAAGATGATCAAGGAAGAGGAGAGCTGATTGTAGAAAAGACTAAGAGAAAGCTAGCTCATACACCCAGAGAAATGAAGGCTGAGAGTGGATGTTAAAGCTCTCTATTAATACATCAAGAGGTAAACAGAAGGGAGACAAAACGGACTATTCAAAATTAGAGACAATGTCGAAGCAAAAGCAAATGGTTATAAAGTGACCATGAATAAATTTCAACTAGAGGTGGGAAGAAGGTTTCTAAACATCAAAGGAACAGAGCTTTGGAAAGCTCTATCAGTGACAGCAGATAGGGAAAAAAGCTTTACTAAGCATAAGATGGAGATCAATAGATTTGTCCAGTGATAGCAGCAAGTTAGATTAAAAGACACAGTTCATTCTGTTCTACGTCCCCTTTTTTTCAGGATAGAAGCCAAGAATATTTGTAGATATTTGCACATAAGATATACAAGAATTAAGGTAAGCCATCAATGTATGCAACTCTTTTTCACTCCTATGAGAGCAGCAACTCACATTGACTTCAAAAGAAATCATGGTAAAAACTACAAAATCTAGACAATTGCTGTTATTCAAGTACTTCAAGATTAAACCCCAGATTAATTCCCAGATTAATGTAATGGGTGGCTTTTCTGAGAGACTGTGGAGTTCTAGTTCTTCGAGTTATTTTTTGTACTATCATCTAAAGACATGGGTAAACTCCTCAAACTGAAGTGATAAATGATTCCTGTTTGATTGAGCCTTGCAGGATGAATGTGCAGCTGGTCAATAATCCATTCTTTCATTTGATTTCATGTATTTATTTTTAAATGCTGCACTGCTGAGGTGGGTTAAAATGTGTTCCAACATCAGTGAATCGCTGATAATCCTTAGGTAACCAGGGACTATTTATATATCCAATTAGAAAGCCAGATTTAAATAAGACATCTGGAGATAACAAGTATTCAGTGGGAAAGGTATATCCTTAACTTCAGTTTGGAAATTACTAAAAAGCAAGAAAATACATGAAATATATCCTTTTTGAAGGACTTAGAAGGGTGAGCTTATTCTGAAAAGGATAGCATAGATAGATTTGTTCTATCATCGTATGGAAAAGAAAAACAAGAGCCACTGATTTTGCAAATATACACAGATGGGGAAAAAAAATACAAACTGATCTGTCAGGATCGGAGAGCAGGCATGAAGCAAATTTTCCTTCAGAGGCTTCAGCAGCAGTGTTTGATACATTTCCCTGGCTTGGTTTGGGCATTTGCTTTGCTCTTGAGGAAGCTCAGCTACCGGTTCTGTAATTTCAACTTGATTAAAAGGGTAAGCAAGAATAGTGAAAACAATATTACAGTGATACAGCAAGATGGACAATGATGTAACAGGAATAATTGTGGCTGCTACTTCTGCAAGAAAGTTCAGGTCTCATTACTAACTTTCAAGAACTGATGTTTTCTCTTTTGGGGGAGGGGGGTT
>NW_009646500.1:2092570-2125903 GCF_000708025.1 Charadrius vociferus
CTTTCTTTGGAAAGGTGAGCAAAAGACGTTCCTTCTGGAGAAAGAGAGAACCAACTTAGACTCGAAGGGTATGACCTGCTTTCTGCAAACAGCTGGAAATTTCACCTTCTAAATCTCTTGACATCAAAGCATCCTACAATGCTGAGTATGGCCTCGATTTCTCCGTTTGACATCTCTGAAACACTGATAGTCTTGCTAGGAATCACAAGTTTCCAATTTGAGAGGAGAGAGTCATTTAGTGGAGTGAGATGTGCAGAGCAAACATTCTGGGGAGCTCTTTGGACCAAATTTCTACTCTGAAAGTGCCTGTAATTAAGGGAACTAGGGTTTAATGTCCCTAGAAGTCCCTTCTGAAGCCTCTCTTCCTTACTAACCACTTATTTGTTATGAGCATCTTGTACAGAAAGCTGACTTCTGTGGTGTTGTGTTGATTCGCACCGTTTGGCCCCAAATAGAAGAAAGACTTTGCTAGTAATTGTGTCATTTGGAGGTGTTTTAACGGTAAATTCCAGGGTTACTGATTCTTCCAGGCTTGAGGGATATTAAGAAAAAAAGACAATAAAAAGTAAACGGACCTTCATGTCCCAAGTCTTTATACTCCACTAATGCTAATATATAACTTTTGTACCTAAATGCATACCACATAGTTCTAATATGATTTATATAAGTATGGTTGTGTTTATTATTGAGAAATTCTGAACACAACTTGAGAAGATGCCTGATTTTCAAAAAAGTCCATGAATTTTCATTATTATCTGACCGGCTCCTCTAGAGACCACCTTGTCAGATCATTCTCCAGCCTGTAAACCATCTCACAACTAGGCTGAAAAGCTGATTCCCTCCTGCTCCTGCCTCTAAAGCAGCATTCTACATCTTTCTGCATTATACATAATGCCTTTATTTTCAAATTTATTTTCTGCTTCTCATGTAATTTTAAATTCATTTATTTCCTGTTCTACTGTGAACACTGCAAAGACAGCAGTTTTGCAATATTTTGTGATGTTGAGCCTGAACGCACTGCTTTTTTGAGACTTCTGTTGATGTCACCACATGTATTATCAATATCCAGGTGTTTGGCCTGCTGTACTTCTTGTGAAAGACAATGCTTAAACAAATTACACTGATAACATATTTCCCATCAAGAGTTGTAGATTAGAGCATGGACTTCTCGTTGGTAATGGGGTTTTGTCTTTCACATCCTTTAAAGCTTGGGTTCCTCAATTTAGAGCAATCAGTGCTTCCCACTGAGAGTTTAGTTTTCAGAACTCACTGCTTTTTTTTGTTTGTTTGTTTAGACATTATCAATAATTCATTAAGCAACCAAAATTCAAATTCCTCAAAGATGGTCGCTTTCTATATAATTTCCCACAGGCTTTTTTCCAGGCTAGCTCCCTTGTTTGCATCCTTGTTGAGCTCTGGTTGTCCTGAGGGTAACGCAATATGTGGCTACATCGATGCTAGCAAACCAAGCAGTGCCAGAACTCAGTGTCTGGCTCAGAGGACCAAAATCCCAGACTGCCAAGGTCAATATTATTAAACCTGCAGTTTCCAAACATGTAGCAATGTTGAAAGTACTAAGTGAGAGCTCTGCCCTGGATCTGGTCTGACCAGTGGTGCTCAACCAGGGCCAAAGGCTGTGAGGGACCATCTATCAGTTTTACAAGTAAGTCTCATGCCCACATCTGTACCCTGTTAAATTTACAAGCAGTGACATTGCCAGTAAAACTAAGGAATTTTAGCACAACTGAACAGAGATTTAGCATTTGTGTCTTCACGAAGTATGTTGGATTAACTCATTTTGAAGATTCTTAAACTGTTGGCTGTCCAGACAATGAGGCTGAAACAAGTTAACAACAGCAGTTTTCAACAGGTTAAATAAATGTGTGTGGGATGCACTTTCACAAGAAAGAGGGTGAACACAGGACCTAGGTATAAAATTCCTCTAATGCTATTCCCTTCTATGAGGATGTGTACTTTTTTGTTTCCATTAATTATTTCCCCTGTGAGTTTTTAGTCTTTCCTACTGAAATTTTTCAATAAAAGTTAAATTAAAAAAGGATTTGAAAGAGAGCTATTAAGAATAGGAATTTTGACTGTCTCACTGTAAGGATTGAGTTGTTTTCTTGGCTCTCTTCTCACTTTTGTTGATTACATAAACTTTAAACGCCCACCCAGTAAGACATGTTACATTATTAACCACCAGAGTATGGAAAATGCAGTTTCACTCAAATAATGCATGCCAGCCAGCTGTCCAAACCAGCAAAACAGACACCTCATCAGTTACTTACAAAGGGATTAGGAATTTGAGAGCAAGACTATGGTCCAGTGAATAAAGGGGTAAACAAGAAATAATCAAACGTAGACTCTCTTTCAGCCTCTGCCTCTGACTCACTCTGAGATTTCAGACATGTCTCTTAACCTCTCTACCCTTCAGTTCCTTCATCTATAAAGTAGAAGTAACACATTCTTTGTAGAGTATGTGGAAATGCATGGGTAAAAAGCATGTTGGCACAATCACCATAGCAGTTACTGATTGAATACGATGCCACTGGATCCTTGTAGCACTGCAACATTTACATTCTTCCATGAACACTAGCAATAAAATCAAAGTTCACAAGCCAGTTTGAACAAGAAAATGGAAACAATCCAGGAATTTGCATACAGCTGGTTTTCTTCCAACTTATACGGTATGCTGATATAAGCTGGTAAATTTTCAGATACAATCCTTAGTTTGTATTCCAAAACTTCCTCCTTTCAAGGTCTTTCTTACCACATTCTTTACAGTAGAATTGTAAAGCAGATGATAATATTTAGTATACAAAACCATGTAAATAAAACATCCTATCCTATTAATACCTAGGATACTTAGCTTCCAGTGCTCTGCAGCTTGCAGGTTCAACACTATGTATCAAGTCGGGCAGAAACAGCTTTTAGATAAAAAAGGATTAAAATAATCTGCCAGAGAAATAGAGATCTTTCTGAGATGTTTTAAAAATAGAAATTAGACATTAAGACCCCAAACAAATCCAAACAGCTTGGCAGTGAAGACACTTCATTTTGGTAAAGGATGTTCCAATCTCACGACTACACCCCTCCCCCCCTCCTTTTTTTTTTTTTAAAGTTTGAGGAGGAATTTGAATTTGGGCCACATATGTTCCAGATCAGTGCCTGGGCCATGAAGCAGCTGATAATTTGCACGTTGGATAGCCATTGGTTCAAGCAGAAATTCAAACCAGAATAAGATGGTTTTATCAAACATAGCAAGCACTTACAAATAAAAATCATTCTTAATTCATCCATCCTATCTGACAATAAAAGTCTAACTTTCCTTTGAAAAACCCTTGCCTATCTCTAACCAGTCAATATAGTTAATCCTCACAGCATCAAACGAGTAATGTATTCACTGACAACCAGCCGTTCACGTGAAAGTTTTCATATATGCATCTACTAGTAAAGAGAAGAAATTATCCAGTTTGCAGCCCCAGTACTACAGCTTCATCTTCCTTGATGCCACAGGCTCACACAGTGTATGGTCTCCTAATATGACCCTGTTTTCCTTGATTTGCCTTCAATTAGAGCAGGGAAAAATATTTGTAAGCTTGTATCAAGGGTTTTTTTGGCTGATATATTCTGGAAAGGGTCAACGTTATTTATTAAAATAATTTCAGCATGAAACAGCCTTTCACATTGCACTGGTTCCATTTGTAAATATATTTCATATTTTTAACTGTTAAAAATTTATCCAAAGAAAAAATTCTTTTGGATCACAAGGAACAAACGCAAAATAAAGTGTAAAAAGTAAGTCTATTTCACCAACAAAACTGAAAACTTTTCTTTTTTAACTCATGAGAAGTCATATTCTTCTTTTTATTCTTCCAGAGACCTCAAAAGTCATTTATTCATACAGCTTTATGTCCCACATATTCATTATTTCCGTTAGATCTCATCTCTGTCTTTTCCAGATTTTGAGGATTCTCTTCCATTTTCCCTTTTACCTTAGATATGATTTATCTCATCTACAATCATAAATGTAACTATCATCATCCTGCAGACTGTTCAAAGATCTACCTTAATTCTATAGACCTATCTATCTTATGCAATTCTAAATATAATCTTCTCTATCTGGTCTAATAACTGATTTCATATCAAGCTTAACACAGTTATAAAAGATCCATGAATATTTCTGCAAACCGTCATCACTACATTATCTCTCAACATCCATGGGTATTGTCTTATGTTGGGTATAAGTAAAGCATCATCTTCAAAGTGAACCTCTTTATTCCTGACTTTGGCATCATTGCTACAGTTGCAGCTTCTGTCTGTATAACATATTTAACTATGGAGAGACAACCCTTCCACTTCCAAGCTCCCACCAAAGTTCAAATGCTGCAGACTTTTCCTGTAGCTTTTATCCTATTCCTAGTTAGTAATCATGCTTGGCAATAATTTCTCCTGATTCTCACATCTCTCTGAATCACTTTCTCAGCTCTGCCATCTACTGCATTGTACATCAGGTATTTACTGTCTTTCTACAGGCTCTTCACAACTTAGTTCAATCCTTACCATTATCTCATATTCAGTTTCAAGAAGTTAACTCCAATCAGCCTATTGGATAGCTTCCATTTTCAGACATATTTTTCTTTCCTATTATGCTTTTCCCTCTTAGAAAGAATTTACTGAATCATCCAAGAAACTCCTTCATTATTCTCCTCCAGATTGCTCCTAAAGTCTTTCCTTTGATGTGACACTAGGCTGTTGATGCACTAAAATCACAATCTGTCATGCTGAATAACATTCATGTGTGGTGATTAATTTTAGCTTTACTTGGCATCCTTGGTATTCTGCAAAGATAATACAGT
Organism: Charadrius vociferus; assembly: GCF_000708025.1. Lineage (NCBI taxonomy): Eukaryota > Metazoa > Chordata > Aves > Charadriiformes > Charadriidae > Charadrius > Charadrius vociferus. Next base: position 2,097,430 of record NW_009646500.1, read on the forward strand.
GACAAAGATAAGCTAGGTTATATGCGCAATAAATAAATCAACAAATCCACACCCATCTTTGTATACTTTTGTATAAATCTAGTGGCAGAACATACAGGAGGCTAACAGGGGAACAAATAGTCTTTTGCATTCAATCGCAAAGTTGCATTCCAAATTTGACAGAGGACTATTGATAATTGCACATACACACTTGGTTGGCTTCTTTTCCCAGCCTTGTAAAGCAACACCAGAAGTCACCAGGCTATTGATGTTCAATTACTAGCATTCTCCGGGAGACTGCCAGGATGAAAGCGGTGTCACAATTGGTTTAGCTCTCCTTAACACTGTGCTTGTTCATGGTATTAGAAAGATGTCTTTGAGAAGAAAGTAGCAGAGTGTGCAGCAAATTCTAAATCTTCAACAAAGGTGGGGTTATTTTCTGCGTCTTCTTTTACAGCAGAGACCAGTAACAATGGCCAAAAGAGACAGCATGACTCCACTCCAACACGTGGATGTGACTAAGGTGAGACGTCAATTTTGTGGTGCCTTCCTTTCCTGTGAGCAGTGTATATTCCTTATTGTTCCCTTTGAGTCTATATCAGAGCTAGCCTTTAGCAACAGAGCAATGGAGTCAACTATAAAGTAAGAAAAATATAAAGCAACAGCTACAAAAACTGTTTCCCATTCATCTGAAAACATGTTGGCAGAAAAGTGGTGTTGCTTCAGCAGACAGGGCCTCCCAGAAGGTTCAAGATAGCTGTCAAAAACTGGGATAAGAGCTGCCAAAAGAAATAGAATAGTGGTCAATCAATTTCAAAGTATCAACCAGACCACAGAGGAATCAATACAAATTAGAGAATTTATTAAGATTAACCAATCTAAGTGAGAGCTGCGTGGATCACAGTGCTTGCCTTCTGTGTGAGAAGGATAAAAAAGGGAAACTGCTTTGCCAGCTGTGTGGTAATCTTGAGATGCAAAGTTAAAGTAATAACAGACAAAATAATGTTGGAGTTTGGTGATGCAACAAATTACTTAAAAAGGACTATTATAACACTATCTGACTAAGCTTACAGTATGTGCGCCAAGGTTTATAAATGTATACCATCTGTAAGTTAGATCTATCAACACAATCTCTATCATTTTCCATCAACATTCCCCCAAAATATAGGAAATTCTTTCCATAGTTGTTCATAAAAAAGACCAACCAATGACAAAACTGGGAAAATAATGGTATCTTTCCAAACAGCTAGTAAATCATCAGATGGTGACACCACAAATTAAAAAAAAAAAAAAAAAGGCAAAACGAAACACACCAAAAAAAATCTACACCACACCCAAAAGTTAAACCATTTTGCAGAAATTTACTTTGGAAAAAGGCAGGAAAATTCCACAGGAAAACATAAAGGCAACAAACTTTTGCATTAGTAAATGCAAAGATACGTTCCTTCCAAATAGTATTAATACAGAAATCTGCCCTAAAATCTTCACTATTTTATTTTGGGAAATAAGTATATTTTAGCTTTCTCATGCACACACATTTTTTCATACCTAACTTCACAGCATTCATCTACCAGCTCAACCTTACCCTAGTCACAGCCAACGCAACTGTTTAACTGACATCAAAATAGTAATAATCTTCTTGAACTCAGAAGGCCAAGGGCAGATATTGTGGGACATCCGCAATGCATATCTCAGAGGAGAAGGAAAGCAAGGCAATTTACATAAATTAGAAGCCAAGGAGAAGTGGAATATTGTCACCGTAACAGAGATTCTTTTACATTCTCCTAAGGTCTCCTGCCATGGCTGCTGCTTGTGCAAACGGCAACGTATATCTGCACTAACTTGAAATATCATTGCCTCACATAAAATCCCCAAACCCATTACAACAGGTACTTGTGTCTGTTTGCAGCTGGAGGGCAAAAATCATATTTGTCAGTCACAGGCAGCAACAAAATGACCACCCTGAGCAATTCTCCAGGTAAAACAAACCTCCATAGCCAGAATAATTCAGTTCTGCTTTCCTACCCTACAGGTAGCATTAAAATATTCCTCAAGGACAGGAGAGAAAAAGGATGATTTCTACCACAGAAGAATATGCAAAAACTCCTCAAAATGCAACAAAACTTCGTGTGTCAACTAGTTTTTCTCTTCTGATCATGTGATGAGCTGTGCTGCCGTCCACAAGTACATCAAGGTGAAGTTTTCCAGACACATGCCTCTGAGCAACAAAGCAGGACCATCCTTTGAATATGGACATCTAAAATGAAGCCTAGTACATACTTTCCCTTGAGGACCAATGCAGAGGAAATACTCCTGCCAGCAGCAAATTAGTGGCTTGTGATGGCAGACGAGTAACTCTGAGTTCCACCGTTTGTTCCAACTTCCGTTGTCTTGGTGCAATCTCTTAAAAGTCCAATCCAAGAAGCAAGGAAAATACAAATGGATTCTGATAACTAACAGGTGAAGATAGGTCCTTACACTTCCAGCTATCTCAAGTAAAGTGTGACTTTCAAGTGACTTTAGGCACAGATACACCTTGCTATTACCTGTTCTGACAGCACTGGCAAGGGCTTCAACTTGATTTTTTCATCATTGATGAAAAATATTCGACTATTTTCCCCATTATTTTCTTTTTACCAGAACTGGGGTCCATTTACCAGTTTTCCATGTTGTTATGGTTTGAGAAACCCACAACAATTCATTGTCATTTAGATAATCATTCTATCACCCTATGACCCCTCCCCACCCAGGAAGGAGAATTGGGAAAAATCAAGGAAACCCAGGGGGTGAAATACAAACAGATATAAAACTAGATAGTTAACATTAATAACACTAAAGAACCAATATAGACCCTGATACCAACACAAAATATACAAAGACCATACTCAGCCAATTATATCAGTAGGAAGCTGTGCACTCCCAGCAGTGGACAGCAAATGTCAGACACTGCGGGCGGCTTCGGGAGGAAGGGAAGGCCTCAGGGGTCCAGCACCAGGGCAACAAGTTCTCAGGATGGGAGCCATCAAAGCAGAGAGACCACTTCACAGCTAACTTTCTAATTTATACTGAACGTGACATTCATGGTATGAAATAATGCTGTTGGCCAGCTTGGGTCAACTGCCCGGGTCTCGCTCCTCCTCATCCCTGCACTTGGCGAGCTCAAAAAACACTGAGACCTTGGAACCCACACACCATAGCTGGCTATAAAGTAAATATTTTCACAAATTCAGACACTAGAGTCTTCTAAAAGTACAGTTTTCCCAAGCATTAAAATATAAATTAGTCCTGTGTCGCTCAAATCAGGACACATGCCTAAAGTTTAGCTTACCCACCTGAAACCAATATTATCCCTGCTATTGACATCACATGGTATAAAAAGGATCTTAAACAATGCAATTTCTAACAACTTTGCTCACTTCTGCTAGTGTTACTCATGATAGCAGGAAGAAGTGCACAAGAGCTAAAGAAAAGGGAGGCCTTGATGGGCGTGCGGGAGAGATGCTTACTTGTTTAGACTTGTCCGAAGCTACCTGTGAATTTTGATGACTGAAGATTTAACTGTGTAGGTTCAACTGCTGCTGAAGGGTTTTTTTGCTTTTTGCATACATTTTGTCCTCCTAGAAAGCAGACACTAAAGACAGCTTCATTTAGCTTCCACAATGTCATCCAGCTGAATATAGCTTAGTGCATGGCTCTAAGGTGGAGGCAGGTTGAGGAGGAAAGGAAAGAAACAGAAGAAGGAAACGGAAGAAAAAAACCCTATGTTTTCCCTTTCATCTCCCAAGCCAACTGTTTTGGAAAGAAAGCTGAAAATTGTCAGGTGTGAAAACCTGTAGAGGAATCTGGGAAAACAGTCCAGAAAACAACATTTCAGTAAGGTGCAGCATAGTTAACAACAACAACAACAGAGGTGAAGGGGATCAAATATTTTTTTAATTTTTTAAAAGCATGGTGAAGATTCTGTCCATCCCCAAGAAGCATAAAGAGAGATTTACCGTCATAGCTTATCTGAGAAAATCAGAGAACCCAAATGTATTTGTATAGGATTGACTCCATTGTATATAGTCTATCCTGTAGGTTTGGCATATTTATATGTGAATGTGTTTGAATTTTTAACCTTTACATTTGACTGGTGTTTTTTCTAAGGAATAAGAAGTTGGTTACTCACCAGTGGGCATACACGTGTTTGTTGCTGTGCCTAGAGGACCCACCATATACCTGTGGTTTGGTCTTTTGTATGCTGATTTGCCATGCTGCTTGCTGGCAAAAGAAGTGGTAGAGATTATAGCAAGCTGCATTCTGTGCCTGTGAACAACATGCTTTTATTTAGTCATTCATTCTGGTGATGAAGTTTAAAAGAACAAATTAAACTTGACTCTGGGATATATTCACATACATACTGTCGTGGCTAGTGATTCTCCTTATCCCAAAGGAATTTAAGCTAAGGTCTTCCTTTACTTAGATGGCCCTTCTAACAGTCTTTAAGGCGAAAAAAAAACCCACTCGTCTTCCTCTCTCTTTACTGAATAGTGTCTAAATGACCCAGGGTATATATGATGACTCAGGGAGCTGTAAGTTATGTCTCTGCCTTGAAATCCTTTCCCTCTGCAAGAAAAGATCTGAGACAATCAAGAACCTGGCCACAATATCCTCTGTATTGCCTCTATAATGTGGCAAGAGGCACCCTCTAACTTTTAAATCCTCTCAATATGTCCCGGTAAAGGGTTATACATGATTCCCTGTGGGTGCCTGCGTTCACCAGTTAGATTAGATTTGCCTCCTCGGAAGAAGCTTGTACAAAGAATTGATCAGCTTCATTTGGACTTAACTCTAACAGGGGCACTTGAGAGTGAAAATACTGCAAACTTATTCTATCACAGCAGAAAATAAAGATCTGGATTACAAAGTCAGAAACAGGATGGCAAAAGATAAGAACTAGTACCGTGCAGTTCTTGGGTTAAACCTGACCAATGCAATTTCTCCTTAGCTAGCCAGGTAACTCCCAGTGAGGCAATCTAAGATGTCTCTCCACCACCTACTCACATTCTGTCTTTCAAGTGCTACTACACATAGCTGAACCCCACTCATACTCCCCAAAAAATGCATATTCAGACTTCCTCTTTAAAGTTTTGAAGTTTTTCTTGCAAGACTGGCTGCTTTTCCCATCTAGTGTTCAGTAGAAGAAAAACTAGACTACAGCTCCTTGAGCCTATGGACACTGAAACAACTTTCACTGTAGACTCACTGGGGACAGAATCACCTTTTGCTTGATCATAGCTCATTAGGCTGCCAATTTCCCATTTTTTCCCCATTCTGACTAGGAAGTAAGTTGACTAGATGACTCGCTAGCCAGACAAGGTAACGTTGCTTATAATAAAACTTCTTCTTTGCAACAGGAAAAAATGACATAAAAGATATCGACTGCCAGCCATTATTATACTCCATTGGCTTCTTGCAGAGACCAAGTGCAATACACCGGTAATACACATTCTACACTTAACAAGGATATATAGCACAGAGGTGTATACTCCACCCTCAAAGGTGTTGTCAGCATTGTCAGAATTCATCATCTCAACTGAGTATGTTGAAAGTCTTGTTATGAAAATCAGGGAACCTTTATGAAATCTCCAGTGCCCTTCACTTCCACTGGTTGCTGGGGTAGAAAGCCAGGAGGGAGACCATCCTTGCAGTTAAGTCAATGGCTGTTGGTTCCAGCCAGGGGCACTTAGGCACAAGTGCCAGCCAGCATTCTTGCAGCTCTAGCTACTTCTGCTGGTACAGAAAAGAAGCTGCTGCCTGTTCAACTCTGCCTGTTTCCATGTCTGTCTGAGGCTGGGGATCGTATGGAGGAGCAGCAACCCTCTGGAGGCTGACCAGCAGGGACCCACTCAGCAGAGCAAGCTTTCCCTGACCTTTCTTCAAGCTGATGAAGCGCAGAGCAGGGAGGCAAAATCTCCACACTGCCAGGCTCTGTCCTCAAAATTGTATTTGACTATTGCAAAGTACAAGCACCTCACATTTCTCTTTCAATTGTGACACCATTTCCAGTTGCTCCTCTTCTGTCAGGCTGTGAAGCCCACGTACTATAACAGTGGGAAAGGTCAGGCTGATAATCTCACTTATCCCGGCACAACTTCTCCTGAGGTCATGACGTCTCTCTGGAAACTGCTGACGATCAGTAAATAAGGCTTATGGTTACTCATTGATCAGTGACAGCAGAACAGATCATTTAAGGAGGTACATTGCATCTGTGCACTGAAAATACAATGTTCAGGGCATGGGGTAGAAAAAGGCACCTAAGTAAACATTACTGCACAGTGTGAACACCCCAATGGGATGACCCAGGCTTGTAATTTTACTTCTGGCATGCCTGTATTTTTCAGTGGTTAGCCTTTCAAATGTAATTCTTTCTTTTTTATTGCTATTTTGTGTGGGAGAAATAATAGTAGAAAAACAACTCCTAGAAAATATCAAAATTGAGAGAGATTGCAATTACAGTCTACACCCAGTGGTGCAGGACTGCAGATTCCAAAAGGATATGTCTTGAGAAGAAATTTCACAAAATATGTACATTCTCTTGATGTGATTCTGTGCCATTCTCCCTCTCAGAGATGGTATCAATCTTGCAGATTAACTGTTACTCAGTCAGCTGTGTCCTCAAAGGGATTGTGGTTCTCTTCATAAATGATTCAGACAGCAATAGTATACAAACTTAACTCCTTGATGGGGAAGGAGCAGCTACTTGATCATTTGGTTTAGACGTATGCTTCTTGTTCCCTGTTACTCAGTAGTGCTTGTGGTAACCAGACGGGGACTGGGAGACAGGTCTCCCAAGTGAGTGCTGTAGCTCACCTCCTTCTTTTGATCACTTCCACAGGCTGAGAACCACCAAGTTTTAACAAGGAGAAAGGACTGACCTCGTCAAAAAACACCAGCAGTCAGATAAAAGCAAAGAACAAAGTATCTTTGTGTGTGAGTCTGGACAATTTTTGCCCATTTACCTTTAAAATTTGAGAGTAGGGAGAGTGCAAAGTGAGACCCTTTATATCCCCTTAGGTGTCAAATCCACATTGATTGAGAAAAAGAAACTGAGACATGCTGTATAGGAGAGCAAAAAGAGAACACAGAAGTGACAAGCAAAAGAGCAGGGGGAAGACTGAGACAGCAAGGGACCATAACCCAAGAGGGATAAGGATGACTTGTTGCTAGGGTCTGAAGGAGAACAGAATGATCCGCTGACAGCAGAAAGAAAGCCTAAAATTTAGACCAGAAGTAGGAAAAGATAGTGACTATGGCTTTACTGTAAGAATTGACAAGTCTGTCACTCGAACTGTTGCAGCCAAGGAAGATGTATAATATCTGCCATGAGCAAAAGGTACGAGATATGTGCCTAAGGCAAGAACGAATGCTGATAGGAAGTGGGCCTGAGGAAAGCACAGAAAAAACTCCCCTGGTTGCCCTTCACATCGGAACAAATGATTCTGGCAGTTTCCTGTTGAAACAAAATCTAGAATAGCTCTGCCCACTAGAAATAAGGCTCAAAACAAGATGGTCTATATGATAACTACCGCTGCCTCCAATGGGGAGAAGGCATGGGATCAACAAGAAAATGAGGGTTAACAGACGAATTAATGGAATATGTTATTTGCATCTGAGGAAGATTTCATATGTGTAATCCTTGGGAAGAATTAATGGGAAGCAGTCTCTTGACACAGGGATTTCCTCATCAACCGCAATAGCTGGCTAACTTACATGCCAGGATCAAGTTTCACGTGATTTAAAGTAAATAAACTGGGGAAAAGAACTTGTAACGGAGAGTTCTGAAATCCATGTCGTCTGTCAACACATAAGAAGAGGAAAGCATTACAGATATGGAAACACTATGGATTAATTAATGCCTGGGAGCAGAAAAGGGAAAAAACAAGACAAGAGAAAAAGACACACACTGAAGGAAGTGGTAGAGTCAGCAAGGCAAAACAGTTAATATGATATAATCAGAAAAGGCATAAACTCTGGAGAGGAGACACACTTGCCTCGAGTCTACATATAAAAGCAAATGAAGGCACTAGAATTCGATAAAGTACATGCAAGCAAATACCCTAAGACTCAGCAGGTAGTTGGGAAACAGGAAGGGTTGATCAGCATGGAATATAACCCATGATTCAAAGAGGGGGAAAAAATCAAAAAGGATTTAACTGTACAATTAGTCAATACGGTAAAGGCTCTGGCTGAAAGACAGATCCAGCCTTTCCTATAAAAAGCTAAGGGAAATCTCAGGAAAAGCCTTTTACCTGTGTGAGGAAAGTTTCAGATGCGAAAGGGGATTTTCGCTGCAGTGAGAATATGGTTTAGCAGTATCAAAGTGGACCAAGTAGTTGTTTACCTACCAGATGCAATAGTGGTTTGATGCTCCTGGGAGTCTGAACAGACATGCAAAAAACTGCTAGCAGTAGTCCACCAGAATTACAAAGTAGTTCATATGGGTAACACAGGGAAAAGCAAGGAGAGATGTTCTGGGGGCAGAATTTGGGCCACCAGAGAAGAAACTGAAGACTAAGACCCCCTGATAGCAGGACCAACTGCAAGACTGTTATCACCTGCAGGGCCAGAGGTACAATAGCTATACATGGAATCTTTGTAAGGAGAAGTTAGATTCTTTAGAACCTGAGGAAATATCTGCAATTAAAGATTTCCACAAGGAAAGGGCTTTAGCTAAGATGAAATGTCAAAGATTGGGAGGACTTTTCAACCAGATAATTGCCAAAGAGCACATAGTTTGTGGTGATGCATTTTCTCAAATAGTCACAAGAGCTCTATATCCTTAAGAAAAGAGTAAAAGAAAAACTGGGAAAACTTAAATAGGAAATGTCGGTGAATAGTTAGAACATAAAAAAAAAAAAAAAGCTACAACAAACTTACACATGCTTCTACACTGATAAAGTACGAAACAAGATAGTAGTGCCAGAATGCTGCACTTGATACAGTAGTTACATTGGAAACTTCGAGGAAAAATAATCAGTGGAACATTATTCCATTGGGATGAGGCAAAACTACTGGATAAGTGTAACTATGCATTATAAGCCTTTACAATTTACATTCTAAAGCCTTAATGTGAGGTACAAGTTAAAAGATGATCTGTACGATACAGTAGAACCCCTACGGACTGACATTTCATACCTAGCTAGGAGGAGTTCAGTAATGGCATTATACTGACTGGATGGTCAGGATAGCAATAGCAACCAACATACTGAGATTTGTCAGGCCATGAAGGCAGGAGACAGTAATAAAAGGCCTCTATGCTATCTTCCTAAAGAAATTGTTAGCACAAACATCATGTTAGGGTTGATGACATAATGTATTTTTATATATTTTTAATGCTTTATAGTTCAGACACTCAGGGAACCCCTAACAAGAAGAATAATGTTTACTTATTTGACCAGCACACAAACCCAGGTTCAAAGTACAGAAGAGTCCTTGTGACCTTCACAGGATTTGAGTCAGCATCCAAGTTGAAATAGAAAAAACAAAGCCATGTGCTACACTCATGCTTAACTTGAGATTGCATAACTGACTTTCTGAGACTGGTGGAGTTTTCTAGCTCACAATCCTAAGACCAATTCATTCTGTCTTTGAAAAGTTTATTTGTATTACTCCTAAAATTAAGAATTGAAGTTTTTTTATCAAGCAAGTACATCAGTATTAGCAGCAGCATACAGGAATCACACACTTGTGAGTTTCTAGCTATATCTTCTGTAAGAATAAAAAGAAAGAGCATGAACACTAATGAAATCCTGCATCAGAGCTTGTTTGAACAGGTAGACCAAGAATAAACCACAGAAGCCAAAGAACAACACAGTAAAGAGTTCTGGTATGTGTTATATCAAACAGAAATATGACAAAGAAGGAGGTGTGATTAGTCATTAAATCGAAAGTGTGTAAGGCCAAATCTGACCTGCTGGTATTATAAGCAGGATATCTTACACCTAACAGTTTATACAGCCAGTAAAATGCCAGTTATGGTTTAAACATTTTAGTGCCCAATCTTGACTTTAAGCCTGCAGAGAAGACAATCCAACACTTCCCAAGATAGTATTTCACAGTTTAATCATCCTTACTCTTAATGATTCGCACTTCATTTTCAGCTGGAATGTCTCTAGCTTTGGCTTCCAGCTGTTGGTTCTTGTTATGCAGCTCCCTGCTAGATTAGAGAGCTCTGTAGCACCCAGGAACTTCTTCCCATGAAAACACTAATCCATATTGATCACATTACATGTAAATCATCTTTTGGATAACCATATTGCGCTCTCTCTGTCATTCATTCTGACATTATCCTCAGCCTTCATGCTGTTTCTGTTAATTTCTTCTGTGTTCTCTATCTTTCAGCTTGCTTCTTTACATACTAATTCATCACATCTCATTTTAGCCGTCTACAAGCTGGGCATCTACCCTAGGCAAGTCTGCAAGGTCCCTCTATACTCCGCAGAGGACAGAAGGCAACTGCAGAGAACAATTGATCGTTATCTCTTAGACACCTCTCTCAGGATCAGATAAGGATGGTTTGGATGTAATTCTCTCTCCACGGACTACAGCAGGGAGGTAGGCCACCCGGCTGGACCACACACACAGCTTTCAGAAGGCTGAATTTCAGTTAAATGAATTCAAGATGATACTCAAACTCTGGTGTCAGTTATTTTCAGCATTTTAGCATGTACTTCACCAGGACTGCATGTGGTAGTCAAGTCACCTCACTGCTCTTGCTATACATACTTGCACATCTGTCCCTCTCTGTGGCGTCGTAACAGAGAAGCTCATTTTGATTTCCTTCATACTCTGTGACCTCTATATTCCTTTTAGGAACCCTCTTCCAGATTGCAACTTCTTTTGTAATCTATATTTGGGCCTGATATCTCCTGGAAAAATAAAGATCACTCTGCAAGCTGTATCGCTATTGCCATTGTAATTATCACGATCCAAATAGTCTCACATCTCAGCTGCACCTATTTAAAATCCCTGTTTCGGAGCTTGAATGAAATAACACTGAGTTTTACAGGTAAGTGACATATTTGATACAAACTGAAAACTTGCTTTTAAAGATGTAATAACTCAGCACATTCTTTCATAACCAATACCTAAAAACTCAGGTAGCTGTATTGATTTCACCCTTCAAAACAACCATAAATTTTGGAAGCCTTAACTTTGTTTTGTAATAACACCTTTTTGTGATACAACATCAGCTTGTCTCAGAAGGGCATTCATGAAAATGTCTCAATTCTGAAATGTATGAGATTATATAGAGAGAAATAATAGTTATTGTAGATACATTCATCCCTAAATCTTTGAATTTTCAAGATCCTAGCATAATTAGGCAGCAAGATGTTATGAAAAACTGACTGTTGTAATATGAATCAAGGGAAACGTTACTATAACAGCTTAGAGATAGTCCAAAAGCACTATGAAATGCAACAGTTGAACTAGATCTTTGAATTAATGACCTTACAAACAGTCCACCCTGAGCCACCTTCAACATATTGTCATCATTTCGAAGCTGCAAATTAGCTTTGCTTCAGTTGCTTTTATGTATTACTTAGGAGAGCACAAAGAATTGTTCTGAAATCAGGAAAAATATCTAAAAAAATAAGGCCTTTATGTATTACATAATAGGTGAAAATAAATCTGTTTGTTTACTGTGTTCTATATAAGAAGGATAACAAAATGAGTGAGTTAAAGAAGAAAGAGAAAATCAAGCTATAAGAAGTAAAACAACAATCTATACTAAAGCCTGCGAGGCAGAAGAAAAGCTAAGCAAAGCTACAAACTGCTTTATCAGGCAGCAGCCAATACTATGGCTGCACTCAGAAGCACACCTCTCTGGGAAACCTGATCTAGTTGAAGATGTCCCTGCACATTGCAGGAGAGGTTGGACCAGGTGACCTTTTAAGGTTCCTTCCAACCCAAACTATTCTATGATTCTTTGTACACACAGCAGAGAGTATCAGTGCTGCACGTGCTGAGTTTTGCTAGTCCTCGGTTACAGAGGGTATTTCTTTGAGAGGAGAACACACAGGCCCATCAGGAGGAGGGGGCTGATGTTCCTCCCCTGGGGCAGCTACTGAGAGAGTTTCCAGAGGTGAGGGAGGTGGCACAAGGGGAAAAGCCACAGCTTGTGCAATACTGGACAGCAAGGAGGAGCTGGGAGCAGGCAGGCAGGCTGCCCTACGAGCAGAGCCTGGGTAGTGGTACTGCAACAAAAAGTTGCTGAAATAGTTGAAGCCAAGCATAGAAGCAAAGGGTCACCTGCGAAGAGAAAGCAGCCAGGTGGAAAGCTGTATGCAAGTTCTGTTTCCTCCTGTTCTGCTTTCTCTAGCCAATTTTCATCGTATATATTTTAAAAAATAGTTATGTTTTTAGCTTTTCAATTAGATTATATGGGAGTGGTGGAAGTTGTGTTTTAAATCTGCTGGTCTTTTGGGAGATGTTCACCCTAGTAGACGATATAAGCATCTGCACTTCAATGTCCTGGGCCACTCATGGCCTGGCCATGCTGCAGATGCATTAGTGCAACTGCAACCCGTCCTTACCTCTGAAGGAAGCTCTAGAAATCAGCCCAAGGCTTGCATCTAGCTTCTCTGAGCACAAGGAGAGAAGAGAGCTGGCACATCTTCCTACTTTCTCCTTGCCCAATAAGATTAATTGGGTGCGTGCCAGGATCCATCCCATTCCTCACCCATATCACTTTAAGTAACTCTTGTGTTTGGTGAAGGGAGGCAGCTCTGGTCAGTAACGTGTTTTAGCTGATGGCCTTCAAAGCAGCAGCACTAGCACGGGCGAGGAGCAGCACACAGGTAGGAATGCAAAGCAAGGGGCAGCAGGAGCTCCAGTAACCATCCTCACTGGTGAAGAAAAAGGTTGCAAAACCATGCTGTAAAGTCAAACAGTCTAGAGCAGTTTGACAATCCCAGGCTGAATCTGAGGAGTTAGGGGGAGCCCTTTCTTCCCAAAGTTATGGTCACAGATAATCACACTACTGCTATGCCTCAGCAAGAACAATGATATTCACGCAGCAAAATGAAGAAATGAAACAGGTAAGACATCCATGTTCTCCCCTGTGAGAAGAGAAAATAAAAAAAAAAGCAAAAACAACAGCATACAAAACTGAAAGAATAGCAAGTTTTAAAAGATACGTTAGTTAATCTGGAACTATAAATGCAAATTTTTTCATCATAAGTGGGTTACTGAGCCCTGCAAAAACTTAATCACACTAGTAGTGTGAATAGCCATAGTATTTTGGTCAATAGTCAACATCCCATTAGCCTCTCATGGTCGCCTTGCCCCCATCATTAGAAAAAAGGCATTTATTTTCATATGCCTCTCCAGCAAAACAACAGTCTAAGAGCATTCCTCAACATCAATTCTGCAAGATACTCAAATTCAGTAAGAAACTTAAAATACTGCTATTTCTTATTTTGAATGACCAATTTGAAATAAATCAACTGATCTGAAATGAATTCAACTGATTTGAATTAATCTATTGTGTGAAAGACAGAAAAACAATGTCCTTGCAGTGCAAATGAATTGTTATAACTGATTTTTGCCGATTTTTTTAAGGAAAACAGCAATTTCAAGCTAAAAAATTGAAATTTGTCTATATTCCAAATATGAAAAGAACAGAAGGATAGAAAATTAGGTAGCTATTTCTTTCTCCCTGGGTCAACAATCACTGGAGTGATAGTCTTCTCAGGGGAAGAAGCATAACACTGCAGTAACTGAGTGATCCAGGAAATGTGTTAATGGCCTCCCAAAGAAATCTCTATGTCAGATATTGCTGCAATGCAGACTGGGGAGTGGGAAGAGAACATGGGTTTTCACTGGGGAGCTCTAAAGATGGATGTGGTGAATCCTCCAAAGAGACAGAGATTACAGGTTTACTGTTAATATTAAAACAAAGCAAGCTGAAATGTGTTCACTATGCTGTGGCAGTGCAGCACCTGGCAAGGTGCCTTTCTGGGACAAAGGACCTGGAACCACCTGGTTCAGTAAAATGAGAACAAGTTAAGTCTTGTATTTGGCAAAAAGGATGCTAATCCCCTTCAGAAAACACTTGTTTCTTTCCTTCTTTCATCCACAAAACCTTACCGGAAAATGAATGAAGAATGCCAGATTTAAAACTGTCTAAAGCCTATTCTCCACTACATTAACTTTTATCAAGTTATTAAAACAAACTCTACATAAAGGTGCTGTATTTCTACTAAGGTTGTAAAGAGAGACAAAGTGAAATCCTCCAACCCCTTTGCAATACAAAAGTATTCATCAAATGAAGCATCAACAAAGCTGTACTTTGTAGGTATGCCTGCTCTAATTTTAGCAGCAGTCTCCCTCTTGCCCATAGTAATCTTCCTTAAACTAAAATAATGATCTTCCAGTAGCACAGAGTGAAGATTTGCTAAGGTTTCTTCTGTCTTTTTTTTTTTTTTTTAACTTTGAACTCTTTCCTTTCTGCTTTGCATTTCATTGTGGGTTATTATGGCATGGGAGCGAAACTTGTCAGTTGTCAACCTCACAGTGTCAGCAGCCTGGAAATGCACATGCTGCTAACTAGCAATTACTCACACGTCAGTGTGAGATCTGAGCAAGCACGGGCATCTTGGCGAAGCCTTCAGAACTTCAGTTTCAGCTGCCGGTACACACTATTAATGACAAACTACAAATCAGGGAAAGAAATGCTTTTTCAAAAGCAGGCATTCAGCCTGAGAGATTACCATTCGCTTTACTATAGCTGCAATCAAGAAACTTGGGAACGTGCTGATTTACATGGGACCCTACTGGCATTGCTGAGACACCAGATGGTACTTGGCCAATCACGAAATCAAAACGTGATTTTTCAAAGAAATGTGGTGCGCTGTACCGGTGCTCATACATGACATTTGTATGCAAATGTATGAGAGGTTTCTGCCACTAATGACTAATTGCCAAGTCACTCAACTGTAACCCAAATTGTCACTTTTTTCTCTCAAGGGGAAGGTTTTATTCCTCACAAGTGAGGTGTTTTTTTTTTTCCAAACATGTTGACAAAAAGACATACTAGCCTATCTTCTGTTGACAGGAAACTTGCAGGAGATTTGCTGTCATGTACAATATTTTTACATTTTTCTCACAGACTAGTTCTACGTTCTGTAACAAATCTTGCTATATTGGTCTCATTTTACATCTTTTTTCTTTTTGCAGTTGAGCAATAGAAGCATTGAATGGTAAGACCACCACCATTGTTAATTTGACTGAAAATACTGGAGTTATCAAAATAGAAACCCACGTTCATGCACTTTTAGCTTATTGTCTAAGTTACTATGGCAGCAGGCAAAAACTATGTGCAGTTAAATAAACTTTTTTTTTAGATGAGCATAAATTATTTCAGTTCATGCAACTTTACAAGAAAAATACTATCTGCTATTAAGCTAAGCCATATTATTTCTCCTAAAAGTTGAGAAATTTTTCCTCATAAACCTTACTCCTTGTGAGTCATTCTTTCATTATCATCTCTCCAATGTTTTACAGATTATAGTTACCTATCTCCCAGTGGAACTATTTAAAAAAAAAATCAGATATGATAGTATTTGTAAAGATTTTTTTCTACTTCTTATTCCTTTGGTTATTGATTATACAGTCAAGCATGGTGAAATTTGTCATCCATAATCAGATTAGAGTTAGTACAAATATTAACTGTCTCCAGTACTTGAACATCTACTTTGAGTTAATGAATTATACCAGGCACTTAGACTGGTCATTTTAATCTGTGGGTTTTTTATAACCACTTGAGGATCATGCAACAGAAAATAAACCTCCAGGTATTTCTCAGCCTAACTTCATATCCTAACAGTCATACCCTCTCCTCTGGAGAAAAAAATGATGGGTGAAGAACAGATGCTTGTACTTTCCTGATTGTTCACAAGCAAAGGCTGGACTGGAAAGAGTTGTGAAAAATCTACAAAGGTCTCTAAGCAAGATTCAAGTCTAAGGACACCCAACGTTCAGCCGGGATAAAAGGCTGTCCAGAAACTCACTCCACAATGCTGCACATGCACTGGTGCAAAAGTCAGCTCCAAGGAGTAAGCTCCACTTGGCAGTGCCATCTCTTCTTAATGACAATCACGTAAGAGTTGGACAGTCATCTGCACATTCTTGGCTAAGAATCCCCTCCTCAACGTTCACAATTTAGGAACATATGGGCTCCCTTGTCAGCTTACACTCATGGCCATCTGTTCAGATGGCATGGAGTCTGCCCACAAGTCAGTCAGATGGTTGCTCTAGGGTACACGTGGCATGCAATAACGGGTTTAGATGAGCAGCCTGCACAATACTGAAAATGCCTTTTTCTGCTGCAGGATGCCTCTCATCTGTACCAGCAGTCAATCATTGGCACCACATGGTTCCTTGCACTTGATCAAACTGTTTGAATGTATTTGCCAGAAAAGAAGAGGAAGCTACCAGTCGACCACTCTCACTGATTGTAGGAAACAGGGCTGTCTGAGTAACAGAAACACAAAAAGAAACAATCAAGAAGCGCAATCTTGGATAATCATGCGAACTTGGTGTACAAAGTGGTCCAGAGGAATATACAGAATATACAGAACCACAACTGAGTAATTCAGTGAAGATTAAGGCATAGAGTGTAATACCTAAAAAATACCTGGAAACATCATTTCACATTTGCTTTCGTCTTTCACTGTTACTGGGAAAGCAGGTGTAAATGACAGCAAAAAAGATCATCTAACAGGAACAGTCAACTAGACAAAGGTATGTCAACTTCACAGCACATTAGTATTGAGAATGTAGGAACCTATATTTCATACAAGTTTGTACTCGGTTTTGTATTTTGCAGTAGTTCTCCCTAGAAATACCCCTCAGGCACATTAGTAATTGACAGAGTCACACATTGAGTTTGATTTGGGTGACCCGGGGCATCTAGGAAGAAGATCCACATCTCCTAGGATACTGAACACAAAGTTAGTTTTCAACATCTGTGTGATAGCACCCCATAGAAGAAAAGCCCTGGCATCTCCAACGAGAAGATTTGGCAAGCAGGTAGGGAAAACAGGTGAAGACACAATCAATTTTCCTATATGTAGCAATGGGGCATCCCAGAAGATTGCACCAGAAAGGATTTATAGGACAGACTACCATATATGTACATCAGGACCGCATGTCTGGGACAAAAACTGTCCAACTGCTCAACCTGCTATAGGTGAAACTGCTCTGGCAGGGGGGTTGGACTAGATGATCTCCAGAGGTCCCTTCCAACCCTAATCATTCTGTGATTTATATCTGAACAGAGATTAGTCCTAACAGGTCAAACTTTACTACAGCTGTTGCTCTTTCCTTTAGTCCAAACAGGACAGCTGCCCAGGGATACTTTTGTACAAGATAAAAGAATTTCCATGGCTAATATTTTCCACTAGTATTTTCACAAATTAAAAGAGCTTTTTCAGATGGTATTTTTCTGATTCATATTAAAATTTTTCTATGAATATGTACTGATTCATGACAACTGTTTGTTAATCCCACAGGCTGGCATGTTCTAACAAGGGTAGGCATGCAGGAGGAAGTCTGAGCTGCAGATGAAAAACTGTTCTCAAATTCTTCCCATTCTGAAGATTGTTTATCCAAACTACTTTAGGGAATGCCTTCTAGTAGTTAATATACTCACAAAAAACATGATGAGTTTGCACACTTCAGTCAGCAGAAATGGATTAAACTAGTAGTTAATATTGTTTGAAATGTCTAATCAGAAATCCTCTAAAATGATGTTTTTCAGTTCTATTTCAGTAGAGATTAAATTAGGAGACAGCTGAATCACTTAATGAAAGTAAATCCACAAATAAGAACAAATCCAAAGAAAATAATTCTTCAGTAAGCAGTGATGACTTATCCAAGTCTAATACAATTAATACTACTCAAATAACATAAAGCATTTCACTCAAATATTTGTTTATATTCTTTAGGTAATTTACACTACCACCTGTATTTCCTTTCTATAAACTCCTGAGAAGCAAAGCTTTATCTACGAGTTTAGTGCAAAGTGAATTTCAAAGTCTGTTCTACAATCATAAATGAAAACCAGTTTTAAAATCTTCTCATAAAGTCGTACAAATAAAGAATACCTTCAAGGTAAAATTTCCTTCAAGGTAAAATTTCCTTCAAGGAAATTTTTAAAATATTGCAGAAAAAATAACTGTGCATAACATGGCATAAACTTCTCTCTATATATTTTTCTGAAATAATTTTCCTGTGCATTCCCTGTTTTTCTCAGCAAATAAGGCAACAAGACACCGTGCCATAGTACTTGTGATCAGAACTAGGAGTCAACATGATCTTTTCTCAATAGCAAGCTCGAAATAAATCCTACTGATTTATGTTGGGTTTCTTCCCAGGTTTAGAAAGTCATATCAGATTAAAGTGTAAGGAGAACTCTTCAGTGAAAAAGTGTTCATTTTTTCTTGCACTTCTTTTCTAGCTCTGAAAGTATTCCTCTTCAAGAGCAGAAGAAATTATAGCGCTATAAAATGCATGAAAGACAGAGCTCGCTAAATTTGGCCTTGGATCTTAGGCATCTGTAGAACAACAACAAATGAATTTACTTTTATCATTTATATCCTGGAAAAAGAAGAAGGAAAATAAACCACAAAAGAAGCCCTTACTTTTCACGTATAGACCCAACATCAAATGTAGTGATTCTCAAGCCACTAGGTCTTACCTTCTAGAGCTTATCATTACCTAGGAGGAGGCATAAAGATACCAAGCCTGAATGGGGTGTCATACAATTGACTAAGATTCAGTACATACTCCACAACAAAAGCCATAATTTAAAACAAGAATACAGGAGCATGCATAAGTAAAACTGACCTCAATAAAACCAAACTTCTCCAAAGAACAGACACAATTACAATGACAGATTGTCTACTGAATGCCCAATGTTAATAAATTATTAATGCCTTTTTCTGCATTACTATGTTATGAAAAAAAAATACAAAAGAAGGCACTTTCACATGGCAAAGAAATTGCATTAGGTGAATTACTCTTTTGGACATTCAAGAATGAATGCCATAGGTGTAATAGGGACAGATTCTGGAATACTTTTTTCTTCCTGATTGCTTACAATAATTACTGTATAAAAATCTTAGGCTTTCCTCTGGCAAACAAGCAAATCCAGTAACAAAGAGGATTGCCTAGACTTTGTCCCAACATTGAAAACTGAGTTTTTGAACAAAATCCTAACAATTTCTAGACCTTTAAGTTTAACCTTCCTTCTCTTGACCCTTGATAGAGTAGAAATAAAAGTGATATAATTAAACGTCTATTTATGTGTTAATGTTGCAGTTAGTCTGTAAGTTGTGGCAAACACAACATCTTGTTCTATTTAGGTCTGAGTACTGTGCCCTTTGTTGTAATACCTGAGCATGTCTGCCCAGGGATAGACTTTTAGAATAGCTGAAAGTTATATTAAAGAAAAGAGCTGAAAAAACGGGAGATGAAGATGGCTGGTTGCAGTATTTCAGTGATAAATTCTACCAGATAAACTAGTCTGGTGTCAATGAAGAAACATCTGTTTACCAGAGATTTTAGTGAAATGAAGAGTTTTGATTGCTGTTCAAGTTGAGAAAAACATCTCATCTTGTTTGTTCAAAGGGCAGTGTGACAGAAAGCATGAAGACAACAAAAAGGAGCTACTCAAAGGAACAATGTGGAAAGGGGAAAAAGTGTTCAGAAAGGTATAGATTTCCAACTTAATTTCTGGAATGAAGGTTTGTCAAATCCAGCCCTAATCTACAACCCTACCTCAGGATACCCCAAACCATGAGTAGCAGAAGAAAGCACCCTACATTTTCCAAAAATAACCTCTTTGGTTTATCTTTCTATCATGAGCTTAGATTTCTTTTCCAAACCAAAAGGCCTTCTAAGTAAAGAACTTCACATGTGATGCAAAACAGGAGCAAAGGAAATTCAAATCAAAGTGCTCAGAACATTGTGCTCATTATAACAAGCCCAATTCCCCACTCTGCTTTATTAGTTTTTCAAACACACACACACACTGAATCACTGGGGCATAATATTAGCCTAACAGGTGGGAGAAACAAGTACTGAGAAACAGTGTGAATACTACTTCTGAATTTCAAGTTTCAGACTGTATTAGGTTATTAGTTTATTCTGTTGTTTCAGGGAGGACCACCTATAGGTAGTCTAAGCATAATATGCATGCTTATTTTATATATCTCTCTGTGTGTGTAAAAATATATAATATTTGTATGCAAACATACATAAAATGTATATATGTAAACATATATACGTGTGTATACACATAGATAAAATATTGGGTATCCCTTAAGCATTTGGTACACATAGTACAGAAAATCCACGCAGGCTTCAAACTACATCAAACAACGAACATCATCAAACTTTGTGCATCGTCTCCATCGTTGATAACTGCTATTCCACAGTCCCAGATAAAGGCTAATGGAGAAAAGTTTACTTCAGCTGAGAAGAAGGATGCCTGTAGTATGCATGGGGACTCCATGACCATTCAACAGAACATACTTTCAGCTTCCCAGAGTGCCAGTGGTCCAGCAGCTCTGGACATAGAGCCAGCTGGCACAGCACCTGTGAAGCAAGGTGAGCTTAAAGGTCCACATATATATATAAAGAACTGAACACAGAGATGAGGAGCAGAGAATGGGAGATTTGTAGTAAAATTACTCTTAATGCTGGAAACTAATCAAAATATTTTAGCCACTGCTCTGGACCCAAATTTCGGAGCATTTAAAGATGCCAGCTCTCCCAGATGCAATCTGTGAGAAAAACAGATGGGCAACCAAGACATAATAGTCTATTTTACTGAAGTCAGATCAGTAGTGCTTACCCAATCTAAAACGCAGAAAGAGCCTACTCCCTCCCCCATCTCGACAGAGGAAAAGCAATGCATGAAGAAATACTATTTTTAGATAGCACTTGCACTGGGATATATCTAACAGTTCTATCTAAATACATGTTACCCAGGAAGGGCAAAGATCAATATTGGAATGCAGTCCAGTGACTGAGAATTTGGGCATGCAGGTGTGCTTCCTGAGCAGAACTCTGAGCAAGCTATGAAATAGTTTTTGAGAAAACAATGATGAAAACTCTATCGGTCAGGTCAGTTGGAAGCAGACAGCAGAGATGTATAGACATGCACTAAGGATTGGTTCTACATTCACGGGAACAGAAACTAGAACAAACAACGTTGTAAAACAGCAACACAGTAAACTGCCTTCCAATTAGCATGTATATACTGTTTTACTGTGTGTGTAATTCTATATACCAACCAGTGACACTTTCACTATAAGGCCACGGTCCTCCAGGATTCTGTCTTTTCTTCAAAACCCGAGGCAAAGGATTCAAAAATTCAAACAATATTACTGACTGCATAACACCAACCCACAGGGAGATGGTGACTCCTGCAAAGCTCAACCTGTCAGAACATCCCACCAAAAATACAAAAATTGTCCTCCAATACTGTTTGACTAATGGAGTCTGTCCCATCGCTAAATAGGAAATTGGAATGAGGAGACAGGGCTAGGAATATAAACCCACCCAGAACCTGCACAGGAGACACTGAGAAGCTGAAACAGTGTAATGTAGGGGCAGCCTGGGACTGCCACATAATTAGTCCTGATGGTACGAAAGAAATCTTTTGCATTTCCGTACAATTAGGGTTGCTGCAAAGTGGAATTGATTATGCAGACCTGATCAGCAAAGCTATTCAGCCTGGAAACTGCGCAATCCACAGAATAACATCTTGTGAATAAGGTCTTGTGTCAAGGCTTGTGATTAGTATTCTGTTAGGGATTGATTTGATTATTCCAGTTATAAGAATTAACTTAAACATGGACTTTGAAAAAATGAAACCATGTGGGAAATCCCTTGCACTGCCACAGTAACACTCATTCTTAACACATTCAATACACGACACTAATTTATTTAAAACTGGATTTTTTATCCTCATGTACATAAGTAGAAAAGAGGCATTCTGCAAAAGCAGAGCTGTTAGACCAGGGAAAGCCTTTCTATCACACTCAAAGTTTAAAAGCATTTGTCCTTGAATGCAACGGGGGATGGTGATGCTCTAAGTTGAATGGAGTTGTGTGCAAATGCCCACATCAATAAAAAAGGTTTGTACACTGTTAAACACAGTCCTTGGAGGTAAGCTAATTAGTAAACTAGAGAGTTTTAAAACTCTCAAGTGCAATCTTTGAACTGAAAAAAAAGATATCTACTAATGAAGTCCCCTGTGAGTTAACAGTCTAGATTTGGCAGCACACATAGTGCTATAGCTGAATTTCAACTAGGTTGGTACACAGACAGCAATAAGAAAAGTTGTATCTACAGACAGAAAAAAGGATGGCTATGTATATAACATGTCTAGTGACCAATATCTCTCTTCACAATTATTAGTGTTTAAACTGTAAGGTGAAGAAGAGCTATCTAAACATCCTATTGCTGAAAGGGAAGTGGCAAGTGAGATACACATTTATGGATGATTGGTTTCAAGCAATAGCTGAGAAGTCTCTCACCCATATAAAATGTAACAGAATTTATTGTTATGGAAGTGGTATAAGTATATTTTTTCAGTGTATTGCACAGAAGCAGATATGATCTCTCCTTCTGAGGTTTAATGATTTCTGTAAAAAGGCTTATTTTGCTGTGCTCTTTAGCATAAAGTTTTCAGGTTTGCAACTAAACGTAGATTAAAATTTTGAATGTAATAAAAAATTGTAAGCAAAGTAAATACTCAATTTGGAGGTCTGTATAGATTTTATAATTGTCCTAATCTTGACAATAAGAGAAGTATTGTATCTGAAACAGTGTTACTTACTCCTTATTAGGAAAACATGATTTATCACACCACAACCAAGAAGCTGGCTGTATGAGCCCTATTATTTAATAAGTATGATACTTTCATATAGTGTTATGATTTCTTCTCTCTTTTTGACTAAAATGCCTGGAAACTACACGAAATTGGCCTTGGGGAACAATCGAAACAAATCAAGCTCTAAAGTTATCAGCTTCCTAGAACTTGTCACGACTCAGAAACACAGAGACACAGGAAACAGAGACTTGGTTTGAAAACAGCAGAATTTGTTTCTTATTCATCTTGAATAACATTAGGACTTTTGACATCAAAATGGCCAGGGCAGTCAGAAGAAAGGGAAAAGATACTCAGAAGGCAACCCCTAGAAAAGTGGCTCTGATATAGAGCAGGTTTAGTATGGCCAAGCATATGTATGAGGAGAGAATTGCATTCCTCCTCTCTTACCTACAAAAAGCCTTCCAAGCACACACACTTCTCAATACCTTTGTCTTCTAGGTTGAAGGCTGACACCTCTCTGACCTGTGGCTTTGTAGTCGAGGAGGGAAGAAAGCACTCCCAGGCTACCTCAGAAAGCACCACAGAGCTGTAACAGAAAAATTAACAGAGCAAGAAAAACCTGGCTTCCACATTCTGCCAGCAATTTTATTCCTCATTGCATTATTTCTCATTTAAGTCAAGCTTGAAGTTTCTGGTTTGGTTTGGTTTTGGTAGCAACACACTTTTTCTTTTTGAACTAAGTTAAACTTGCCTTGCTGACATGTCTATTCTTTTATTTGCCAGATGGGACTAGCTTCAAAGGAGCATTTATGTTTATTCAATCCCCATCTTTTGGCAGTTTTACTAGTATTTAGTGAATACTTTAAGGGAAGCAGAAAGCACGTTTTGGGATATGACAGAGTCATCTGGGAAGAGACTAAAGTAGCTGACATATAATTTCCCACAAAACAAAGGGTTTCATGGCAAACTATTCAAAAATGCATATTGTCAATATAAACCAAAAGCAGAGATGCCACAGGGTCGCTATAAATGTCCTCATCCATAGAGAAAAGACCACAGTTTGGTCCTCACATTGCTTGGTTAATTTTTCTTGTGATGCCTTTGGAGGGCATAAGGTTCATTCTTGTCCATCTTTTCTGTGAGTCAGTCATGCTTAGACTTCTCAGAGAGCTCCAAATTATTCATTAGTTATTTACTAGACACTGGCTCAGAGCAGACAATTTTTGTAGGTGGCTTCTGAATTATTTGCTGCCTGTAGTGGTTGTAACTAATCCCATTATTTTCCTTCCAGGACATTTGAAAAAAACACTGTTTTGTAGCTGCAAAAGTGTTAACCTGCATTCAGTAAGTGCAAAGTTGCATTGGAGAGCGACCTAAGGATCACTTGCTTGTATTAATGCAATCAAGAAAAAGAAGGGGAAAACCAAGATTTGCATATGCAAAAAGAGGCTACAAAACTTATCAGCCGTGCTAGAGAGAAAAACTTGTCCCCAAAGTAGATAAACTGAAAAGATCTCTCTATTCATACTGCCTTCCCATAGACTCGTTTTAAATTATTTCAGCATTGTTATTTCCAATATAAAGCAGTATAAAGAGACAAATACCAAGTTATAAATGCCTGGAGGCTGGGAAAGGAGAGGGCAGCCACGCAGAATTTTTTTGTATTCCTTTTCTACATAAAAAAACGTAAGAATGACTGTACTGCTCAGAACAAAGTCAACTCTATCCAGCATCCTGACAGTGGACAGTAACAGATGTGTCAGAAACAAGAGGGCAATAGACATTAATACTCTCAGCTTCGAGAAATCTATGGCTTAAGGTCTTAGCAAGCCACTGTTTACATCTTTGAGTTTAATAACTTGTGATGGATTTTTTGTTGTTATTCCATGAATTTATTCAGTGATTCTTAACGTGTTTCAGCAAGGATTTTCTTCGTTTGCTGCAAACCAGCTGCTGTTTGATTCCTCCTGATCCTTTCACAGTGAAAAAGAGCAAACACCAATTCTCAACAGCCATTAAGTGCATCCTGGACCTATTCAGCTCCATACTGATGACTTTTATGTGATCTCCATTCCTTTCCCATATATTCCCTGCCATTCCACAGCTGAGCACCAAGCTGACAGTCAATGGACCTACCCATGGAGATGTCAGGATCTATTTTCTGAGGAGCAATAGCTAATTTTGGAACAGTAATTTTTCTAAGGATGTTTCTCTCTCAAGCTATCACTAATAATGATATGTCATTGCCTGTGAACGGTATCCCAAGCAGGAAATATTACAAAGCCAATTATCATTGCAAGTCTGTCATTTCTTAGGAAAGGCCATAAAAGTTGTTGCTGACTGTCTGGAAATATGCACCTACTGCATTTTCAAGTGTGTAAACTGTATTTCAGATAGCTCACATCCACGCAGGAGACCAGGTGTTTGAAAAGCCATCATGAGCTAATGCAGATCTTTGTATAGCCTGCAGGAAACCTGAGGAGCAGGGTGAGGGAATCAGAATTGCAAACATTCCTGAACCAGGAAGGGAGGTACAGGGATTGACTCGAATCATATGGGGAGGACGAAGAGGAGGAAAGCAGAAAATGTGCAGGGAAGCTGCCACAGGACACAGATCTTCCTCTTAGATTATTTGCTCTTACCTATTACTCTCATTGTCACACAAAACAAGACCTGGGGGATTCTAATAATTCATTTTGTCATTGAGGATATTTTAGAGAGGGAGGGCGCTGTCCTGGTAAATTAACAGGTAATTTAAGTAGTTCATAGGCATTTATCCCTCTTTAGGTACAGTTATTTCTCTGTAGACACTCCAGAGATATAAACTTAACATTATATTAGAGAGAAGGAAACACACAGCGATAAGAGAGAAGGAGACATACAGGAATAGTGAGACAGGAAAAGGGACATAAAAGCCTTTCTAGATCACTTATGCATTCAAGATTTGGGGGCCAAATAAACTAACGAAATAACGTAGAGAACTCAGGCACAATGTCTACACAGTGATTAGCAAACAAGCAATACATTTTTTCTTTCCTGCTTTCTAGCCCCTTGCATGCCTTCCCAACTGGATGCTTTTACTCAGGTCAACGTCTTTTTTAAAAAACACAAGTGCTTATTTTTTTAAGACCTCCCCAGAATAGAAATGTCAAATGTAAACATCTACAGAATCTCCAGGCTTTCTTTTATTTTGAACTTTTGCATAGCACTCATGAGATTACATCCATACTAAAAGGAATTCTGAACTATGCTATGGTGTTTTTCAGCTTCTGCCAAAGACTTCTTCGAAATTCACAGCTCATTAGAACCTTCTGACTACTTTATAAACAAAGCTTTGTATTATCACTATTATTGCCTAATTAAAATATATCTCATTTCAGAACTTTATTGCATAACATAAAGCTTCTGCTACAAGTTTGTACAACAATTACTACGCAGACTTCAGCTAATTGCACCTCTCAAACCATAGTTCTGCTATAAATTGGCACAAGCCAAACAATATAAGTAATATGAATTACTCCTCTCTAAAAAAAAAATTCTAGAGAAAGATCTTATAGGTTTTAAGCTCAGCTTTACAGAAGACACAGTTCAGCCTATAACTTTATACCTATAGCAAAGGGATAATTCTGCTTTTAACACCTCACAATATCTGAAAGGGTTTCTTGTACAACTGGGGGGGGCAGGGTCGCTTTTGTAATTTGAGGCTGCATTATGGTTGTTTGTTTCAGGAAGAATACGAAGTATGACAATTTAAAACAAACCCCAGTGAAAACTCTTCTAAATTACATCACCACAAAATCCACTAGCACAATGCCAGCCTTGTACTCTGCAGGCGTATCTACCTGCAATCTGCCTGCACTGTGAGGGCAGAAGAATAATTTTTGTGGTATGTTCAACATGCTTATAAATTGCAGTGGGTGTGTTGAGAAAGACAACATAACTAAGACAAATGATACCCAGCAATACTTCTCGCACATAATATATATGTCTGCCTTTCTGTCAGAGTCCCTGGGGGAAAAAAGAGGGAAGGGAGCCAGCAGGTCACCAACTAAAGAGTGAGGTGGAAGGTGGGTACCTGGCAATTGCGTGGGAAGACACAAAAAGGGTGATAGAAGTAGCGAACTCTTCGTTTTCAGAAGCAAAGCCCAAACCAGCTTGAGAGGAGGGGACATGTAGAAAGATGTGACCACCTAACCTATGCTTGCAGTGTGTTCATCTGAACATTGATTTTCACTTTTGTGTCGCCCACTAAGGCTTGAACTGCTTCCATCAGTGTCACAGGGATAAATTCACAGCTATGAGATGTTGCAGCATCTCATAATGTCTCTTTTAATAGAGAGGAGCTGGGTGACACAGCACAATGTTAATACAGTGCTCATCGTCACACATTGCAATGACAGGACAGTCCTGTGCCAGGCTGAAATTACTGTGATTGAGATGGCTCTTCACCATAAAGGATGCAGGTCACAACAGTTACATGACAGAGAAGACAAGGGGCCAGATCTACAAACAGACATAATCACAGCAATTCTCAACAGTAAAAATTTACAACTCCAGGTAGCCCTGCTGCAACTGGAGCCTCATCCCATCACAACTGGGGTGTCCAGGTGGGAGCCAGGCTCTTGAAAATGGGACAGGATCTTTTAGTTTTGAAAATGATGGTGGGACCCCAACACAGTCACAGCTTAGAGAAAGACACCTTCCTCTACAGTGAGTTCAACAAAGATGACTAAAATGGTATACTTAATTTGAATGCAAGTTAGCATAATTAGCCTATTTTTAAAAAAGGAAAAATCAAAAATCAGCAATGGGAAGCAGAACAGAAATAAGAGCAGTTTATATGCAATGGTCTCACTGCCCACCATTCCCCTGCAGGTAAGTCCTTGCTTTCATAAGAGCTTAGGATTGTCTGAGTTGCAGTCATCTCTGTCCACTCCACCTGATCCCCAGGAAATCCTTTCTGCCCTCTCCAGAAGGTCTATGTGTGCCCTCCAGCCCTTGCTCTCATGAGAGCAGACCCCAGTCCCAGCTACGGCTGCTGACAAAGTCAAGTCCCTCCTGTCCTCACCAGAGCAAGGTGCCCAGGCAGGAGCAGCCACCCTCCCACTCCAGACACTCCTTCCACCATGCTCTCTTCGAAGGGACAGCTGAGCACAGCAGCAAAACCCAAATGCTGCCCATCACAAAAAGTAACAGAAGAATTTATCAGAACAAGGAAAAAACTAAAGAGGGGCAAGCAGAATCATCCAAGAGATGCTATGAATCAGGAGAAATATGATGAATGTGTGCAAACAATGAATGCAATGGAGAAAGGTTCGGTCTTTCATCTTCTTTGCTAATGTGAGAATTAAAGGGCAATGAATGGCAACAGTAAATGATGGATTCAAAACAGAGATGGCTCCTCACATGTGTAGTTCAGCTGTGTTGTGGATACAATAATTACTTGGATTTGAAAGGGGACAGAAAAAGAATCTTGGATGAAAAAAGAAATCTATTTAGCAGCACTGAATATAAGGCAACATTTCTGACTTGGAAGCTACAAAAATCACAGATCAGTGGTTGCTTGGAGAATATTTGGATAAAATATCACCATATGCTTGTGTG
>NW_009646500.1:2125931-2176960 GCF_000708025.1 Charadrius vociferus
AGGCAGGAAACTGAGGTAGACTCAGTAAAACCAGGCTCATGGTCTCATGAAAGATGAAATTCTGTTTATTGAACAGAAATTGGTTTTTAAAATGTTATATATGAAGCCCCAGACCCACTGGATATGTTAGCCTAACTGAAAATAGGAGGGTGTCATGCATCCCTGCTCAGAGAACAGCAGCACAGCTCTCTCTTGAAGGTAAGCCTTGATACTAGTAAGCTTTTTCTTATGAAAAAATAGAGATCTATTCTTTTCCATTACAGGCAATCACTGTGCTTCGGAATGAGCCTGAATCCTTCTTGGATTTTTATTAAATAACCATAGTGGGATGTGGAAGAAATAAAAAAGCTTGACTCTAAGGTCACTGTCAGAGTAGGACAAGACAGAAGCATTAAATGAGTATTTAATTAATAATACAAGAGTGGAAAGAAGGGAGCCAAATAAGCAGGACAATATGACACTTTTATAGTGTCTGAGAAACTTAAACTCAAGATCTGGTACCATGACAATCAGCAAAAAGGCAACATAAGGGACCAAGAAGAGAAAAGTAGAGGAAACAAAGAAATATTAGTCTTGGGAGAGTCTTTGTCTCTCTGTTAGGAGATTAGACCTGACGGCATTATGAACTTTTACTTATTTAGGAGTTTAATTTTCTTTGCAACAGAATGTACAAAGATGCAGAAATCTTTACATCAGAGAAGCAAAGACATCAATACCTGCACAAAACAGTATCAACCATGCCAGCATAACAACTCCTCTCTTCACACATGGTAGGACTTTTGATCTCAAAAGTAATTTTAACTTCTACAATGTGTAAGGGTTTTTGCTGCTGTATTTACATCCATCTTTAGTAAAATAAGGTCCTTATTGTGCTTAAACTATTCCTTTCCTCTTTTTTCCCTTGGGCTTCTATATTACTGATGATGATTTCCTTTCTACATCCATCTCTCTCTGATTATACCTTAATCAGTAAGGAAGGACTTGCCAAATAGGTTCAGGTTGCTACATTTCTACATTCTTCCAATCCCTTCAGGAACGTCATTCACAGATTGTAGCGTGGTCAGAACGGAAGCCCTTTACAGACCAAAAAGGACATAATTATTTCCCAGAGGAAAATATATAGCAGCTAGCACCGCTGGTTTCTGGCTAAGGAATTTGAAGATCAAGACTTAGCACCTGAAATACTGCAGTGCTTGAATAAATTCTTCTGGAAGTTCACAAGCAAGATTCATTTTATTCCAAGATCATGTATGCCAATTCTCAAGAGGGAGTTAAATTTAAATTTTTTTTAAAATGCCATTTAGCATTAGATCAGTTCCAAATTCTTGACATTTAACTTGGAAATGTCTTCTTACAGGATTGCTAAGGAAGGCACCTATTGGTTTTGCCCTGGGGAAGTCTTTCCCTCCCTCCCCATGTGTACACTTTGACTCTGTGATGTCAAATATTAGACTGCCTTTGAATGTTCTGTTCTTTAAACATTTTCCTGCCCATCACTTTTATAACTTTCCTGTTTATTCTATTTATTCATTTTCATCACTTTGATTTCATTTCCGGAGCTTTCTGCATTTTATTATTAGTATTTACAAGGGCTTAATGCTGGAAAATATGCATGATTACTGAATTATGCAAACAGAAACCAAGCAGTGCACACAATTAAAATCCTCATCTCACTGTTATTATGAAGCAACCAGATGAAGTTTTCAAATGCTGCTCACCACTTCATCACCTTGACAATTGCTGTGCTAGCCTAATTAAAAGAGAGACGGATCAAAAATGCTAGAAGTAATGACAGCACTTTGACAAAAGAGGCAAGTTTAGCTGGAATCGCATTTCCCAAGGATGGCAGTGGTGTAATAATACAGCATCCTGCCACACCAGCACTATCTCAGAAGGAACAGC
Source organism: Charadrius vociferus (assembly GCF_000708025.1). NCBI lineage: Eukaryota > Metazoa > Chordata > Aves > Charadriiformes > Charadriidae > Charadrius > Charadrius vociferus. The sequence goes on from NW_009646500.1 coordinate 2,127,834, forward strand.
CTGTAGTACCTTCCCTCAGCCTATGTAAAATTGCAGACTAAAGGTCCTTTGGATGCTTCATTACAGGGAACAGTAAATATAGCTAATTAAAGGAAATCTCTTATTGATGTTACCCAGCCTTTTAGGAACAGCAAGACCTAAAACTGTCATACAATGTAAGTCATGAGTTCCGCAACTCTTAATTTTAAAATTATATATGATGTTCCTGTCAAAACATGTCCCAACCTGAATTATTATTATGAGTGGCAAAAACATGACATTTAACTCATAGGAAAAAAAAAAAAAGGGAAAATTTGGACTTCCTTTTAGCAGTAAATAACGTTTAAAAAGTGGCATCGAGCACATTTCAACAATCAGCCACAGGCTAAATAAGCGGGAAACGAAGCTCAATGAAGCAACACAGCAGATTGATTCATTAGGTTTGCATACCAGCAGAGCTTGGTTCGTACCCTGTCTTGAGTTAGAAGTAAAAATAAAAGCAGCTGCCTCAACTTTAGCCTTCCTGTAATACCAGAAAACATCAGTTGTGTTCTCATATGGAGAAAGCCGCAAAGATCACAGGCAGCTGTATTAAGATGACAACAGGAAACCGAGGTAGCAAGGTTTTTCTGTGCAAGGGTAACAATGGGAGGTTAAAGCAGCAATTTTAGTGGAAACAGAGATACATGTAATTGGTAACAACTGGAAAAGGTAATCCCTGCCCCTGTGGAATTGAAACACTTGCTACATTTTGTAATACCTCCAGAACAAGGGCTACTTTCCAGTGACCACTTCTGAATCCAGTAGAGCCAAACTGGGAAGATTCATACATTTTTTTCTCACCATCTGCCTGGCTGCAGCCGTGCATTTTATCAAACATACGCTTTAACAAACACAGCATTTACAATAAAAATATTTTAAAAATCTAGGAATCTGCTGAGACACGGTATTGCTAAGTCTGACTGGAGATTTGACTCCATCTCATACACAAAAACAGAGTCTCTAGTCATGTAGAACAGGAGATGCAACTACTTTTTATCAAAATTTGCTTGAGAAGTATTTTCTAGATTCCACCTTTCCTTTTCCTAATGTAGCATCAAAGGATAGCAAATACAACATAGCTATGATTTTATTATATGATTATGTTAGTATCTTACTCTGCATTACTTCTATGCTTCACTCCAGTATTTTTCTTATGCCTGGCACCCAGAGAAATCTCTGTTAAAAGCAGTACATAATGTATGATTATTATGTCAGCTTTTTTTCAGTCTTCTAACCGTGTCACAAGTTCTGTTGACTTTTTAATTAATAATTTGATAGCCATTGATAAACATTTCCTTAAACGCTAAGCAAACATCATTTGTATGCTGAAGTCACTGAACCACATTGGGTAAAGCAGTTACCACGAACTCATTCAACACCCAGACAGCCATAGCTTCTGTTCAGAACTTGCTGTTCAGCAGTTTCCCAATGTTTCCAAAGTTTTCTCACAGTGATTTCATAAGGAGTTTCAACTGACACAAATTAGCTCTGCTACAAAAAAAATGGGCAGTCTTGTCCTCCCCCATGCAGCCAGCTTCTTGTTTCCCTCCTTCTCCCCAGCTTGTACATCAACTCCGTCACTCAAGTAGTCAAATCCATCCTGACTGTTGAGGTAAGCTAAACATCGTCTCTAGGGTGGTATTTTTGCCAGGTTCAGTCTAGTCCATACAAGGTCACTGGTGTGACTCCCTGTTTGGTTGCACAAAGTCTTGTGCCCACTGCCCAGATAGAGCAGAGGAGGAGGGAAGTGTCAGATTAGCAGTAGGCAACTAGAAATAACATGATGCATGAAAAGGAAGTATGGTTTCTTTTGATGACAAAACCAGAATACTCTGGCTTAAATTGCTTGTGAAGCAATGGTGTAGTGTATGTAAGGCATGAAAGAAGGCTTGTGCTTCTCCTCATGCTTCCAGTGAAGAGCAAGAGTTCAAAAATCTCGTGAGGAGAAAAGAGATACTCGAGGAAAAGATCTAGGAAAGTGGCCCATGACAGTCACTTCTGAGGGCACTGATCATTTACAGATCCCACTGTGGCTGGACAAGTTGTGTTTATTAATTTGATCAAGCCGTAGAAATACTGAAGACTGCCCTGCATAAAGGTCTGTATATACTGGGCCGTTTTTTAAAAATCAGTTTGTCCAATTGCTGAAATTTCTCATGCAAATCAGTTACCTCCAGAAAGTGATGCTTGCCTGCACAATTGCTTAAAAATTGCCTAATCTGAATATACAAATGATCACAATTCCTGATCCAGTAGAGGCATAGCAGTGCACATTCAATTCCAGCAATCAGCTTTGCTGCATCAGTAACTGACTTCCTCCTCCCCAAGGATTTCCACTGCATTTACTACTTAATTTTTTATGGATCTAACAGCAGAAGTGCCTTTTTCTTTGCTTTTCCTCTCTAATAAGGGAGATGATGAAAGTTATAAAGCAAAGGACAACTTTTCCAAAAGTTTGACTCGGTGGTTCTACTTACTTTAACTGGCAAAATAGCCATGGTGATCCAATCACATACCACCAAAGGTTGCCAAGTTGTGTTCACATGAATTTTTTTTACCAGGAATCCTTTTTTGCCTTAATTAGGGCAGCAATTAAGGCCTCTTTCTATTACTAGCATTAAACATTTTCACCTCAAGACCAATAAAAAGAGGAGATACATTTGAGAACTTTAGTTTTTGTGGAGCAGCACAAATCACAGCCCTTTCAGCTGCTGGGCTTGAATGGTGAGCACTTATCACTGGGTAGAAACTGAAAACATGCAGAAAATAGGCAATATTGGTTTGGACAGAAAGTGTTAAAAAAAAATTCCTTTCCCAAAGAGATGGGGGAACCTACCTTCATTTCACAGCTTCCTTCACTCTGGAAAGAAAATGTTTGAGGGAGACAGAGCTGGAAACAGAAACAAAGACCTTATTTTAAAAGGCTTGCAACACTGGAAAAGAACACCAGAGCCAAATTCCAGCTGCCTGCAGCAAGAATCTAGTGAAAAACCTGCTTGTTCCTGCCATTTAAAATTTGTGGTTTTCTTTTGTAACCCTAACAGAGTCATTTGCATGGATGTTATATAGTGTTTTTTGCCTCTGGGTCTCTAAGGAAAAGGAAGTTAAACATCTCACCTTCACTAGGTACAACATTTATCACAACTATTCCACATCTTTAAAATGTGCCCGAGTCCCTTAAGAGTGCTTTAAAAGAGGAGAGAAAAAATGATAAGACTGGACAAAATGATCCAAGGGCTGGAGCACCTCTCCTATGAGGAGAGGCTGAGAGAGTTGGGGCTGTTCAGCCTGGAGAAGAGAAGGCTGAGATATTATTGCAGCCTTCCAGTATGTAAAGGGGGCCTACAGGAGAGCTGGGGAAGGACTTTTTACTAGGGCATGTAGTGACAGGATGAGGGGGAATGGCTTTAAACTGGAAGAGGGCAGGGTTAGATTAAACATTAGGAAGAAATTTTTCACTTTGAGGGTGGTAAGGCACTGGAACAGGTTGCCCAGAGAGGTTGTTGAGGCCCCATCCCTGGAGGTGTTCAAGGCCAGGCTGGATGTGGCCTTGGGCAACCTGGTCTAGTGGGAGGTGCCCCTGTCTATGGCAGGGGGGTTGGAACTCGTTGATCTTCAAGGTCCTTTCCAACCTAAACCATTCTATGATTCTATGAAAATCCCAGGACAACAATTTAAAAAATGTATTAAATGCACTTGAAACAATATCTCGGATGCATTGCCTAAGAAGAATACATTAACTCCTGAACATTCCTCCAGGAGGTTGCTGAGAGTTTGTATGAAAAGGAACATGTGTTCCTTTGGTTTCCATCTAATGCAATTGCAGTGATATTTCATGCCCATCAATATCCTAGTGTCTTCCTGCTCCTAGGGGAGTGAGAATACCAGGAATCCTCCTCCTTTTGTTTCTGTCATTCCTTTGCCATTGTGTTTGTACGACCACTTTTCCCATCTAAAACCAAAAAGAAAACAGAAAAAGTACAACCCCACAAAAAAAAAACCAAACCCAAAAAAAACCAAACCAAACCAAACCAAACCAAACCAAACCAAACAAACAAACAGAAAACCCAAACCAAACCAAACCCAAGTTATAAGACATATACCTCTGCAGTAGTTTTTAAATGTTTTAAGGCATCTTGAAAATGTATAACTCAAGAAAAAGTCAGTTAGAAGAAATAACATTTATATAAAACAGCTAGCCAAGAATAGCCAGTTGAACCACAAGGTCATGATATTTTCTGTAAAGTGAATTGGGAAACAGCAATATGGTTTTTTACATCTGTTGGTAATACATTCAATATTTCTGGTTAAAACTTTAAAAAACACTTACTAGTTCCAGCCTTATATGTATGAGGAAAAAGAATATTCAGAACAGAATACCACCTCCATTCAGCTCTAAATGACTAACAGCAGGACCCTACGATAGGCATAAGAATCAAGGTATTACTTAAATTGATTGCTTTTTTTCTAGAAAGGTTTTGAACGTATGTCATCACAAGCATACATTTCAATTTTACTACATCTGTCCTAAAATGTGCGAAAACACTCTTGTAGGCATATTAACAACATACATTCCCAGACAAACAACATTTATTCAATGATAGCACAAATTACAACCTGCCCAGGTCTCTTACCCCTTTCTTCCGTGTTGGCTGAGATCCGTAGATAGTCTTGCAGTATGGTAAAGAAACATGTTCAATTTTTCACTTACAGATGACTAAAAGTAGCTTAATGCATAAAACGAAGTACAACAATCAAAGGAAGCATCTAGGAAATCCAACATTTTAATTGAGACTAAACTCAATTCACAAGTTTTTCCACCCACACAACACCTGAAAAAGACTCTTGTCTCCTTGAGATCAGTGCCCTCTGGGTTTGTGCTGGCATGCAATCAAAATTCTCATTTACTTCTAGCACTTAATTTAAAAATAAAGGTATGAATTCGAGCATTTAATAACTTTCTTCTTCTGATTACTCATAAATCTTTATATTATTCACTGCTAATCAGCTTCAGAAGTTAGAACATTTTATGCACAATTGTCTCTCTTACTTCAATAAAAAAGAATCAATATGCCTTTCCATTCTCTTTCTCCCATTTGCTGCTGCAGTTAGTCTGCCCCCTCATCTGTTTTTATTAAGCTTTGCTTTATTTCTGAGATTGAATTCACAAGCTTAGCAAATGATGAGGCTGTCTCTTATTTCAGTTCCTTAATTTCCCTCCTAAATTAGCTGACAGCCTGCTGGGGTGCTGGGATGGACCACTGTGTCTTTTTCCCACTGTTGATAGGTTGCTCATTCTTCCATTTCTTTGAGTTAAACAGCAAAAGTTTGCTCACTAATCACGTTGTTTTCTTAATTATATTGTTGTCTCAGCTTTTCCCTGATGACTACCACCTTTAAATAAAAAGTAGGGGCTGATTTTTAAGGCTTATACACAGGTCAGACACTTACATGCCTTTGGCCCTCGAAGTTTTGCTGGATACATTCGATGCTGTATCAAGACACACAAGCCTGGCCTGTCTGCAGAAAGGAATATGATTCTTCCTCCACATGATCCCTGTTTACATCTCAGTGATTGAAGGTCACATTTTTTGCAACCTGCACCCATGTTACTCCAAAGATATATTTGAATTCCAACATTTGAGACAGACTTCGTTCAAATCCCACTGTGCAATTACTACGCTGCTGTTTAGTGTAATAAGGCAACTGCACGGTCTCGTGGCTTAGAGAACACGTAGGAAACATCACACATTCAAACACAAAGCTCAGTCATGGACCTCCTACCCTGTCCTTCAGATGCCAGCAGGGAATCATTTTCATGTCAACTGGAGTGCTTGTGTGCTCCCCTTCTGCTGCCAAAAAGGTTCTCACTCCTGCTGATATCTAAGCAATATTTGTCCTCCTTTGGGGGAGGAAGGTAAAAGACCACCATAAGCGTTACCTGCAGGCTCATTCATTCACCCAAGCAGGAAAGTCTGCCCGAAAAGCTGAATTTGCAGCCATCTGTGCCTATCATCTGCTCCAGTTGCAAACACATTGGAGGAAAAATCCCTAGAATTTCCTAAAAATGAACCTGCAGACTAGATAGCAGTGTAAAGAGAGAGCAAGAAGATCCACAATTTTTCTTAGTCAAGCTGTTTAACAAGAGAGAAAGAAAAGAAAGTCACCAGCTCTTACTTTTCAGAGTCATAGAAGCACTTACCAGATTTATTTTTCTGTTATCACAGTGGTTGCTTGCCATTGTTTTCCCTTACTATCCGCTTCAGAGCTAAGAAATTACTGAGCCAAATTGCTTTAGTCAGAAACAGTTTGCAGTGGCTTTATCCATCTGCCATTCCTTTCCTTCATTCCTCTGTTCGTTGGTTCAACTTTCCTCCCTCAAAGCAAGTCAGGAAATCTTGCCTCATATCTAATCTTCTGTGGAATTGCAATCACTTCTTTTAAAGGTGCTTCCTGATTTGTGTCCATTTTGCATGTAGAGGGATTTTCCTGATCCATGCTCATTTTGCATGTAGAGGGTTTGCAAGATGTGACTGCATAAAAAGAAAGTGACTTGGAACAGTGTTTCAGAGGCAGCCGAATGGCTGCTGGGCCTGGATTCCCCAGCCTACAGGGTAATGAGTCCATTCAAAATGTTTTGAGTTTGTTTTTTTTTTTCTAGAGCAGTGCAGGAAAATATAGCTAACTTACAAATTTATTTTTAAAAAATCACTCTAAAAGAAAGATGTGAAGAGGAGAGGAGTTTCACCAGACATACACGTTCAGACATACTCCAGCCTACGGAAGAGGCAGACGGACCTGTGTCTCTGAATACAGGTGGGGGCCTCCCTATGCACTGTTCGCTACAGCACTGACAGATATAACCTATAATGAAAGTAAAACATTTGTAACATAAAGATCCCATTTTCCATTTAAACTTGCTTTTTTCACTTGCTTAAACTTCAAAGCGGGCTGTAGTTTATATTCTGCTTTTTAAGTGGTACAAACAAGTATATTTGGTGCCATGATTCTCCCTTGCCCACAGTGGGGTACCTGGTGTTCTGACACAAGCCGTGCTGGAGTCTTCCATCTTATGAGCACGGAGGCTTCTCCTTCCTTCCAGCTCTTCTCATCATGTTATGCTCAGACTCTTGTCTGCCTCTTCAAATGCTCAGACAATTGCGACATCAGTGAAGACAAACTAAATTTCTGACTAATGGATACTGTGACAGCGTAATTATCTCATGGCAGGAAACATTATTTACTTATTATCCAAACAAGTCTAAAGTTATAGAAAAGCAAAACTCTGCTAAGGGGAAAACCTGAGATTCTGTCTTCTGCAGAAAAGGTTTGGAGGGCCGGAGAAGGATCATCCCTCCAGAGTTATTTATCCGCAGCCGTTTCAAAAGGCTAGGAGAATATTCTTGGTCTTTGATCATGGACCTCTTTAGTCATCCAGGAGAAATTTCTGTTCTTCCTTAAATTGCCTGTGCCCCTCAAGTCAGTCCAGATAACCTACCCTCTTGTACCTTCCACCTTGGGGAGCTTCCCTGGCTCTTAAAGTCCTAAGAGATGCTTAGGTCCTAAGGTCCTTATATTAGGTCCTTATATTAGCTAAAGGTAGACCCCAACCTGTGATCATAATAGAAAGCGTATTTTGAGCATCCCTGAGACATGCTGCTTTGACTTAATTCAGAGCTACTGTCAAAAGAGGAGGGTTTTGTTATCTTTCGTGTAGTAGCCTAATGGTTAAAACACCTACCAAACAAATGGGAGATCTAATCTCAAAGCAGCACTTCTCACATAAGAAGGATACTGAAGAAGGAGGTTTTGAAACACAGTCTTTGAGTGGCCAGGAATACAAGATTCACAGGACCAGGTAATGAACAAATAAAATGGAGTATAAATCTGCCCCAGGAATTATGAGTTGAAGAGGACAGACCAGGTCTCGTGGCTCTCTTCCAGAATATGTCTTGATTTTATCCAGTGCACACGTAATCTAAAATGCATAAACTTTCCTAAGAAAACAGACGAAAAGATGCTAAACATAGAATTACTCTCATAACTTCTACAGCATTAGATAATGAAGGAAGCAGTAAAAGTAACAGTTCCAAACGTGCAACTGTTGTGAATTCAGAAGACTTTCTCCTTCTAGGAAGGAACACACAGCAGGCAGTGTATTTATTCTGCTAAGAAAGATTCTTTAATAAAGTAAAACTAGTGCAGAAGACAAAAGGTGGATACTATTGAGACAAGCATTCTTTTTCAGAAACTTTCTGTAACTAAGTTTAACAAAAATCTTTACAAATGACAGTAAGAAAAATTTGAAAACTAATAATTTTTGAGAAATACTTAGGCATGCTATAAAGCTACTACAAATCCTCACTGGAGTACATAATTTTGTAATATTTCAAGTTGAAAGCTGAAGAATAAAGGAATGCAAATATCTTCCAAATCCTCTGATTTTATTCCTGTATCTTCAACTTGATAAATAAATTAATAAACATTTGATGCATAAGTTATTCTTTATTAGGCAAAAAAGAAAATGTAACTGTCGGCAAAGAGCAATGTGCGCTATTAGTACAGCAATGACAGAAGGCATAATATTAAAGGGGTGCAATGTGACCAACTTGAAACAGCCCTCTGGGGAATAAAATAGGCTAGTGCGCATTCATAGATGAAAAGTTAGGAAAACATCAGAGGCTGTTCGACACGAGCTTTCAACAGCAGAGCCGTGCCCCTCCAAGGTATACTGGAGCTCCCCGTTATGCCATATGTTCTTTCCTGTGAGCCAAAATTCAATTCACATCACTGAAGTTTCTCACAAATAAGACTAAAACAAATACATGTGGCCCACAGATCTCATCAAAGAAAAAAGTTTTGCTCCACACTTGGAAAAACAAAAAAAGTATATACATACTACATACAAAATAGAAAGGTTCTTTGTTATTTCTGCCTGCTGAATTCTAAATGCATGTTTTAAATTGCTAAGGAATATGCATATTTTGAATTGCTAAGGAATACATTTTCAGACACTAATGATAGCAAGCTGCTAGCTAGAAGCCAGGATAATTAATTTAGCAGGCATAGAAGTATATTGCTAACAAAGCAAACAACAGGTCACAAGACCTGTAACAAAAATACATACTAAATTTTCAAAACGAAGTGTGCTAGAAAGGCATGCACTTCTCCTATTTCATAATACCCAGGTTATATTGAAGATAAATAATGAAATCTAAACCAAGACATTTTTGAAATAATTTACATAGTACTCCCACGATAAGTGAAGATCAAGTAGAATAATTAATCGTCCTTTCTGAGCCAAAAGAGATAGGACCAGCCACAAAGACACGTGGGAATAATAAAGAACTAAGTCTAGCTGGTTTTATCATGAAATTCACAGTCTACTTAGAGAAAATGTTGCCTTTAGTCAGAGAAATGCATGAATAATAATGAGACTAAAACACTCTCATTGGCATAAAGGAAGACCCAGTTATTACTAAATGTTATAGGGGGATTTACCTAGTATAGGTTGTTTAGACAGTGTCAGCTCCTCATTGAGGTAGCTGATATGGCCAAGGAACCCTAGAATGACAGTGGCTAAGGGAGACTGTGGAGGGACACAGCTCATCAGCCCCTGAACCTGTCCTTACGTAGCTCCTCATCTCACATCAAATATGTACCAGGTTTTCAAGGGACTGGGAAGGAAAGTTGTCCGTGTTTTCTTAAACTGAACACCCGAGAGTATTTTGGAGGACCTGAGGATAGTTAGAAGTCACAAGCCTAGAGAGATTGAGCAGTGGGGACTCCACCTCTGCTGATAATGTGCTGTGGTAGATCATTTTTGCCAAGATCCTTGTGAATCTTAGAGCATCCAATTCACTGATTTTTTGCATGCCCAATTCCAATAGAAAACAGTAAAACTTAGGCATCTAAAATGTTTGCTGAGATCTCAACGCCTCTCAACCACCTACAGTCTGTATGTGGAGCCAAAAGCCCTGTATGAGAGAGGTAAGATTGTCTCCAGAATCAGGCTAAGACATATCCCCTACATGCCAAAAAGATCCTGAGGCCTATTGCTTGTATAACTTTAGGTCACTTCACAGGAACAGGTGCTAAATAAACATAAGATATGTTCCCACAGACGAAAAGTTACTTGCGAATGCATGTTGAAGGGAACAAGATACAACTACGCTGTGCCCATGGAATACCATAAAGCAAACGAATGCAAAAGCCAAAGGCTATCCACACATAAAGAAGATATAAAACATTTTTTTCAGAAAAATGCATGTAATACATAACAAAAAATTGAAAAAGAGAAGATAATTATCTATAACAATTTAGACACATATTAGGCCTTCAGTAGACCACGTATTCCCCAGGAATAGCTAGGAAGTCCAACCTTTCATAAGCCAATACATCATCCTTTCAAAAAATAAATATGAATTAATATCCCCATGGTAGAAGTCAAAATAACAACACATGCTTTAAAAAAAAAATATTTTCCTCAATGCTCTGTATTGTGTTGTGAGGTTTCTAATCTGTCCTACACTCTGGCACCAGAAATATTTACTTAAAGCCCTTCCTCTACTCCAAGACTGCTCTGAAACATCCATCCCTTAAAGAAGTTTATTCTCATCAACAAACACTGATGCTTACCTGTCCCAGGTCTGAGTTACTTTGCCCTTTAGACTCATAAGGCATGCCTTGATCAATGACAATCAGGATGCAGTAGCTATGGGGACTGCAAATCCCTCCAAAGTCATGCTGGTACTCCTTTCTCCTAGAGGTGCGGCTATCCACAATGCATACCAGTGACTCGCAGTGATCAGAGTACTACATGCTACAGACTAGTTTGGCTTCCTCTTCCAAAGGAGGGTCACAAGTTAGGTCTGGCTAGGTTTGGGGAATCTGTGCATAACAGATAACCCTAAATCCTCGCCTAAACTACTGGATTAGCCCATACTTTTCTGGGCTGAGTCAGCACCTTGTCCACAGCTCTGAGTGTTGCCCTATTCAAACCATGCTCCAGATCAAGAGTTGTGATCTCCTGCTTTAACAGGCTGCCATGAAAATCCAAGAGGTACATTCCTTGTAAAAGGAAATCATGCCTAGTAAATCTACTAAAGTTCTTCCTCTGCCTACTGGGGTGTTATAGAAACAATGGAGCCAGATTTAGATAGAATCAAATATACTAATTAACCTGAAAAACCCTTCACAAAGCCCTATAAATTATACCTTCTTGCCCATTCTTTTTAATTCTTCTGGATTACTTCTGTGTAAGCATAAGACTGGCTGTTTGCTACTTATTAAAGTCTTGTCTTCCCTCATATCCTCTAAAACAAATGATCCACCGTAAGACCAGGAAAAAACATAACTGCATAACTGCCATCTGTCCATTTTTTACACGGCTCAATACCAAAGACATGAAAAGAGGAAGAGTTACAGAGAGACGCTTCTCTTCTGTTCCAGCTTCAACTGAAGCACTCCATCTTCAAACAATGACTCTTCTCCGTATTACAGACACCATTATCCCGTCTTCCTGTGACATAAAAACTGCCTTCTCATCTCCTCTAAAGTCCCCCAGTTGTTTTGCAGAATCTGCTGGTGTTCTTGGACAGCTTCAGAATAACCTTCATCCGTTTACTTTGAAGATTTCTCATACACTAGAATCCCCCTGTATTTTATATTTTCTGTTTTATAGTTTTGACCACAGACACAGAGAGTGTTTTTATCTGCAAGACTAAGTCAAAAATAAGTTACAAGACACCAGGTTACCCCTATAAAAACAACTTTATCTGGAAAACTGAAATAAATTATGGTGGTCTAAAGTAAGACTAGGTTTTCTTAAATAATTTATTCCTAGCCCTTGACACTGACAGAAGAACTATGTTCTATGCTTGTCTTTGGATTAAATTTGAAGGATAAGAAAAACACTTCAGATGATTTGCTGCAGTGAGTTCTCACCAACATAAATGGCAGAGGTTTAAACCCCTTGAAAGAGCATATCGTCTCTATTTCTAACCAATTTATGAGTGGCTACATGGCAAATGTAAAAAGGACAAAGGATCCCTCTTTTAAAACCAGAAAATACAGTAGTTTGTCAGAGGTCCATTGTGACAGATGAATGATGCTTTGGGTGTTTCTCTTGCAAACAAATCTGTACAACAGCATAGATACCAATAGACACAAAGTGTGTTAAACTGTAAAATAATCCAGAAAGGATAAGCATTAAGAAATTTCTATTTCTGGTGCTTTAATTGCTGTTTCATTTAGTTTATTGAACCATCAAATTAGTTTAATTGAAGGTGACAAATATATTATACTCTTCCAAGAATTAATTTGGACTCCCAACTATATTTCAAATTAACCTTCCCCTATATTACCAGATTCCCTCCACTTAATTTTTCAGTAATCACTTGGAATAACAATATATTTTATACTAGGTAATTCTTATGTATATTCTTTGTGTTTACTTTAAACCTACTACAAAAACAAAAGCATTTCTGCAACTCTAAATTTTTAATCATATCAGGATACTAGTTCCTGCCAATAGCAGATGTATTCATAAAAAACAAAGCTATTATTTGCCCACCAATTATTATAAAGTTGATTATTTCATTCCTCAATTAACAAAGGAGAAGATAGAAGGTGTTATTAAATGAAATCTGGACTTATGGATAGCCCTACATAAAACTATTATAAAACAGAATAATTTTCACTATCAATTGCAGTTTGGTTTCTAAATGAGAATAATTCTGATATATCTTTTGAAACTTTTCTATAAGAATAGTCCCTAATTCAATATTTTTATCAGCATATATAATGTGATCATGCCTCAGTAAATCAAAAGCTTTGGCCAGGCTGATAGCTATTACAGACAATTTATCATTACCACTTTATTATTAATAATGGAATGATATTTCCTCTCTTGCAACCTGGAACTGCTATGAACTATTTTGATCACTGCTTGCAAGCAGGGTAGCCAAAATCTTAACGTACAACCCTCTCCTAATAGAACAGGTAGTTACGTGTGTGCAGTTAGAAACCTTCAGTCTCAGGGATAAGAATAGCTTCATTTTCTTAAAAATACTAGAGAAATTGTTAAATAATTAAATCATAAATTAGTGCTTCTCAATATTTTCTGTGGGCATCACTTAAAAGTGCCCTGGGAATCTTTATTTTTCTTCACTTCATACACTACTTTTTTGAACAAAATTAGAGCTCTCTCATTACTAAGCAGTTATCTATGAAAATAATACATTTTCCCTTTGCACTGTATACTGGCATTTCCAAAATGCCTGCTTAGGGGCCAAGGTCTTTCACAGGTAGAAGACATGTATAAAAACTATAAAGGACAAACTAAATAAAAGTTATTCTATGCTTTTTTAGTATCATGTCTCTTCTTAGCAATGGACCTGTGGTGTGATGAATGTTATTTAAATTACCATTTGCAGACATAAATAACATTAACTAAAGGTAAAGACATCAATGCCTCCTATTATGTTTCTGGCAGTCATAGGTAAGGGATGCTGTTTAAACATTCACCTGCTATTCATCTTTATTTGTGGTGAATTTGGAATGAACATTAGAAATTCCTTTTCAAATCTAACCATGGAAAAGGTACTTCTAAATAAGCCCTGAGAACTGTAAGTTGTGTGATGGCAACCCTGCTCAGACTTTCCTATTGGGTAGTTTGTGATTCATCAGGTTTGTTCATCAGGATTGTGTGTTTAATTCCAGCTCACTATGTATACTGGCATGTCTTTTCCCTGTGTTTCTTCTATTCTAACTAGGTGAATAGACGGCATATCTACAGGATGAACATTTGCAACTTAAACATGTCAGCATGGTGTCCTTGCAGCAAAAGCTTGCTGCGTACTGGGTTTCATTAGCCATCAGGTTCAGGGGAGCGATCCTTTCCCTCTGTTCTGTACATGTGAGACCACTTCTGGACTGCTGTGTCCAGTTTTGGGTTAACCAATACAAGACAGACATCAGTATACCAGAGCAAGTCCAGCAAAGGCCACCAAGCTGGTCAGAGGGCTAGAACACAGGACAGCCAAGGAGAGGCTGGGGTAGCTGGGCTTGTTCAGCATTTAGAGGAGAAGGCTTCAGGGAGGCATCTTATTGCTGTCTACAGTTACCTAATGGGAAGACGTAGACAAGACAAACTCAGACTCCTCTGGAAGGTGTACAGCAACAGGATGAGAGGCAACAGACACAAACTGGAACAAGGAAATTTCAACTAGATAGCAGAATATTTCTATTCTTCACCACCACCAAGGGTGATCAAACACTGGAACTTCCTGCTCAGAGAAATTAAGGAATCTCCATCCCTAAAGATATTCAGAACTTCACTGGACACAAAGTTGAGCAATTTGATTTAGCTGGCCCTGCTTTGCACAGCGGTTTGTCTAGATGATCCCCAGAAGTCCCTTCCAACTTAGACTACTCCGTGAGTCTATAAATTGCAGACAGCTGCATGCTGCATTCCTACATGCACCAAAGAGGATGCGATCCCTTGTCACAGTTTGTGCAAATGACTTACTTTAAATGGCTTCTGAACTGGACCTGGCACACATCTCCTCAGTTGGCCAGAGAGTCCCAGATGCCTGGAAAATGGGCAAAGCTAGCAGGTAGCTGTCTGCACCTGCCTGCATCAACATGGCCTGCAGGGAACGAAGTATCAGTTATGTTCTTGATGAAGAGATATAACCAATCACTTCTACTTTCAGATATTACATGTGATGAAAAAAGCATCAACCTGTTGCCAGTTGACTGGTTTCACACCCCTGTGAAATATTACCACACCTCCCCGTGCTGCTTGGTATGGTAGGCTCTTGTTCCCTACCTCTGCGCTTCAAGTGGTATCTGCACACATTTCACTTTCCCATTACTCTGTGTTTGAGTACCAGCTTGATCTCTCCTTCAGAAGATTTTTCTGTCTTGGGTCAGATGAATGCTACCTATAACTTCTGCTGCCTGACACCAAGCTAAAGTTCCTCTACAGTCAGCAGAGAGAAAAAGGCCTCTCCAGAGGTTGAGTCATCCCCATTTATCTTGGAAACAAGACTGCTAAATTTCTGAATAAATGCAAATCTCAGATATACACTCTTTAGACGCTATTTATGTCTTTAGCTGTCTTCATTTGTAAAGCTTTCAGTGAGGCCCAGAACAGAAAACCCCACAGGTTTTTGGAACAATTTAGAGTAATTTTATTAGCGTGACCTGCAGAAGGGGCACTAAGAGCGAGAATAAAAGGACCTTTACAGAACTGGTTTCGTATATGAAAGGGGGAGGGAAAACAGACATATGAATGATTTTGATCTCTGAAATAAGTTAAAGTTTTGTAGATGAGGGTGCCTTACACAAGTATGCCCTTACAAAAGGTACAGTATTCATGTAACACTCCAAATACGAAGTCTCCTTCAAAGAAATTACACCCAGGAACCTAATTCAGAAAACAACTCCTTCTCTTTTGCTCCTTTTCCAAAACCCTGCACCAGTATCAGTAATTCTCACAATTGGGACAATGCTGTTTTGCCAGTCTTACAGACAAGACTGCACAGCAGCATGAAGCGCCTTTTATCATCACATACAGTATTGAACCTCTCCTGGCTAAAGAAACCCACAGATCTGTTGAGACAACAGCAAGTCTCAAAAGCTGTAAATGGGAGCTTGGATGGCTGCAAAGTGAAACAACCAACCTGTAAAAGGAAAATCAAGCCTCTCCATTTGAAGGGTGCCAGCAGAAAATTTTACATCGTATTTGCACTTTGCTATGTCACAGGTTCTCTGTTCTTCCTTCTGGCACCATCTCCAAAGATTCAAGTTGTGTCAATTAATTTCAGATCAAGACCAGGAGTGTGCCAACAGCCTGCAGCTCCTGCTGAGCCCTCGCTGCATGACAAGGAGCCCACTGATCCAGGAGGTGCTCCAGCAGCATCTCTCCGGGCAGCTGACAGGCATCAGCCCATCCGGCAGGCATGCAGGGGTGGACTGGAAAGAGAAACACTCATATCAATGTCAGCCTAGTCACCAGGGTGCCCGGGCATAACAAAAGAGACATGTTAGAAACTGTCCTGGCTAGACAAGTGTAAAGGAGTTTCTTCCAGGGATGACAGGAAACCAGCCTCCTTTGGAGATAGAGGACGAAAGGAGAATGAGCCTCTCATCTTGTTCTCCTCCTGTGAGGAAAAGGGAAGATAAACTCATTACTTCACATATTTCTCAACACATCTGTAAATAAAAGACTACCATTAGCACTTTTCACCAGACATTATCTGCGTGTCAAAACTGTTTAGGGTATGACTCGATATCCTCTTCTTCAGAGAGCACGCAAGCAAGAAAAAGCTGCCTTTGATTTATTAAAGATGAACTATCAGTACTGTAAAAGGCAGAATGTGAATACACGTGCACATCCTAAGAGCAGGGCAGGATGAATACCACCTTCGCATTTACGTATAAAGCTTAGTCCACAGCCTTTCCTGTTTATTAGCCTGTCAACATTCATGCAGCCCCCGTACATCTACACTGATATTTTTTGAGAAGTTTACCTCTGTTTTATTTGCCCATGATTGCATCAATTTAGATGCAGAATGCTTCCCTGACTGCATGAAGTGTACTGACTTGGGAATTAGATTTTGGGGATAAATAGCATATGAAAAGAAGCATATGAAAAAAAAAGTCTTCTTTTTTAGTTAAATGAAAGACAGGGTGAGTTTAACTAGAATTCAAGCACAGGGAGCAAGGGAGAAGGAAACTAGTGAGAGGCATGAGGATAAAAGTCCAGTGCCTGGTACCACAGTACTTCCAAACCATGATCAGCTCAGAATTCAGTTCTGGATCTCTGGGAGTGCCAGGGGGCTGAGCAGCCAGAGCTGTGCTGGAGCTGATGGAGCTGTCTCCTTCAAATTATTCAATTTAGGTCTCAGCTGACAGTGAACAGGACAACACACTGTCACCTCCCACAACATATATCCCAGTCATTCCTCTGCAGAGGCCATTAATAGGTATGCCACCCATCTCAAGGGGATGTAGCGCACTGCAGCTATTGAGGGGATAATGCCTACATGCATTCCGCTGCTCCCCTTTTAATGGCCATATGTGGGGGTGTCATCTTACGAAACCCCTGAGAGCTGACCCTGGACCGGTGCTGTAAGGTAGCGCTGTGCTAAAGATGCTGTCAGTATCTCAGATAGAAAAATTCTGACCAGGCTGAGAGGTGTTGGAGCCCCGTTGTGCTCTGCCAGCTCCTACTTCCCATCACAATCTAACATGCAGAATTATCCTACCAGGCAAAGTAGCTCTCCTCAAAAGAGGAGATGACTGTGGGTTGTGACATGTAAACAGCATGGACAATGGAAGCAGTCAGACCTAGTTCTTTGCCTGAAGAGATACTTAAAACTTTTTCATATTCACAGCAAACAAAAGAGCAGAAAAGAGAGAGAAAGAAAAACTTGGTGGAAGATTGTCTTTTATGCTGCTTATGTCCCAAAACCAAGGCTGTTCTTTGCTTTCATACAGTTGTCAGAGGGTTCTCAGTTACTAACTCAACCAAAATGAAATAATCTTCAGAAGCCAAGCGAGAGCTCACTGCGGAAGACAGTTTTTGGACAGCTTTGTTGTCACTGCTGACTTGTTTTTGTTTTCCATGCAGCACATTATGAAGTGCATACTATTGGCACCGGGGGTCCCCTGTGTCCTGTTCTGCCCTGCTGCTCCGAGGAGCCATGTGCTCTCACTTTTCAGTGGCTGCACAGAAGCAAGTATTTGCTCATTTTGGTGACTGCCAGCCTTTGTGCCTTCCCCCATGGCGGTGGGCACAAGCTTGTCAGCGATGGCAGCACCTGCCAGGCTAAAAAGCCGTTCAAAGCAAGCCTTTGAGGGGAAACAGCCGAGCATGAGGAAGGCAGTCTGGCTCTGAAACATGTCCTTCAGCAGATCTCTCCAGCTGCCCGTGTTCCCCGCAGGCAGGGTTACTGGCAGGCATGGTGACATCCCACCCTCCCGCATCAACATTTCATGCAGTTCAAGCTTCAGCCTTACCCCGGTGGAGCTCAGGGGCAGCTCTGGCAGAGCCAGCCCCCACCACAGCTCCGAGCGGCTTTCCCTTTCTAAACAACCACCATCGGGAGGCTGCTGCTGCCCGTCACGCCAAATGGCATCGTGCTGCAGCAAAACACATCGCGACACTGCCAAAAGCACAGCAGCCGCAATAACCACCGGCCCTCCCTTCCGGAGCTTTATATCTGCCGTTCCGTCAGGTAGGCAGAAAGCACCAATGTACTTAGAAATCTGGCAACCCATTATGTGTCTCCAGTATAATTCTGGTTTTAATCCATTTTTGAGGTGCCTGGCAGTGTCTGCAGCACTTCCCAGCCCAGCCAGATCTACCTCCTGTGTTACTGCCCGCAGTCTGGCGCTCGGCTTTCCACCTCACCACATTCATCAACAGGCAGGAAAATGATCTAGCAGGGCACACAACACTGCAAAGCAGCAAAAGGCACCAGAAGTCAGACACGTTTCTGCCCAGCGGGCAGTTTGAGCCAATGTAAAGTTCAATATGTGAAATCTCCTGGTGACAGGGAGCACTCTGCCCTCAAAACTGGTCCCTGATATGCGACAGAGTCACCCTTGGCTCGATCCAAATAGTTAGCTGTAGCAGTAGAAATTCTGCTGGAACCAGCCACCTTCAATCCATTTCTTTCCTGGGGGTGTCAGGCTGATGCGCAAAAGCCCTGGAGCAAGGGAAAACGAAACACAGTCATTTCCAAGCTGCCTCTGCTAGATGGTCTTCTGTGAAACCCTGCAGAAATTTGAAAACTGTTACCTGCCAGTAACAAATTGGCTCTCCTTGCAGGCACCAAAATGTATCATATCGGGTGGCTCCAGCCCAAAGCACGGAAACTTGCTGTGTCAGCACATCTGGATTTGTGTTTTGGCAGGAAACTATAGGTTCTGGGGGAAATTAGCAATAATGGTGCTCAGCTTTAGACCATCTGAGCTGAACACAGACATTCAGCCTAAATTAACAGCATAACCCAAGCTCAATATGGACAAAAATTGTTTCCCAAAGCTACCAGCACTATCTTCTTTTTCTATGCAAAGTATAACACATCCTGCCTGACACAAAAGCTTACACCTCAAGACTGCTTTCTACCCAAGTATCCTACTAGGTCTTCATAATGTTTGAATGTGTCTCTCTGCAGCTTCCAACTGTGTGTTAATACCATAGTTTTCTGCATAACATCTCTAACTTCTGTTTTTTTCCATTTCAAAAAATGCTTCTCATTTTCCACTGCCAAAAATATAACATCTTTTGGCTCAACAGTGACAAGAATTTTCTGTCCAATCTTACCTACAGCACTGCACAGTTTGACCTCTCCGATCTTATCATCCCCTCTCTTTATCTATCCTCCCTCATTTTGTGTCATACTGAGCATCACCCTGTTACCTTAATCTCCTATAGCCCTGTTTACCGCCACCACCCTCCACGTGTTGTGCCTTGGTCAGCACTGAAATACAGACTCCTCTTCTGCTCATCACAAGAACAGCCATCACAAAGTCCCTGCGAAATCTGCTAGCTACAGACACCTTCACGTCTCCTCACATGCTCACCCTCCTCCTTGGAAGGAGCATAAGGCCTTGGAAAAGCCAAGTACTGAAAACCTGAGCTGCCTGTCCCTTGCTAGACCCCAATAACCCGTCACGTGCTCAAGGGGCACTTGCAGAACAGAAGAACATCAGCAGCCCCAGTAGGTAATTCTGGCTGGTGGCTTGTACTGCTGCTTTTGTTGAAGTCTTACACTATTGAAAGGGGATGTGCCAGCCCGAGCCGGCACCGCAGCAAAGATAGCTGAGCAGCCGGGGCTGAGTTAAGAGAAAGAGAGCAGTGCCCATTGCGCAGGGGGTGCCCCAGCCCCTCACCTCCACTGGGGCTCCCTCCAGCACAGCGTCAGCCCTGCTACCCACCTTGGAGCCCTTCTAGTTCACAGCACAAAACTCGTCCAACACAGTGACGAGGTGATTGCTCTATCTGTTCCAACAGGCATATTTCAGGCTGGACACTGTCTCTTATTTTGCTCAGACAGGCTGTCTGCTACCAATTACATGTGACATCTTGAGCGTGTGAAAGACAGTGTGACTGCAAGCATAAGGGGGATAAAAGTTTTGCAACTATTATAGAGAAACAAAGCTTCCAGAGATATGAAAAATAGAATATAGACAAAAGAAGCTTGCTCCTGAATACTTAACTCAATGATACTATTGCAAAGATACTGTTGAAGGAAGACC
The DNA here is from genome assembly GCF_000708025.1 of Charadrius vociferus. Taxonomy (NCBI): domain Eukaryota; kingdom Metazoa; phylum Chordata; class Aves; order Charadriiformes; family Charadriidae; genus Charadrius; species Charadrius vociferus. The sequence continues at coordinate 2,148,132 of NW_009646500.1, forward strand.
CAGAAACAAATTTAACTCTCGGAGATGTGATCAGAGCCTCCATATTAAAAGGCCATATGCAGTCGCTAAATAGACAATTAGAGCATGAAAGGTAACTCTCAGGGACATCTGTATTCAAAGCAAAAGCAAATATCACATACTGAACTGTGAAACAGCCAGCTAAGGAGGCTTACCAAAATAAGGGAAAATGTGGAAAAAGAAAAAAAAAAAAAAAAAAAAAGAAGCAAGGTAATGGTAAATTTCTTGGCATAAATTCTAATGATTTTCCCTCCTCTCTTTTCCCGCTCCATAAAGCTACATTTCCATGTATTAAGTCTCTTTGGGTTTATCTCTAACTCCAGTAATCTCAAGGAGAATTTGGGCAGAACTTGAAGACTCTAAAGCTTTCAAAAGAAAAAGCTTTGTTCAAAAGTTTGCCATGCCTGGTAGCAATAATCCAGATTGACACCAAGAATGCAGCTTGTGTAGACACCTGAGTTTTTAATGTTTGCCACTTTTCTCTCTTGTAGATCTTGCAAATTATCTTTTTTAAAATATATATTTTAAAGATCTTTAAAATTTTAAGTTTTCCTGACAGAACAGATAGCCTGATCATCCTGAGGTCTTCTATGCAATCGCTCTTTGTTCTGCAGTTTCTCAGTACTTTTATTCAAGACTCTTCTTCATCATCACAGAAGGTAGCTAATGAGTTGCATTAGTTTATAGCTCATAGACACAATTGAGAGCCATTTCCAAATTTTTGCTACTAGCCATTTTAAATAACTCAAGTAAGTCTCCAGCAATCAACATTCCAGTGAAGTTTTCAGAGGGCAGGCAAAAACTGACCTGTTTGTGCCAATTCCTCGGGTGATGTTCATCTTCTCAGGAACTGTCCCCAGCTTTCTATTTGCATTTCCCCACTCGTGAACAGCACGCACCTTGCATGACGTTGACAGCCTTGTGTGATGTTCATAGAAAGTGGATTATGAGCAATGATAACAGATAGACGGTGAATATTTACTGAGAAAATAACAGACTAACATTTTAGAAAGGCTTTGCTCCTCTATTGGTCTTCAAGGACTCCAGCCAGAATTTTAGCATCTTTACCTTCAACATTGATGTGTCCTAACCTAAGAGGGAATATTTTCAGTATTTCAGTGTACTATACAGAACCTAAAGATATCAGTAAATCTCCTCACCAGGTGTAGAAGTAATAGGTATTGCCACAAAACTTTATTTTAGCCATTACTCCAGACCAAATCCTGAGTTGAGGAAGCAGACCCTTCCCTGAAATCAGCTTCGTCTTCTGGATTCTCACCTTTGTGTATCTGGATTAGACTTCAGGCCTCATTTGTTTTCTCTGTACAGGTAACAGAAATAAGAGTTTCTTCAGGCTAATATAAAAGTGAATCTGAATTAGAAAGTGTTTTCCAAAGTCTTATTTCAACTTTTACTGGTTGTTAGCAATTGAAAAAAAAGCATAACAAAACTTATATTAATAGTTACAGCTATCTAACTATGCATCCTGACTCAGAAACCCATAACAAAGGTTATCTCTCAATTACTTTTTTGCATGTCTTCACTGGTAAAGACTGCAGCCACACTACCTGCGATGCAGAAGGCAAAGGCGAGGATTCAGAAAATGAAGAACTGCCCACTGCAGGTGAAGATCAAGTGCAAGCCCGCCTGAGGAACCTGAAGGTACACAAGCCCATGGAACCTGATGAGATACATCCGCAGGTCCTGAGGGAACTGGCAGATGAAGTCGCTAAGCCACTAGCCATCATATTTGAGAAGTCGTGGCAGTCTGGCAAGGTTCCTGCCGACTGGAAAAGAGGAAACATAACACCTATGTTCAAAAAGGGAAAAAGGAAGACCCAGGGAACCACAGGCCAGTCAGTCGCAACTCTGTGCCTGGCAAGATCATGGAGCAGAACCTCCTGGAAACTCTGCTAAGGCACATAGAAAACAAGGAGGTGATTTGTGACAGCCAGCATGGCTTCACCAAGGGCAAGGCATGCCTGACAAACCTGGTGGACTTCTACGAAGGGGTTACAGTGGCAGTGGACAAGGGAAGAGCAACCAATGTCATCTATCTGCACTTGTGCAAAGCATTTGACACTGTCCCACAGGATATCCTGGTCTCTAAATTGGAGAGACATGGATTCAATAGATGGACCACTTGGCGGATAAAGAGGGGAGGTATGCCATCCAGAGGGACCTGGACAGGCTGGAGAGGTGGGGCCATGCCAACCTCATGAAGTTCAACAAGGCCAAGTGCAAGGTCCTACATCGGGATCAGGGCAATCCCAAGCAACATGTCATCCAAAATTTTAAACAATCATTACATACGTACTAACTGCAAACGAAGTATTAAATTCAGCTCTTTCAGTTGGTGGCACAATACATCGCTGCTAGTGATATAACCCACCTAACATCTTACTACTGTTGGTCCTCAGTTCAGTTAGACCAGCATACCAAAGACCTTAGTGTGCCAAACTAAGGCCTTATTTCCACACAAATTCTGCAGTGTTGACTTTGGAACACTTTTGAAAGTGTGACCCTGAAATAACAGTTGAAAACCTAGATTTGAACCTTTTAAAACACATTGTCTTACAAGACACAGGTTTTGTGGTAAACAAATATTTGTGGTATATAAAAGCTTTACAATAAAAATTTCTTAATAATAATTCCCTGCCAGTCTAGATGTAAATGGAGAAGAGACACATGGGCTGGGTTATATTGAGAAGAAACAAATTTCTGTCAGTGCTTTAACTTGACTGATTTGAATCATAAATCTCCAAAATTATGGACGCCATTGTAAGTCTACTGCATCTTTACACTAAGCTCTAAATAGAGGTGTTTTCATAGCAAATATGACCTTTTTTTGCTACAGACTCTGTGGCCAAAACAACACCAGTACATCATTAAAAATAATTTTGATATGAATCTGAGGCTGAGAATAAATTTGATTGGAGTACATAAGGGGTTTTTTTAGCATCAGGTGATTAACTCTACGGACAAGTTTTCAGGTATGTCAGAAACAGGCAAACATTATTAAGTATTTCTTTAAAGACATAATTACAATAACCACCACTCTTCTACTGAATCCAAATCAGAAAAAAATCAGGTTGCTGCTTCTGTGTAACTGCTGGATCTTGTTTCCTGCTGGCTTCAGTAGGTTTTCATCATTTAAAGTATTTGTTAATAGTTTAAGAAACTGTAGTGATTCTTTTCCATGGCATGATCCAAGCAAAAACTGCATGAGCTCTTTGGAAAGAAAAATATATGTTAGCAAGTAACATCTCAAATAGAACACTTAGAAACAGCAGAGAAATGTTGCATTAGTATTCTTTCTTAGTCGGTGTTAAAGAAAAAAATTAACAGAATGGATTAATGAGGATGTACTAAGCTATAAATACTAGGCATCGGCCCACGTTTCACTTGGGGGATCGAACATTTTCCTTTGTTTACAATTCTGCCTTCTCATTTACCTGAAATAATGTTGGTACCAAACCACCAATCCCAGCTGTTAACAGCTGACAGAAGGCTGTTAGGCTGTTTATGACCAATGCCTCATTTTTTTTCCTTTTCTTTTTTTCTTTCAAGATTTGAGGAACTTCTGTATTAGTTAAAGAATAAAAAACATTTTCTTTCTATGGCTTTCTCTGTCAAGATTTCTTTTCCTCAAATGAGATTGAAAAAATGGCTTGTAGATACTCTGCTATTGCTTTATTTTCTAATGCATCATATCACACTGGATTATAGGGGGTATCACTCAAATTAAATTTACTCCTGAGAGATGCAATAACTTTCAATCAAACCACAGGTACTCAGCATCCTTCAGGAACAGGCCTATAATGCAGGATGGATGAATGAATGAGAGTAAGCACAAGCCCTGTAAGACTGCAGATCAAATCAATTGGGGGAGAACAAATTACCATTGCTGGACGCAAATAGTTACAGTCTTAGAAAAACTATTTTGATTAGCTGAATAACTTGCGGATTGTGTGTGATCCCAGGAAAAAAGCATTTCTGAGAATGCAGTTCCTCAGAAATGGTCCTGTGATGAAGTTATGTCTGTTTTCCAGATCCAGATTCAAATGACCTACATTCAGAAATGCCTGAGTACTGGCTTAATGTTATTACACTAGGCGTCAATAATAATAAATAATTAGGAAATAATCCTTAGCAAAACGTATGTAGCTTTTCTACCAGGCAGTTTCTAAGCTTCTTCTGACTGGCTGCCTCTCACCCACTACATCTAGATGCAGAGAAAGCTGGGAAGTAGGAAAAAGGTAGAGGTGTGAAAAGCCAGAGTGCAGAACTCACACCAGCAGAGAAGCCCTTTGTGATTAAGTGTACCTGCTCCTGGGCTAAAGCTCTTCCCACCAAACACTCAGATCACCTGTGTTCGGGGTCCTTCCAAGATCAGGATGCATTGTAGAGCCATTCCTACAACTGACCCCAAGTCATTCTTCAATGAAGAAAGAAATCCCTGGGTACTAAAAGCTTCTGATAGCACTGTCTTAGAGTCCACCTCATCTAAAGGTCCTCTTTAACTCTTAAATTAAAGGGCCTTTTAGTTATTAAGATGCTCGTCATTCATGAGTTTGTCTCAGCTGGTCACACATACAAGACAAATTAAAGCAACTGCGAAAGTTTCAGCTGCAGAGTTGTGGAGAAATAGCACGCTTTGAAGTAGCTGTTTTCTAAAGTTGAGACAAGATAATTGTGAGGACTCTTTCTGCTTTGAGGAATTGAAGGTGTTTTCAGAAAATTTTTCATCCCAACCTAATACTTAATTGCTCATAAAAACATATGCTCAGTGATCCCATATTAGACACTTTATAGTTTATGCTCAGCCTCTGGTTTTGGATGATGTTTTAACTGCTTGTGCAAATTGTCGTTTTCCTAGGGACTGGACCATTATGAGCCTTCATATTTGTCCTCCAAAAAGAAAAGAAGGTCATCATGTCTTTCATCTAAAATAGAATTGCTTAAAGAAATCATGATATCCTGATATAAATCACTATGTCTGCAAAATAGAGAACTTCAAGGCAACACACAAGGTGTACACAATATACTGGGGCCCACTCTTTTAGTGCTGGTTTGTCACACAGGAAGGTATCTATCACTGCTTTGGATGATCCCCATGTTTCTTGCTTGATTCTAGTGCCTGGCAAAAACGTTTCTGATCAGCATTCTGTGCCAATTAAATTTTTATTGGCTTGTATTATATATTTGACTACTGCTTTTCTAAGCTCTACTAATTTTTTCTTAGGTCCTTTTAGCCCTAAATTCAGTTTCCTCCCCCTGAAAATGAAAAAACCCTACACTTCATGTAGCAAGAAGTTTGTAGATTTAAATATGAGTCAGCAAAAGCTGAAATTAAGAATTATTATTTATTATTTAGACTAGATGTGACCTTAAAATTCTACTAAGAATTGATACGGTTACTCGTTAGAAGAGCTGTGATCCATATCCCTGGTGCTACAAACATTAGGAGCCTTGCAGAAATTTGTATGTATGAATAATTCTAGACACAAGAGTACGCCACAGAATTTGTTGAAAATAAACATTCATGTGTAAAGTTAATAGAGCTACTCAGGAATGTAAATTTACTTACATGCATCATTGGTTGCAGGCCAGGAAGATAATGCTATATATTCCAGTCCGTATAATGACAACTTGCTCATCTAGCACATACCTTATACTTCAGTATAGTGTATCTGGGCTACTTTTGACAAGAAAAAAGGATTTGAATCATAATTAGTCAGCACAAAATTAACAAGTGTTGCAAGAAGGCACTAGTTGCTGTTGCTCTGAATTTGGTGCATGATTATATCATAAAACAGTTGCTGCCTCAACAGAGACTTAGATTTTTATCGAACTAGTTTCTCTAAAAACAAACACAACTCACCTCCCTACAGTAAATCCCCGAGAATTCAAAAAAGCAGGATGCACACACAATAAGCTTCTGGAAGACAGAAATGATCTTTTACTATACATCTGAGGACCTACCAGTGCAAGAAAGCTGCCTGTTAATGGAGTCTACAGTACAAATAATAGGCAATAAAAAGGAAAAAAAAAAAGATAGCTATATAAGTTGCTCATGAAACAACAATTTAAAAGAGAATTATTTCTCATTGTACATACAGGGATATATTTTTCTGTATATCTATATATGTATATAGAGACAGATATATACATATTCTTGCTTTAAAATACCATTTTGTATTAAATTCAGTGTGTAAAGTCCAAAGCAATTCAGTTTCTGCAAGGTTAACATTTTATACCTCAATTCACAGCACCCATCTCTGCATTTAATGAGCAAAGCTCATGGAGCTAAAAATATCCCCTTTCATTGCTTATTAATTCCATTTAGCTAAAAAACTAGTACCCTCAGTTTCCATTGCAGACTAAGTGTATGGGTATTAGCTCAAATAGGTTTTGTGCATGCCTCTTCTGATCTAAGAATGAACCCTTCAATTATTTTTTTTTTTTTTATATACTATCTTGCTTGCAGTTGAATGCTATGTTATTTATGTCCCAGGAGAATACTGTACCAATTTAGCTGAGTGTTGTTTTAAAGTTAAAGTGATGAGGGAAATCCAGTAGCCTTAACCTTTATTGTAACCCTCACTTAATTTCAACTGCCTGGGGTTAGGTGAAAGTAGAGATTATAAAATGTAGCAATGATCTTATAGACTTTAAAGTAACACAACCTTTGTACTTAAATTGATATTACTGTGCAGTGATCCAACTTCATTTTAAACTCCAGCATAGCCTATAAGGTTGCAAGACCTGCTGGGTTTGTTCTTTTGGTACACAGGCACAAATATTTCTGCAGTTTGCCAGGTTTATCAGGTGAGACTAAGAAACACCTGCAATGCACTGGCTTTATAGCCTTAGCAAATGGTTGTTGTTGGTAAGACATGCAACATAAGCCTGTTTAAAGATACATTTCTCAGTTTCAGGTTCTGGAGACGCTGTAAATTTTAGTCACCAGCCCACAGACCAAATCCTGCCTCATGAGCAACAGGTACACACAGTCAAGCAGCGTGAATCTGCCAGAGGCACAAAGAATGAGTCAGCTTTTTTGGAGCAATCTATAACATTGGATTCCAAGACTTAGGCTATGCTACACCATGCCCTGTTTTCCCTGATTTAAGCCACTGTCATGACATTCATAACATTTGCCCACATTCAATGCTTCCAGCACATTCATCACTTAGCCCATCACTCAACATGTTTCTCAGTGAACTTTCCTGATGAACAATATCCTTCTCTCCTAGTAATAATTCATTATTCACATTGTAAGCATATCCGTTGCTGGGCATATAGAAATAACTACTGCTGGCCTATTTCGTTCCTGCTTGTTTAAGAAATTTCAGAAGCAAACCTCAAGTACAGCTGACTAGAAGAGAATTTCTGCAAGAGGGACAGAGTGTCTTGGAAACTCCAGCCAGCTGTAAAGGGTAAAACATGACTTAGTCGACTAGATAGCGTTTCTGCCAATGCTGGGTTTGCTACAGTCAAACATCAACAGCTACAGACGTAAAAGTTTTATTTTAACTAAATTAATAGATAAATGTAGCAAAAGGTCTTGAAGGTTAATCTTTTCCACTGTACCAGGAGGAGGTGGGAAAACAGGGTAGACTGGTACAGGGAAGACTGCAGAAAACACTAGTTGCACCAGTTAGCGGGAACTCATTTTGAAATGCAAAAACAGGCGGCACACAACAATGTTAATTTAAAGACTTTCATTTCAAAGAACTCAAGAGGTTGTGGACGTCCATGCTAGGAGGCTTTGCAGAGCCATGACCCCTGGGAACACCTGCTGGCACTGTTGGAAAGAGCCACAAATACAGAGGACACCATTAAAAGACACTTTCAAGCTCAATAGCCTTACTGTGGGGGTGCAAGCCAAAGACATATCAGAGCTGGGTGTGTTTCTTCCTATAGAGCACTGCATTCTGCTGCATAGACATACCTTGTGCAGCACTTCATAAATCATCTCTTAGCTGTAGTTCCACATCCCTTGAGGACTTCAAGACACTAGCATCCCAAAAGGCTTTTGGAAGGATAAACACAGTAAAGATAATGTCATCACTTAGATATTAGGGAGCAGAACACAAATAGATATCTTTCATAGATTTGTGTCTAGAGGGCAGCCATTGGTCTAGATAAGGTGCTTTTCTTCTTTGCAACCCATATGTTCACCAGTGTCCTCCCCCCTAGGGAGCCTTACACACTCCTTAGGAGCAATTTGGAGCAAGACAGACCCCTTGTTCTGAGATGATGTCTCTATGGAGGCATGTATCTTAGTCAGAGTCAGTCTGTTCAGACAAGACACCAGCACAATCTCCAGGCAAGAGACGCTGCCAATACTGCCTGCAAGCCCAACTTCAAGGCTGGCAGCACAGGGGGAGTAGGAGGTAAGTCTGAAGGAGACATAAGTGAATACTCATAAGGCTGCAGCACAACTTCTGCTTAAGAAAGCCTTTTCCCCTCCCTGCCCTGCTTAGCGTCTCAGCTCTGAGTCACATTGCAATGACACAGTGTATGGCTTGCTCAAGAGGCTCTTTCCTCACTTTGTATCTTTCAAGTAAAAGGGCTGGAGGTGACCATAATTATTCACCAGAGCCAGCGTTTCACACATTTAGGGCTGGCTGTGAATACTTTGCAAATTCTTGTGAATGTCATGCTTATTTCCTCTAGAAAAGCCTATTAACTATAAACACAGATTGCAAATATGTATCACATACGCAGGCATACTACTCAAAGAAAGAAAGAGAGTACAAGAGCTAACAACCTGTAGGATAAAAATAATTTCTAAAAATGTGAACTACCATTTAAGCAACGCTCTCTTAATCCATTTCATTAATAGCTAACAAAATCTAACAACCATCTTAAGCTCCAACTCTCTCCCTTTGCTTATTACGACCCCTACCCCTTCCCATTTCCCAGTTTACAAGGGAGATGCTGGTGCCCTAGCTATCGTGACACAAGCCCCTGTTGAATGGTCTTTTAAAATAAAGTGCTGGAATTCCCACCAACCCCCCCTCCATGTCCCTCACAGTGTCTCACCAGCTCCTGCACCTGACCCTCAGCCGCTCTGCACAGCGTGACATTTTCCTGCCCATTCTGAACTGCGGAACAGACGGAAGGAGAAGCAAACCACCAGCAGCCTTTCCTCTGTGAAGATCCCAGTTAGAGTCCCTATGGATGGCCTGCAGCTCCTCAGAGGTTTCATCTGGACATTAGCTATGGAAAGGGGAAGGGCATCAGAAGAGAGGAGTAGAAATAATTCTGGGAAGAAGCCAGAAGTCTGAGAACAAAGACTATGCAATAGAAAACAGAAGGGAAGAGAATATTAATGAAATTTAAAGCAGGTTTCTGGTGCACCAACGAGTCACTGTTCTGTTATGTCACTCTAATTCATGAGGATAAAGCCATTGTTGTCCCCATCTACAAAAAATCTACCACAAAAACAATAATAAAAAAAAGTAAGACTGAATTATTTAGTCTAAAGATGCAGTCATGTAGATAGATGCCAGTAAAGACTGGAAGGCCCTAGGATGAAGGAAGATCAACAAAGATCCAAGATGAACTATCCATGACAAATAAGTTTGAATGCATAAGGTGCCCAAAGAGGGGGAACAACACAGGGTGATTTCTTTCACTTGGGACTTTCACCCAGAAGCAGCCACTGCACCGCCCTCCGCACTCAGACTGTCCTGTGGAAACTCTTGTATTCTGTAAACGTTGCTCAAAAAAGTCAGTGGTCTGAAGACATATGAATGGAGTGCAAGCCTTCATGCAATGCATGAGGAGTGTCTTCATGCTCTTTCTATAACCCAGAGAGAATGGGGAAGCAGCTCTTCTCCTTGTAGGTAACCACTTGTGTGTCCCTTGCAGAAAACTAAGGAAAAGATGAAACCTCTCAGTATATTCAAGCATCTTGCTCAAATAAAATGGTTGAATGAGGTAAGCATCTGCTCACTGCCCCATAGCAGGGAGCAGCCAGTTCTTTCCGCCTTTTTTAACAAGGTCTGCCTGACAGGGCATCTTGGACTACATGTACTACGAACGTGGTTCTGTTCAGCCCAGAAAGTCCTATTCAGTCTCATATCTACAAAATTCTCATAGCCTTTTCCTTCTGTATGCCCTGTATCATCTCCTGCTAAAGCTCTGTTTTACATAAATACACTGCTATGAGCAATTGAATTTAGAAAGTGACTATAAAACCCCCCAAAGATTTTACTTAAGACCAAATCATTAGGTTACTGGAAGTGTTAGAGGTGACCTCTGGCATAAAAAGTAATGTGGCAGTAAAGGGGTTAGTATCTAAAGACACATTCAAATCCAATGCATGATAATAATTCAGAAATTGGCAATCATTTTCCAAACCTCTTGTGCAGAATACAGTTATTCCTGTGACTATCTCTTTAAGGAGGCGAGTTACAGAAGTACAAGATCTCTTGAGAGAAGCTATAATAAATCTTTACTGACTTGTCTTTTAAGCAGGAAGAAAAAAAAATCTATCTATGAAAAGCCTTCAAGGCAAAATGTTACCCGACTTTTTAGTTTCAAACTTTTTATATATTAGAAGAGATGTAAAGTTGTCTCTAGGTGCTTGATGTTACTTGTTCTGAGCAGTGAAAGTAGTGATGCTACTCCAGGGGAAACATCTTCCACTCTGGCATTGTTGATCTTAAAATACAGTGTAGTATAAATACACAGAGTCATGTCAATCAAACAGGTTCTATTCCAAGATATAAATTACACACTCATGATGCACTTACAGAGCAGTGCTGTGTAGGCATTGAAAAGAGAATCTGATCAGCAGTATCTGATTTGCAATAGATAAGTTCAATTCATTATGACCCCTGTTTGGGGACTGAGGTGTCAAGATCTACACTGAACCCCTGAAAGGGAGCAAGGTTTTCCTGTTTTGGTTTGTTTTATGTTGTTACACTAAGCTCTTTTGTTGTTACAGTAAGCTTTTTTGTTGTTACAGAAAGCTCTTTGGGGTTTTGTTTTATAACCAGTTCCTTCAACCTTCAAGAACAAAGACAATTTTTGTGCTGAAACACATGATCAACTTACATAGCAAAATAGAAAATTCAAGATTTATTGCATTTGTTTCTAAACCTGTTCCAGTAAATAGACTCGAGAACTTTTATCTCTGACAGGTCTGCTGTTTTTGCTAATAAAAAAGCCAAATTGTGGAAGCAAAATACACAGCAGCTGAGATTCCAAGATTCCACAGATGTTTAAATATACCTCTCATCACTGCAAATGATCTCCAAAAATTGTAGGTACCCCTATAGGAACTACTAGAAATTTTCTGTTCATAACAGGAGTTGAAATATGCACGGAAAATCCCCCAGTACAAAGGAAATGGGATAAAAGCTGTTTTCTAGCCACACATAAAATCCATAGCCAAAACAATACAATACTTTCCTACTGATCACATGAAAACTAAGCTTTTTATTAATTCTTCTGTACCACTGACAGCCCTGAGATGGAATTTTCCACTTCATAACAGTAGGGTTGAACTGATACAAAGTGGTCCTAGAAAACAAAAACGATATTGCAGCTTTTCAGTAAACAGAGATAAAAGTCCAGATTCTGATCCTGGGTGGGTGATGCTGCCATGCACAGAAGCAGGTTTCTGGAGAGCACATAGCATCTGCTAGGTAGTAACAGGTGGTTTGTGTCAAAATGGCCAACATCACCCGAGGTCCCAACTAGCCAGGAAAGCTGTTCTTACAGCTCCACCTCACTGGTGGATGTAACTTCACTGCCATTTAAAAGGAAAAGAAGCCAGGAGCATGGAAAGGGAGCTCTGCTTCCTTAGAGATGAAGACTGATGAATTTAGGCAAGGGACAGACCTGAAAGATGACTTTCTGTGAGATTAAGAAACTCAATTCATACAGTAAATCATGATTCATTCCATCCCCTACTGATGGCCAGGTGCCTTAGTGTGCTGAATAAGGTTTTGGTCTGCATCTATTTGAATACTTGCACAAGCCAAGTTTTTTTCCAACAACAAGTATAAGTCATCCCAAGGAAATTATGACTCTACATTGGTAATTTAATAGACTCATCTCATACAAAACTTAGAATCTTTCAAGCCTCTTGCTCAATTCATACTGTGCTTTTGAGTTCACATACCTGTGCAGAAAAATAATGGAGGAGTGGAGAACCGTAAATACTTCCAAATGTGAAGTCATTTAAAGTCATTGGAGTAAAAACACACAAAGCATACAATTCAATAAAGACAAGCGCAAACTGTTACATAGGAACAATCTGGTGCAACACTAGGAAATGGAGAATGGCCATCTTAACAAAAACAGTGCCAAAAAGAGCCCACAGAATCAAAAGGTTCAGGAACCATCCAGAGTCAACATTATCATTTCACTACCCTGTCAGGCCACTTTTTTGTAAAATGGAGCTTCTTTCATGCAAGCCTCACACACACCTCACAAAGGCCAAAGTTCAGCCAACACTTTGTGTCCTTTTGGATACCAATCTTCAAGAAAAAACTAACCAGAAAGTCTTCAAAGAGAAAATAAATAAATAAATAAATAAAGTAAAGGAAAAGGAGAAAAAAAAAAAGAAAGAAAAAGAAAAAAGAAAAGAAAATCAAAGGTGGAGAGAATAGATCCCCTGAAGAAAAGTAGGAAAATTTAGTTTAGTGAATCAGGGATTAAAAAAGACATAGTAACAATTTTCAGATATGTAAAATAGAAAGGAATAAAATGTTCTTTGTGTTCACTGGCAAAAGAAAAATAAGTCATGGGTTTAAATTAAGAAAAGAAGATGTAAGGTAAACATGAGTGGGAAAAAATCTCTATAATTAGAAGGATAATTAGGCAATAGAATAGAGGAACACTTAGGAAGGTGATAGACCCACTTGACTAGGATGCTTTTAAGAACAGCGTATGTAAACATCTATGAGAAAGGCTCTCAAGTATAACTGAATCTGTCGCAAGAGAAGGATGGACCATATGAGCTCTCAAGGACCCTTCTAGCCACATTTACCATGATTATATCATTTTACAGTTTGGGTACAAAGCTTTCACATTTGTAATGTAATAGGTACATTGAAGATATGTAATTGTTATACCTAGGGATGGATCATATACCTCTGTTCTTGGAAAGATTAGCTATTATTTGGGAGAAATGTGAGAGGCAATTAAGCTTCTCTCAAAGCGAGCAGAAGCAGTGGTTGCTACTGCCCATAAAGCCAGCTGCACATCACACCAGTCAGAAACTGAGCTGTGTGGAGGAAGAAACAGGCATATCCACTGTGGACATACTGCAAATTCAGAGATCTGATTGCTGTTTGCAAAGCTGTCATTACACAACCACAGCCTAAAATGCGAGATGCATAAACACAGAGGGTGGCAGGAGGTCTGACAGGCAGAGACTCACTTACAGAGTCCAGAAACAAAAATTAAGAGGATTTTTTAACAGAAAGCAGGCTGTAAGAGAAATACAGAGAGAGAGGGAGAGAAGACAAAAAAAAGGAAAAAGGAAAGCTTGGACTATTAAGCAAGAAAACTACTTTCTGATATACAGTTCTACTGTATTAGGAGGATCAAGGTTTTGTAAATTATGGTTCTATCAAGAGATCACCTGACTTTCGCTTCCCCTTACAAACAAAAACAATGTTCAAGAGGCCAAATACATCCAAAGCTGTTGAGTCAAAAGAAGTTACATAGTAAACATGAAACCAGGCACCTGGCTGCAAAGCTGACTTTGGTGCACAGCTCTCCATGTGTCTTAGAAGTCAAATATGTGATTTCAAGGAAAGCAGGAGCTCTGTATTTAGCCCTAATTCATCTAGGTTATTAAGGTCATGAATAGTTTAACTGAAAGAAAAACATACATTTAAAATTAGACCTATACTTATATTTTTTCCTTAGTCATCATGTCATGGGTGAAAATGGGCTTGGAAATATATCTTAACCTCACAAAAGTCCCATTTATCTGTCAGCAATCTGGTTTTTTAGAGCCTCAAACAATGTAGTAGGCACATATCTAAATTAATTGCTAAATCAGGACTCAAAGAAGTTTTTTTCTTTGCAATTAAGTTCTACACATGTGTTGGCAATTCACTTCCAAAGGGTTAAGTCTGCAAAAGCTTCATTGCATTATTCTAAAATAAAAGAGACTGACAGCAGAAAAAAAAAGAAAAAACCTGAGGTGCGGGAAGAGAACATTTGTACAGAGTAATGTGTTCGCCACAATTTTTTTTTTAATCTCATTTTCTGACATTTGAGACAGTTTGAACAAGTTATTTCCTTTCTTATGACCCAGCTTCTTCTCCTGTTAATCCTCCTCCAAAAATATACTGCTTTCTTGTGGCAGTTCAGCTCCCTGCCATGCAAATGAACATAAATGTTACAAACTCATCATTAAGACTACACTGAAAGAGCAACAACAGTAAAAAAGAGCTATGGAGAGAAGAAAACTTCTATTTAAAAAAAAACAAAACAAAACAAAACAAAACCACCAGTTGGACAACTGGAAGTCCTGGGTATCTCCCTTTTCTCTTTAGCAAATATGGATTCAAATATAACTCACTTATTCCAATGCAATACAAAACCACTTTGTTTGAATCAACAGGGATATTCTCAATTTACATCAATGTAAGAAAATCAGAATTTAGCTTTTATGTTTCCGTTTATTTTTCCTAGGTATTAGTAATGACCCCTGTTGCACATAATTGGCTATCTCATCTATTTTACTGAATTAGGAATTTAGGGAGAAGCAAAAGTTTTAGGGGGGGAAAGACTTTTTTTAAAAGTTGAGTCTTGGGTTTTCAAAAGGAAGAAGGAAATTCTTTCATTTGTGCGGTATCTAAAGATAACTTTTACTATTTGACGGTACACCCATCTTTTTCTAAAAGCAAGTTAATTCCCTGAGGAGTGAAGCTCTGGTCCTTCCATCATTTCCCACATTCCCTTATCATAATTCCCGAAAGACAATTTTCAAATTACCAAACAGCAGCAGCATAGTGGGAAGAGAGTACTAT
This sequence comes from Charadrius vociferus, assembly GCF_000708025.1. Lineage (NCBI taxonomy): Eukaryota > Metazoa > Chordata > Aves > Charadriiformes > Charadriidae > Charadrius > Charadrius vociferus. The sequence goes on from NW_009646500.1 coordinate 2,163,167, forward strand.
GTCAGAATGCATTGTTTGAAGCAAAAAGAACCACCATCACAGTAATCTGGCTGTATTTCAGATTACAGTAATAATATCAGTCTGGACGCCTTGGACAGATCCAACAGTATGAAATTTAAAAAAAAAACAAATGAATAAACAAACAAAAAAAAACCAACCAAACCCCACAATATTTAGGACTATGTCCCAAACAATAGAACTATAACTATCACTGACCAGATTTTCCACTTTCCGTAAGCAGGGGTTTTAGGGTATTGTTTTCTACTGATTTTTTTAAAGCTTCATCCTGCAGTTATTCTGTAGAAAAAGAATGAAGTAGGTCTTCATATGTATTATGCATCCCTTCTGATGACTTAAAAACAGCTTTGGAAGGCAAAGGCAGTGAGCCAGAGGTTTCACCAGAAATGCAGCCTTGCCAGTGTCTCGAGGTGAGTTATGACAATAGTCAGTACAGGATGGAGAGGGAGAGGCCAAAACTGAATTTAGGATGGAAAACTGATTAGAAGGAGCTGGGTGAACTGTTGGTAGCACCAGGTAGAAGGGAATAATGAGGAAAAATCACAAGCAGTGCTGCTCAGAAGAAGAAAAGGAGTAGGGAAAGGAAGAAGCAGTACTTCAGAGTGAAGACTGGGGGGGAGTAAGCCCAGCATCACCTGTCATGGTCTAATACAGTAGGAAAACTAAGAAAAGAGGTGTAAAAGCAATTGAGTAACCTTCCAAAAAACAGACTTCAGATCTTAGACCCACAAAGTAGCAGAGAGGTGATGGTGGAGGGGATTGACTCACTTGTTTGGATAAGAATGAGGAAACTTCTGAAGAATGCAAGAGAAGGAAACCAGAGTGGCACACGGCAAAGGAAGGCAGCGCAAGGGGACAGCGATGGTAGCAGTGGTGGGAAAGGGAAGCCATAGAAAGAAAAAGAAGACACTACAGGGGAAAGGGGCAGGGAGATGCAGGGGACAGAATAAATGCAGTGAGCGGCAGACAAGCACAGTTGCAAACAAACCAAGTGAGTATTGCTGTAAGAAAAACTTCTGCAGCTCTCCTCCAAGCACATGTCATGTATTGCCCTTGCCCCCACACACAACCCAGCTAGAATAAAATAGAGTGTGCGGCATCACAAGGACAACATGCTCCTCCACAGCCCAGCAAAGAGCGCATACAAATTCCTGCAGAATAAGAGCTTTCAAGGCAAATCTAGCAGTTCGTACAGTTAAGCTGATCTTGACTTTATTTAGCATTTCCATGGCACTCAGCATATTCATATCGCAGTGTAATACTGCTTACTGCACAACGGCAGGTGTAAGGCAAGTAGGGTCTGCTGTGGAGAGCACTGACTGGTCTATGCTGTAGCTCTGAACTGGAAACATGTTATATGGGCCCCAGCTCAGCACTTTAAATGCAAGTCCAACCATCACCTTTTTGATGGATGGATAGTCCTTAAATCTTGCATAATGAACATGTCCATTTAATTCGGTTTAAGAAACTCTAATGCTAAAAGAGCATCTCTCATTGAAAGCCTTTGCCATTCCCACCACAACATTTTGTACTCAGGAACAGCACCGAGCATTTTTGGCAGTGGTAGGAGTCCTCCACTTGTTCCTGTCTCATGCCACTACCTAACTTTTCTTATTGGACAAAGTTGTCTTCATAAAGCTAATATCCCACAGCATGTCACTCTATTCATTTCAGTGTCCTTTATCTTTTTTATTACCTACCGATTTTTCTGCCAAGACCTTTTCATGATTGATCTGTTACAACTTTATTAGAAACTGTTCACTTACAGAAGGCTTGGGAGGGGTAACATTTACTCCCAATGTAATTAAACTGACAGCAGTGGCTTTATCCCAAGAAAAAATTTGACCGTGTACATTCACAATAAATAATGAATTCCAAAATTACTCAACTGTTTCTATATGTCTTGTTTCTCGTCTAGAGAGTTAAGGTCTATATTGAGCCATGCATCTTTGTCTTGTACACATCCTTTACTATCAGGAGATATCAACAGTAATTACATCAGGGTCTATGAGTTAGTTAATTGGATTCACAATATTCTGATCATGAATCTAGATCAGACCTGGGTTTGAATCCCGGGTAGGTTGAATTGCTGGCGTAGTATCTATGCAAGGAACATTTGTTAGCTAAATCCCTCATCTGCGTTTCATTCATTACCTATTGTTACAAAGGCAGCAAAAATCATAAGAATCTGAAGTCACTTATAATTACAGTCTTTCTTTCTATACCTATCACACATTTCACTCTTCTGTTTCTTTTGTACTGTGTGTGCTCTTACCACCTCCCTTTCTTACCTCCAATCCATGAGAGGCTGGTTTATTACACCATTTCAGAATTAAGTAATACGTTTTCCTCTAACTCATGTGTTGTGTTCACCTCCTCACCTTTTTATTGTCTCCCGTCTGCTCTTCATAATCACTGTTCTCTTTTCCTCTCTGGAAAATAGACATGACTGTGCCCAACTTTGAATCTTCAAACCAGTTTCCACATGAAAGTCTAAAAATTGCCAGTACCTCTTCATTGTGTTATTTAATGCTAGGACTGGCCCCTGGGATTTTCCTGAGAGAAATAACTCCATGACTAAGTTTTTTGACAAATGTGAGCTGTGAGAGGACAAATTTGAAAGGACAAAGGGAATTCTTTGTCCTTCACAGCAGCAAGAAAACCCAAGCTGTTGTAAACTCTGTCTAGTTGCCAATATTCGAGAAACATTTTATCAATTTAATAGGCAGATCTAGGTACAAATCTCTTTGGTACAGACACTTGAGATAGTATGGATAAATTTTAGGCCATACATCACATTTTATGTGGGCATCAGCTATTCAAATAGTGAGAAACATTACTAATGGAAGAACTTAACCAGGAAAATATCCTGACATGACCAAGGGCACTGTCAAAACCAGTGTCATGCTGGATTACAGTGCTGCAGCATCCAATCCATCTCATATCACACTATGAAAATGTTCTTTTTTGTGACCATAAGTCAGTCAGACCTTCACAGATGTGCACCGTGTAATCACCTCAAACAGTTGCTTCTGTGACTTTACTCCTCCAGCTAAAAGCAACTGGTGTGATGCTTTCATGGCCTCCAAAGGCATTGTAGGGACAATGTAAATAACCTGTGACATCCATGAAAACCTGACACAAAAAAATCAGCTATAAGGGTAAGAGTATTCTGGTCTATGCCAGCTTGTGTTTATAAGGTGCCAAGGAAAGTAGCTATTGTGGTTATGAAAAATGTCATGCAAAGTGTCCTCTAGGCTCTGGAACTGGAAAAACTCAGAAGGCAAAGCATCCTCTGCAAGACTATTTGTTAAAAGGCAACATAGGAAATACACTGATGTAAAATTTGCTGGTTTAGGCAATCCACATGCAAATAGCAAGGGGATAGCACCACGTGGTCATCATGAGCTAAATTGTGGAAGTGCTTATCAAAGAGCAAAGCCATCACATTCTGTGTGAAGTACGTCTCACATACAGCAAGACCAGTCCTCAGGTAAACAGCGTTGGTGAGTCACTGCAGGCAGACCAGGGGTTGAACTTCCTTGCATAAGCCACCTGCCAACTTATTCTGAGGAACACCAGTAAAATATAACATCTGTTTGTAAGTAATTTGCCTAGGGGAAAAAAAAAATGCCATTCAGGGAATAAATAAGTACTCTGATGCGAATACTGTGCCTAGTTATTTCTTTGCCTCATGACTTGCTTTTGTCACACACGCTGAAAATCCTTTGTTTTCAATATCTCTAGCCCCTGGGGAAAGACACTTATTATTTTCCATTTCCTTCCCTTTCCCTCAATTGTACATCCACATTTAGGGTTTCACTTCTGCTTCATCTTCATCTTCCAGAAAGTTCTGTCACTATTTTGTAAAATGGAAAGTTCTGGGGAACAGTGTGGCAGAACCTATATTGTGTGAACAGAGGTTCTGTAAACTTGCAGGTATACAGTACAGCAAAATGTCGACGCCTTCACTGCACTCTTCCCACAGCAAAAATCAACCCATCCTTTTTATCCCTTAGAAACCAACCGCAGAGCATTGCAATCTGCAATCTCTTCTTCCACATTGGGGATCTTTACTTCCCTGTCTGGATTAAGGAGAGATAGAATGTACCCATCTGTTTTAATGTGGTTCTGATTAATATGCTGTCAGACACCCTGAAAACACTCGGATATTAACTCGCTAATGGGAAACTTGAGCTAATTAATGAGTTGCGTGTACACACTGGCGCACGTGTGACAATACACACAAGTGGATACGCGTGTGCACCCTTGGTGTGCCAAGACGGGATCCTCACCGACAGCCGAGCAGAGAGGGAGGGAGTCCCGCTGGGTCACGCTCGCCCTGTGGTTCCTCCTCTGGAGCCGGCACAGCAGCAGCGAGACTTCCCTGAGATAAGTTTTGAGATTTGTCATGTCTGCACCCACTGATGTAGAAACTATGAAAGTGGCACCAGGAGCAATGATGGAAGGATAATTAAAAAATAATTAACAAGAATAATTTGCAAGGGGCCAAGGGACAAGAGCTTTTATTTCATCAGCTGGTGTAAGTGATTAAATAGGTACACAACACTGCTGTAAAAGTATCCCTTTTTTAAAATTGAGAGGAGGGAAGGCGTAGCGGGAATAATTACCAATTACTTTCTTTCTTTTGTTCTTTTGTCAGACTAACTCGCATGACCAAGTAGTTTACTCCAAGACAAGCAGTTAACAAATCACCTACCCCCACTCTGAAGAGTAGCTCTGGCAGCATGATGGTATCTGACGGAGAACACAGCTGCACAGATAAAAGGAAAGAGAAACAGCAGAACAATAGACTCTGCATTTCAATGCCCCTGGATGGGGAGTATGATGGGAGGAGGGGAGGAACTCTTACTGCATCTCCCATCAGCTATCATTCTGCTGCTCTCATCTTGTTGACAACAATCTGAAATCATTTATTGCTTCATGAAAGAGGAGAAGAAAAGAATGAGTTTCCTCATGATATTTTGTGATTTGTTTTGGTTTCTGAACCTAAGAAAGATTACACCCTATCTCGAAGAGATACACACCACAAGACTTGCTTTCAGCCAGGCACATCTTCCTAGCAGCTAATTGTCTTTCCCCTGGCAGAGGCAGCTTGCCACATTATCTGGCAGGTTCCTGCTGCTGGTGAAGGTTGTTGCACTCTGCCTAGTACCAGAAGGCTGTCCACTTGAGAATAAACCCCACAAAAAGAGAATAAATCCAGGTGATCTCGTGCATTTCTCTGAAAATAATCCAGTCTCTTTCATTTGAGTATTTCAGCTCTCATACCTTCTTACTTGCAAGTCTTGTGGCCACCAGCGCAGTTCCTGCATGTGGATGGAAACCTGATGTCAACCTTACCACAGCCAGGACCTGCTTCTTCTGGTTTAGATTAAGAATCAAGTAAGCATTGTTTTTCCAGGCAGTTTCAAGCTCTAAATCCATGTCCTTTCCTTCAAGGTACATTGATCTCTGGTTCCCTACAGCTCCTTGTTCTTCTGACATTCCTTTATACTTGGCCTCTGCTAGAAGTGTGATCAAAATGGTACCAACAGCAAAATGATTCACAGGTATAAGAACTAGCCCAAAACATACAACAAGCCTGAGAATAAGCCTTCTGTTATTAAAATACCTCACAAAGAAAGAATCTAAATCCCAGGTCAGCATCCAAGCTGCCGATTTCATGCCAGATTTCCAGGCCAGTACAGCACGAACACATTTCTGGGAAGTATCCAAGCCTTTGAATACTCTTCTAGACCTTTCAAGTTCACCAAGCATTAATGACTGTATGAAAAATGCAAATTAAGTACCATATGTGAATTCAGAATTAAAGCCTTATAGAGAACAATGTGGAAATACACATTCCAGATGCATTTCTGCTTGGAAGCTAAAAGAAGAGCAGCGTTCAGGATTTTGCCAGGTTCCCCCATTGTAATTCTATACCCTCTTTTGAACAACTCTCTATGTAAATGATGACAGGGCAGTTAAGCGCAGTGATTGTTAAACGCTTCCTACTGCTCAGTGCAGGTTTTTTTCAGAGTTTTTCAAATTCAGCATCTTTATCTGTCCTGCCTTTCAGTCAGTGCTAAGTGGCTGCTTCTCACCAGTCCTACCAAACATCTCTTCTGTAGGTTTGATCTTCCTGCTGTCACAAGTATTGTACAATATAAAAGCCAGGCTCCCAGCAGCGGAGAAGTGGATCTAGTCACGTGCCAGATGCATATTCCTTTCTTGCACTCAGTCCTGTTTTCTTCTGTTCAGGGAGTAGGAGCAAGTTACCTGGCACCGCACCAAGGGCCAAGGTCTTGCCTGCACTAGGCTGGAGAGAGTCTTGTAATCACAGCAAGGTTTCCCCAGTGCCACTACAATACAGCACGCTCCAACGAAACAAATTACCAGCAAGTACTCAGGAGTGATCACATCGCTCCTGCAGATTGCACTTGACCCAAGCAAGGTTAATTGTCGTGTTAGTCTCTACACACGTAGGCTTTGCCGTAACAAGCATATCCAAAGGAAAACATGAAGCTCCCTAACTCCTTATGTTCCAAATCAGCTCTGTTGTTTTCAAGATACTGACCTTTATTCTCTTTTTTTTTTTTTTTTTTTTTGTAGGCACCTAAATCTTCTCTACACAAAGGAAATTTTCATATATTTTCAGTGTCACCTCTGATAACACATGACCCAAAAGTAGATGGCACAGGCGCTGCCGTGACAGATAATACCATTAAACTCCACCGTAGACCCGCCCAGAGCAAATCTATTCCAGGCTCTGCTTACAACCATGTGAAACTCTTCACATTAAGACTCTGCCCGAGTAAATTGGAGTCCACAGATGTTAAGAAAAAAATGGAACATCAGCAAGCACTACAAAGCCATTTTCTGAAGCAAAGCTCCAAAGTCAGCCTTTTATTCATATGCATATATAAAATTCCCTGAAGTGTATGCTACTTTGTCAGAGGCTTGCACAGCACTATCTCCTCCAGCACATGACACACTTGCTCTGCCTCAGAACCTGGAGCAGGCTACAGTACATTTGGCTTCTTTGCCTCCTTTCATCCCTTCAGCCTGAAAGTCCACATGTGTACAAGAAAAACACTAAGAGCTGCTTACTAAAAAAAAAAAATAAATAAATAAATTCAAGACTTTACATTTTTTGTAGTTCTCTGCACAGTAAAATCTACCAAAATGTAGCTCAAGTGTCCTACAGAGCTGTCTGGTGCAGATGGAATTTCTCAGCTGCTAATATAGCATTAGCAGGTAATGGTGGAGTACCTACAAATGTCTTGTGAAACATTCTGAACTAACTTTCAGACTTAGTGGCACCACACACTGAAGAGGGAGTTTTTGGCTATGGTAGATTTCTAAACGCAGATGGCCATTTTATAACTTGTACTAAATTAACTAATTATAGATTTGACGTCTCCATAAAAAATGGAATATCATGCCTCTTTTAAAATGAATGGTTTCTGAAATGTTGGAATATTTTGTTACACAAAATACTTTCCATGGTTTTGAATCAATCTCTGAAAAACTGTGTTCATGTCCATCTTTACTCCTGAGGTCATTTCTGTCTTACATAAAAATCTCAGCGCTATGATAAGAGAATAAGTGCAAAAAAAAACCCAAATAAGATGAAGGCCAACTGCTAAGAAAAAAATATGAGTTAGCCAGGAATTGGTTTACACTGGAAGTTAGATGAAGGTTTCTCATTTGTTGAAGAGCTGAGGTTCAAAAACATTTTCTCCATAGGAACTCAGAAGAAGAAACCCTAACAACTTTACCATGGATTTTGCCACACATATGAAAGAGATTAGGAGATCTGACATTTCACAATGCAATAGACTGGTCTGTGTAACACAGGAAACGCCATTCTTTCTACATCTCCTGTGAGAGTCACCATTTACAAGAATAATCTCAGAAGCTACGGAATAAAAACTCATAAAGTATTATATATACAGCTTATAACTAGATCTCTGTGCACACAGAGAAAACAACTGAAGGTAAAATTATTTGCTATGCTGGACTGAGCACATCCACTCTCAATAGAGGAATAATCCTTGTAGTGTAATTTCCTGAAGGAAAGGATAGCAAAGTAGTCATGTCCTATTGTATAAAAGCATTTAGCAGTATGGCTTATTGATTATATGGTAAATGTCCCGAGCTCTGTCACGACAGAGCTTTTCGAGAGAACAAGAATTGTCAGGTATTGTGTAACAGTCCCTACTTCAACCAAGGATTCTGGGAGATTTGTAGCAAAATAAGAACAAATGGAATAAAATTTGGACTAGAAGTTATTGTGAAAACTTCAACTTTTACTGGTAAAACACCCCAGGCTCTCAGCTGTCCTATTGGCAAAGAGCAGTCTGCATGAAAATCGCACTGCAGCAGTGAACCCAGAATCCAGAGCAATTTTTCTCATGAAAAGAGTCCTGGTGAGGGATGCACGAGTATCACCACACCCTGAGTTCTGCTGGCACTTCCAGAGGGGATGAGGTGCTGACACCTGAGTATATTTCCACTCGTCTCACAAGCATGATGCATTGGGCAAAGCTTTTGGCTAATGTTAAAGAATGGAAACATGCAAATCTCTTCTCTCTGACTTTTATCCTGCAAGGTTTTCCTCATAATTTTCCTCTGGCTCAGACCCTCCAGTCTCACCAGGCCAGTGCTGTAGCATATTTTTCTGATATCATCTAGAACGACTCCTTTATTTCCATGCAAAGCGCCAAATGAAGTTTCTGAAGTGGGAACACTTTTCTCCTAGGAACAGCGCTATGTCTCCCATCTGCTTTCAGAGGCAGACAAATATTCATGATCAAATATCGTGACTATCCAGATGAAACACACTCAGTCCAATAACCTAAAGTGAAACCCTCTGTTTTTCATTACTTACTCTCTAGCACATCTGTTCTTCTAACAGAATTACTTATAATGCTGAACGCTTGACAAAACTGGAAAAGCTGGATATAAAGAGGAGGAAGCTGCCACTGGCATGTACTGTAGGTATTCCTTTTTTTTTTTTTTTTTTTTTTTTTTTTACACACAAGGAGTGACCACCTGAGCAGTTTAGAAGTTGTACTTCCCTTTTCTTTGGTTCTTTCATCATGAAAATTGACAGTGAGAATTTTAACAAAATTACTTTTGTCTTCAGATCACATTGATACTTGTTTGTCCAACTGCCTGTGATACTATGAGAATCCCCACACAGTGCTTTTTAGCACCCTTACCAGCATAGGTGCAAGAAGAAAAACATATATATTACTTGAGCAGCTGGTATAGACCAACCAATATAAACAAGAGAGAAAACTAACACACTGTGGGGTTTTAGATACGCCATGTAGGAGACAATACCCTAGAGAATCAGGGTTAAAAGGCTGTACAGTTAGATGTTCACAGATACGCAGTGGCCTTTCATTGATAATGCATGACATCATACATAATAACAAAGGGGAAAACAGTTTGAAATTTTATTTAGAATTACATTATTCTTTGTACTGACACCCTTGAGAAAGCAGCCTATGGTGATATAAAAAGGACCATATTGACCCCTTCTTGCTTTTGGCAGTTGGGCTAGCAATAACTGTCTCTTTTTATTAATACTGTTTTTATCTAGAGCTGTAATGACCATCCTACATAGGTGAAATGAAAGACATTTATTTCACGCCTAACACCTCACTGGGAAAAAAAAAAAAAAATCAATGTATTGCACTAATTTGCTGAATAACTTTTTGCTGTCGAGGAGAAACAGCCCTCGCGGGCCAGCCATCTCACCTGGCATTCTCAGAAACTAACTGCAAATCACTGCGCCCAAGAGGTAGGATCTCGCCATCGAGCGTGTCGCGGTCTGCAGCTCTCTGTGCTAACGTGATCAGCAACGATGACATTGATTATGGAGAAGTTCCTGGGGACAACCTAAGTCTTTCTTACAGGATTAATCAGTGTTCTCATAAAAAGTAACGGAAACTGTGGAACAGCACTGGCAAGCCCAAGCAAGCTGTCAGACGTTAGGCCTGCATGGGTGTGCTCACTCTGTTGAGATGTGAACTGAGGGCGTTATCATCTCCAAGCTCCGGCAGCAATGAATTGAACAGAGCTTAAAACCCAGTTCCTTTCCAGCTACTCCTCCATAGAGGAACAGAGAAATTTATTGGATATTTTCAAATGGAGATTCCTATCCAAGACACATATGGGAAAAAAAGAGATATTTCTCCCCTTAGCTAGGGATCTACAGTAGGAGACGTCACTTTCCTATGGGAGCTGAGGATATGTCTATGCTGCAGTTACCATTCAGTATAAGCAGAATACCCTACATCACTTGCTCACATAACTGCCAGCAGCAGAGATACAGCACTGCGTTTCTCAATGCAGGTTATAAAACCTGTCTGGGAAACTTAACATACACTTGAACAGGTTTAGCAGCCCACATTAAGTTTTATATTGCCATAATGATGCCGTTAATGCTAATTTAAAGACAGCTCAAGTCTTCTCTGAAGGACAACTGTCCGTATCTCACCTGAAGGAATAATCTGAAATCTAGCACAATCTGTCTTTGGCTTCACAACTTCACCAGTATCAGTGTGGCTAGGGACTGCTCTGAGCTCCCTTGTGCTTTTTCAGAAGGAAACGCCAAGTCAGTGCCTGTCTTGCAGCTGGACGGGTATATCTCAGAAGCACTGAAGCCAGTGAGTTAAAGAGGAAGCTAAGAGAGGCTTATGAAACAGCAGCTTCCTAAGCCTGCTGGGAATGAACACAAAGCAAAGCACCTCCAAAGCAAGCAATCACACACGGTAAGGAATGCTACCGGTACAATCAAATGTGTTATTCTTAATTTCTTGGACCTCTGAGCTATGCTAACAAATAGGATTAGGGTTTGGGAGACCTAGACCTGAAGAGTGGTACCCTGATTGCTCATTGAACCCTGATCACGGCTCACATTGCTCCTTTGCACAACGCACAGGTGCCACCACAGCATCCCATCTCATAGCTAAGTTTGCAGCCTGTGGGAAAACTGTAGAAAAGTTTCTTTACTTAACAGCTCAGTCTCAGTAAAATGTTATTAACATTTGGATTTTGGCTTCTGATACATCGTCAGGTGTTATTGTCACATGGATCTCTTTTTCAGATGCAGAAAGGAGCCATTTCCTTTCGAGAATGGCACTTGTGAATCTCCATTCTGGAAGACATATGTTTCTCCTTCTCTATCTGGACCCTGCTTGCCCACACACCTCAGTTGGGATCTCAGAAAGTTGTGCTTCAGCTGTGGTTCTCCAGATAGTTTCTGCCCTCTCTATTATTAGCACCACTGCTGTCTTCTCTAACTTCTTCTAGCCTTGGTGATTTTGGATTGCAGATTGAAAATGTGCCAACAACATAATGCTGCTGTGAAAGAACCCAATACCATCTTGGGATGAAATCATAAATCTGTAGCCTGGAAGATATGTGAAATAGTTGTGTTCCTCTGTTTAACACTGCAAAACCTCCCATTGGAACACCATATCCAGTTTCAGGGGTCACACCAGAGGAAAGATAGTAACTGGATATATAGAATAGCCACAAAAGTAACCAGAAGGCTGGAAAGCATGAAAGAATAAAGGTTGCTTAAGCTAAATGTGTTCTCTACATTATTCAAGGAGACGGGTGCACAGAAAGAGAAAATTCAACACCACTTCCTTCCAAGAGCTGAAGATCTTGAGCTACAGGTGGAGGTGGGGATGCTGAGTGCCTCTTCCAAGGAATTCAGCCTATTGGAAAAGCAGGCTGCAAGGTCAGCTAGACACAGTGTACCCACGTTGCCACCACTGTGTGTACACACATACCCCATAACAAGGAAAACAAGAAATGAAGTATCAGTTCTCACCTTACAGAGGTCAGTTACTTAGAAGTGTAGAAACACTGGAACATGTTATCAGTGATTGCCAAAGCAGCTTTCATCTTTAGTCCTTTGTGCCACTTGCATTATACACTTTCAAATAACATGGTTGTGTGTGCTATATACCTAAACTTGTTTGCACAAGTATGTTTAATTTTTAATGTAGTATTAATCAGAGGACAAAGAGTCGGGTACTGCGGCTCAATAATCTTATGAAGTCATCATAACATTTTAACTTGAGCAGTAACAAATAAGACAGTTAATTGAATCTCAGGCTTCAAGGTGTAAACTTGTTGCCTGCAGAAGTTAATAAGAAGGATGGGGATGGATGGACGCTACACAACTGACCGGGCACATAACATGGATTCACCGTTCTCTCAGATTATCTCATACTGAATATCACAAATCCCTACATTTTGGTCTCTGCCATTTGGGCTATTAAACATGCTGGTACCTTCTTGCCCTTCTTCATACATTCACTTAGGAAACCCAACTCTGCTTACAAGGAAAACCTGTAAAAATTCAGTTAAGAAGTTGATGCATATGCAGCTCTTACACTGGAAGTTTATCCTTTTGCTCTTGAAATATCAGAAAACAGTGGCTTTTCTAGCTTCATCCAGGCTATAAATCCTAAGGAAAAAAGTTATGTTTTTCTTGAGGTCTGGTCTTTCAAATCCATATACTCAGACTTTGTCCTTTATGTATTTCCCTCACTCCTAAATATTTTGGTTAATTTTATTTTCATTTGTAATCAAAGACTCAAATTATATATTTTATCCCCATCTGAGTGAATACCAGGATGAATACTAAGATGAAATATGTAGGATTTTTTTCATCAGAATAGCTTGCAAAATTTGTTCCTTCACCTTTTTATCATAGCAATATCATCTCTACATATTGTGTTATTACACTACTAAATGATAAAGGACTCCAAACAGTATTTTTCAGAACCATTTGTGCCTAACATAACATGTCACTCATATCATGTTATATATATATTAAAAAAAAAAAAAAAGTATCCTTTTATCTGTCCTCAGTCATTCACCCATCTCAGACTTTTCTTATAAGGGAAATTCTTTCAATTACTGTGGGCAGCTGCAGAGAAATTTTGGCTGAGATAGAAATACTTTCCAATAAGTTATGTCATCTTTCATCTGTAGCTTACAATCTTACATACACAAACAAGAAAACATACAGTGAAACTCATCCAAGACGATTACAAACAAAAATAGATTTAAAATAGCTTGAAAGAATCTATGACAAGTAATGCGCCCTCATCTGTATAGAAAAAAAAAAGACATTAAAAGTCAAGGATTTACATGCAAGAAAGTCACAGTACTGTGGAATTGTGGAAGCCCAAAACCAACTCTTCTTCCAGAAAATACCAGCTGCCAAAATATTTGGCTTCACAGTCTCTGTTTTGAAACCTGATGTCAACACACAACTACTCAGTGAAACCACAACTTAAGTCATACTGACCTGCCTATTAGTCTCACAAAAGGATAAGTTAATGCACAGCAAATCTGAAAGTATTAGTATTAGCCACCCGTTGCTAATACTATATAGGAACTTGCACTATGGAGTTTCCTCTCTTTCCACTAAAGCCCAAAACACCTTCACTTCCTCTGCCTAAGTCAAACTCTATACCTCACTTAGGACCAGTTTCCAAAGCTGGAGTAAAAAGAAAGATCTGTTCCAATATATTCCAAACTTTCGGAAAGAAGTAACCAAAGTAAACTAAAGTCTTATCAAACAAATTTTAATGAAGTTGGCATTACACAGAGATCTGAAATTCAGTGTTATCTAATATTTTAAAGCAAGTTTATTGCTCCAATGCTTATAATGAGCATGTCCATTCTTGTTGCTGCACTGGGCATTTCAGCAGAATTTGACCTGGTCGCAAT
>NW_009646500.1:2177042-2251444 GCF_000708025.1 Charadrius vociferus
TAGGGGAGGGGACAGTACGGGGGGTGAAAAAAAAAAAGAAAAAAAAAAAGAAGAGCCAGTATGCTGTTCACAAGGGCAGCGGTGATGCCACAGAGATGTCAGATGGTAGTGAGTAGGAACCAAGGTGGGAGTCAGGCACACGTGCTGGTAAATAACAATAATACAAGATAAAAATTGACATGTCATGAGGAAAATTTGTTAATAGGTTATCGCACTCAGAAAAATAGAACCGATATTTTGAATTGGCAACAAAAGATTTTAATTAAATTATAGGTGTTTGGCTCAGTTGTTCCTTAGAACACTATAAAACACTATACAAAAAACAAAGCTTTATTTTCCTCACCTGTATCTGTGCAAATAACTATGCTGCTACAACAGCATGGAAAATTTACACCAAGATATTTCGCTTTGCTCTCTAATAGACTGTAAATTTTCTTTAATAGACTGTGAATTTCTGTTGTATAAATTGTTTGTATGCATGAAAAAGCATGTAGGTAGGTGCACATGAAACCAATCTCTGATAGAGAAGGAAGCAGGACAGCTTACTAAAATTAGTATGACTATTACTTCGCTTTTCTCATGTCCACTCATGCTAATCAACACACCCTGTAATGATACCGACCAGATACTATCCCCGTGCTGCATGTACAGTGAGTAACATAGAAAAGGCTAAACAGGCTGCCTGTATCTACAGAGAAAATGCCAGCGGCTGAATTTAAAGGCAGGACTTCTCTGGCTTCTTGCCCAGTTCTTAAAAACCTGGACTGTCTTGCCATTGACACACGCATTTCCCTGCAAAACTGCCTAAACTGAAAGCTCCCGGGTTTTGCTACATTAGCAAGTTCATCTCCTCAACCTGTCACTTGTGGCCTGAACCCTCTTAATTAAGATTCAAGAGGACCAAAGTGGCTGCTGCTCAGGGTCGATGGGCAGCCCCGCATCAAACCCCGGTGCTTTGAAGAGGAACCTTTGGTCAGGAGATCTGCTCATTAGGGAGTTTGCAGGGTCTGTGTGTACCGCCAGACCATGGGTCGTGGCTTTTCATGACCTTTCTCTGCTCCAGGGCAAGAAAACTTAGGAGGCAAACTGGCTGATGGGTTCTGCCATTTGGGGGGAGGGGGGCATGGGGGTGTATTTTGTATCAGACCTGCAGGTTTACACCCTGCAGGGAGAATTTCTGTCCCTGTCAATTACTTCAGTAAACACTCTTAATGGTGTTTCAACTGGTTACAACCTGATATTTTTCAGGCGCATACACAGAAAAAACAGGATCTTCCTAGTACCAGCTCTCTGTGTGTATACACAGCAGGGAGGGTAAATACTGAATGTATGTGCCAAAATAAATATGATTATTACCCTCGCTGTCGTGAAAGAAATTACTCAAAAGTGAGATCAATAGGAATTTGTTACAAATGCGTGATAAGATGATTTTAAAATCAGGATAAGGATTTATAGAGAGCTAAAGTAGTGAAAAACAAATATATAATGAGAAATATTAAATTATCTTTGTTATGTGGGAGGAAGGTTTGACATTAAGGATTTTCTCTAAATATTTGTCAGCTGTGTAGTGACTGACATTAAATATCAAAATGACAGCTAAAGGCTTAGATTAGCACATCAGCAAGCAGAAGCAGAGGTATGATTGCTAGGATGTACGAGGATATTTAGAGGCTGACAGAGGTAGCAACACAGCTTCAATGAGTGTACTCAGTAAGACATTCTGGCATTCAAAAATTACACATTTTAATTAATAACAAAATTTATGCGCAGACCAGTACAAAACAGGGCTTGCCCACTCCCCTTAAACACGGCATCTTTGAGGCCAGCGGGGTTACAAGATGGCTCTGCTTCAGCTTCCAACCACTTAGCTGTTTCAAAGGTAATATTGTACCTCCTTTGCTTACCCAACGACAGTGCTCTGCTTAGTGACCTTATGTGCCGAGGATTAAGACAAAGTGAATATAGTCTCCTGCGGCAATAGCAGAAATCAGCTTCCCTTCTCCTTTCTCACGTTCCACATGTAACCAATAATCAGTCTCACAGCGTACAACAATTTAGAACAGTATTTTACATAAACTTGATTAAAATGACACATGTTGTGAGGAGGGGGAAGAGAAGAGCAAAATGAATTTGCAATCGCCAGAGGAAAACGCATTAGCCTTGGTGGGCTTTTTAGGAAGTTGCTTTTTAATGCATCCAAACACTTCTTTTGACGTCCGGTACATCCAGCAGCTCTGTTTCCCTGGTCACTTCGACTGACAACTACCTAGAGAAAGCAAGAGCTCCCATCCAGGGCACACACTGAATTTCTGTCTGAAAAAAAAAAATAACAAAAAAAAACCCCAAACAAGTAAGAGGAGGCAAGAAAGGAAAGAAGATAAGGAAAGAGAGGAATATAGAGAGGAAACTTGCTAGACAAACCCCTCGTCTTAATATGAAGTTAAGACATGCCTGGGGCTTGCAGCCGGAAAAGGAACCTGAGAAATGCTCCAGTGCTGAGTAATATAGACTATGGGATTTTTTTTTAATTGAACAGCAAATCCTTAGCTGAAGCTCTTCGGTGACATTCACCATATTAACACCTGAACAATTCAAAGAAAAATTAATGCATTTCATTTTTTTTCCATAACTCTTCATTAGTCAAAGATTGCATCAAATAAAACAACAGTTTCAGTTACCGACGACAGTACACAGTGACAAAAGTGATGCCTGGGGAGGGATGCAGCAGGAAAGGGAAGAGCATAGCACCTGCAGAGAGATTAAGATGGAGTCAGAAGCTCTCTCCTTCCAGCTTGCCCAGTGCTTTGGGAAGCACAACTTCTTGCCACTCACCAAGCCATCCTTGCAATCTTGGCTCAGGGCTGGGGCACAAATTCAGGTGAGACGCCCAAGCCGGTGGGGAGGGCAGGAGATTGCTGCCTGAAGGGGAAAGGGCCACCTTTCGAGGAAGAAAGGCAAAGCAGGAAGACAGGGTGAAGAGGATGAAGGTGGCAGTGCAAAGAGCTGGACAAGTTGCTGTCACCAGGAGGAGCACCAGGCTGCCCTCAGGAAAAGTACAGCTAGATAAAAGTACAGATAGATGAGTCTATCCTCATCCCTCCCCATTTCTCTCACAAAAGAATGGGGAAAGGGAGAAGATAAATATTTCTCACATGGAAAATATCATGTGACAAAGAAGAAAGAAGCTAATTTACAGTATCCATTATTTTTATTTTTTTCACATTTCTTCACTGTTTTTCTTGGCCAAGAGCTTGGTTTTGTATGTGTTTGCTCCACCAAACTGCTTCACTCTTTTTGAAGTATATTGGAGAATCTCTCTCTTCAGAGAAATTAGATCAGAACAAGGACCAGTCCTATACACTTAGCGAGAAGAGGAGGCTTTTCCCCTCAAATCACTGCCCGGTTTCCTTTCTTTCCTCCTTTTCAAACCACACATTTGTCTCTGCATCGTTTTCCCTTTCCAAAAGGTAGCTGCTGCCTCTAGTCACAGTGAAGCAACAGCGATGGGTTATGCTGCAGACTGCTACACGGGCAGCTTGGGAGCCCAGATAAACTGACACACTGACGCTTTGTCTTGTCCTCGGTGGGCATAGGAAATAGCTTTCTAGAATCAGAATCAGAACAGCCTAACTAAATTATTTGGCTATCTTATTTAGGTTAAACAGGCTTCGATTTCAGCCAAAACTTACAAACTGTGGGCGTTTCCTTTTTTTTCCAGTGCTCTAAACTTTAAATTTTGCTTTGAGGGAAATGAAGCATACCTCAAAAATTCAGAACTAATGGGATAATTACCTTTTTTATTCATAAACCATATTGAAAGCAACTAGTAAAAGTCGTGGAAGATGTATTGAAGGCTGATATACAAAAAGATCAAATCCCTGGCTCCTGAGGGAGATAGATATACAAAGATAGAATCCACCTGGAAACTGAGGAAAATACCAGGGAAAATGATTCTTTCTGTTCTTATACACTTCCCCCCACAGATCTTTTTGTGGCCAGTGCTGGAGTCAGGATACCGAGTAAGGAGATTCTCTTCTCTGCCCTAGTACAACTGCTCTTATCTCAATAAAACACAGCAAATATCTCATAAGGTCTGACAGTACCACGACTCACATGGGCTGTAGTTAACGATTAACTAAACCTTGGCTCTTACTGGCCAAGTCGGGTTTTGATACATTATTTGCACTACACCCAGGTTGTCCTGTATGCGTTCCAGTTACTGGTACAACAAAAAAAAGCTTTATACAAAGCATCATAAAGCAGGAAGGGACGTCAATCACAGCAGCAGTGAGACCAGTCACGCGGTCCCTTTGCACGCACTGGGAAGCCTGGAACAATACGTGAGGCTGCAACCCTCTGTTTACTCAACTCGAATGTAAGGAGCCGGGCCCTGCATCACGTTACAGAGGGTCACCACTCCACCGGGGAGCCTTGTGTACACACAGCCTTGCCATTTCAAACAAGCTGAAAGTTTGGTTTGCCTGCCATTCTGCTGCCTTCTGTAAATAAATGCCGTATGACCTGGCCATCTCGAGCTTCCAACTTACTTGTCATAAAGTAGTCATTTATATCTGCCAGGAATGCTCTTACTCCCCATACACAACTGTCATGCATGTGTCCTACACGTATGTGCGATTACACACCTTTTCTGGCTGGTAGAGGCTTAGCAATGTGACGAAACAATTGAAAATAATGAGTTTTCTCCTCCTTCTAAAGTAGCAGCTTTTTAATGCAAACACCTAGGCTTCACCTACAAATGCAACTTAGTAGGAGAAAACAAATAAAACAAGCTAGAGTCCCCTCCCTGACTTCTGCTTCCTCTATACTCCTTTTCAGCAGCACCTGAAAGGGGTTTAACCTTTCACGTTCCTCTGAGTTGCTGTAAAAAAATCCCCACCTCTATCATACTAGTTAAGTAACTGAAGTTACACACTTTGTTTGCAGAATTATCAAAAAGCTCAGAAGATCCAAAAAAAATGCAAATAATAAAAGCACAGAGGAAAGAAGCTTGTAAACTTGCACAGAAAAATAGAAAAAATATTTATTTTGTGTAAAAATATTTTTTTAAAAAGAGAAAAGGAACAACTTTTCTAATAAGAAACCTACCCTTAGACTTTATTAGACTGTCACTGAAGCCTTAGGCCTGTGCAAATATAGAGATGCATGGTTTTCTGTGTCTCTCACAAGAAATGCTAGAAAAAAAACTGTGAAAACGTTAAGTTCCTTCTGTGCAGCAAAGCACCAACTTTGTCATTATATTAGGGTTTAATGGAAAACTAGAAATGACTGGATTCGCTTTTTTATGCCATGTCTCGGTTTCTGTCAGCCATACTGTTATACCAGGACATCTGCTTTTCAATAGGAAGATGTCCTGCTATTGCTGGATCATGGTCTGCTTTGGTACAGCACCCTAAAAGGTTCATATCACATTATGCCATAGCTCTACAGGGGAACTCTGGTAAGACAGGTATGAGATACCTTTAAAAATCTATGCTATAAGTGTGTTAAATAACAGTAGTCAAGGGCAAAATTCGTTTTAAGAGCTCTTATTTCAAATTACACTGTCATGAATGCTTTCTGATTCCAGTGTACACTTTATTTCCAAGCCCTGCCTTGACTTCAAAAGTTTCTTGGAAATACAAGCAAGAATCCATGTCCAATACCGGCTTCTCTGTCCCTATGCCTCATGGGCTTGTCCTGTATGCATCATGCAAGCTCGTGTAGATAAATATTTTTGCCTCATATGTGCACACAGACATTAGATATTCCTTAAAAAAAACTAACATGCATGTATGTGTAGCCTCTCCCACAAGCATTTGCATGTACATAGGTGCACACATACAACTGCATGTCGGCTTATTTGACATCAGTATTCAAACATCTTCTATCCGTAACAACAAGTTGATGCTCTGACATTTTTATCCTTATGACCACCCTGATGTTTTTAACTGCACCAGCAAGAGTCACTTTGATGCTGCAGCCGTACTCCCTGCTCCTGCCCTACATCCCAATGATTCTGCCCTTCCCCTTCAATGGATGTTACGTTCTCAACTTTAGTCTTCATGCAGTCAAAGTAAACTCCAGGTATAGAGGTGCATGTGGTTCACCTTAAAAACATCCACGCTACTTTCAGTGGCAGAGTGAAGAAAGACAATGAAATCCAGTCAAACAGTCCAAGCTGATTTAGTCTCAGCTGCTGCTCGCTGCTGAAAGTCGGCAGACCCAGCCTGTCTCAGATCTCTGTAGAGCCAACAGACATTAGGGCAATTCACCTTTTTAATTAAAACTTTAATTCCTCTTGGCTTTACTGTTTTTAAGCCATTCGGAAGGCACTGGTCCTTTCTGAACACAGTTCCTATTCTCCTGCACATCTGGGCAGCACAGTGGGGTCATATCTGCATTCAGCATCCAGCTGCCAAGACAGACGAACCCCTCACACAACTTCCACTTATCTCTGGTTGGAGCCCCAAGCCGAGCAATCAAATCTACTACAACTCCTGAAGTTATAAATACTACTGAAGTTTACTGACTTCTCCAAAATGTTTTAACACGTCCAGGGTTGTTCATGGTCTGAAAGGAGTGGTACAGAGAGCAAACCCTGATGACGAGGCTGTGGTCCTTCAGAAGATGCTGACTGATACAGGAGGGCAGCTTTGAAGGTTGGACTGTTTGAATGAGAGATCAAACTATATCAGCAAGCTAATGATCTTAGGAAAGAGATCTGACAGGCCATTTAGGAATGTCAATAGAATGTCCAAGACAACAAACATTATTTTGGTTGATTTCATTAATCTTGGCCCAAATTTTGCTTCCAAAGAGCCAGCACAATTCAGAATGGCAAGTACTTTATCCATATGACAGCATAATAAGAAAATTGCCACTCGGGCTTAGAAAATGAGCCTTTTCCATTTTCTGGCATTCATTTATCTGGAGGAAATCATGCAATATCTGAAATTACGCAGGCCTTATCTTAAAAAAATCCTTATTGAATCATAGAAGCTGTCAATACAGTTTTAACCTTTGAAGAAACACTTTCTTTCAAAAGGAGTCACGTTGCCTTTTGCAAAGATAATTCTTGTAGTGACCTATAAAAATATTCCAAAAAGTTCTCTCTTATTACAGCATCTCATGTCCTCTAAAATGATCTCACCTCTTCCTATAGTAACTTGTTAGTTCAAAGAATAACATTTCAAGTACATTCTGTGACAGCAAACAATTTTTAATAAAATGTTAGAGTTATCGTCTACTTTTAGCAAATCAAAATATGATGAGCTATTCCTATATGATAGTATAATAGCAGATAATTTCTTTGAACAGTTCTAGCCTGTAGATACTGGACTTTGCCTTCTTGCAATATATAATATTTCTATATATAATATTTCTAACTTTTACCTTTAATTAAGTTACCCAAAGAAGAAACCAATATCGATACAGAAAAAGTAATTCAAAACCAAAAAATGCATAAGATGTTTAGACCAGCCAATATATGTTTAAGATTGCCCTGAATGAGGATGAGAACAGTCTATCTTGCCTATTCTTCTGCTAATAAAGTTTTGCTTCCCATTAATTACTTGTCCAGTCTAATTCAAGCTCTGCAAACTACCTCTTTTGGAGCAATCTGCAATCTTTAGAAATCACTGTTGGGAATTACTTGCAGATATTCATCCTTGGTTTTCTTTTGCTCAGTTTTAGCCTATTATTCCTATCTAAGCTTCTCCCTCTACTCTTTTAAGTTGTTCTTGTAAAGTATGAATATAACTACAGCTACACAGACAGTAATCTTTCACACAGATTTGAGCAGTCAAAAAGTCATTCAAACCAGTGAGAACTTCTCACATACTATAATAATCAGCGCAAGTTGCCTCACAATACTAGAGCTGATTGACTTATCTATCGTGAATAAGATACCTGATGAAGAAAGCCCAGGTCTTGTTCACAAACTATTTGCAAATTGGTCATGATTACTACAGATCTGTCACTGAGTTCTTTGACAAATTCAAATACAGATTTCAACCTACTGGCCAGTCAGACAACTCTTCACTATTGCTTATTTTTCATTTAAAGTTGTGATTGGTGACCTTTATTCTACATCATTTATACACTAGAAGAAACAACATAGGGAGTGCTAGTCAACAGAAAACATTCCTTGGGTACAAATTTGTTAATGAAAACTCAGGTGAAAACCTGAATCTTCTGTATTGAGTTTGCATGGCAAGGTTTTAGTAGCAGAGGGGCTGCAGGGGTGGCTTCTGTGAGAAGCTGCTAGAAGCTTCACCCATGTCCAACAGACCTGATGCCAGCTAGCTCCAAGAGGGACTCGCCGCTGGCCAAGGCCGATCCCATCAGTGACGGTGGTAGCATCTCTGGCATAGCATACTTAAGAAGGGGGGGGAAAAAAAATAATCAAACTGCACAGCAGTAATTGCTGCTGGAGAGAGGAAAGAGAATATGTGAGAACAACCACTCTGCAGACACCAAGGTCAGTGAAGAAGGAGGGTGAAGGGGTGCTCCAGGCACCAAAGCAGAGGTTCCCCTCCAGACTGTGGTGAAGACCATGGTGAGGCAGGTTGTACCCCTGCAGCCCATGGAGGTTAATGGTGGAGCAGATATCCACTTGCAGCCCATGGGGGACCCCGCATTGGAGCAGGGGGATATAACCGAAGGAGGCTATAACCCTGTGGAAAGCCCATGCTGGAGCAGGTTCCTGGAAGAACCTGTGGAGAGAGGAACCTATACTGGAGCAGGGTTGCCAGCAGAACTTGTGACCCCATGGGGGACCTGCACTGGAGTAGTCTGTTCCTGAAGGACTGCACCCTGTGGAAGGAACCCACACTGGAGCAGTTCATGAAGAACCGCAGCCTGTGGAAGGACTCGTGTTGGAGAAGTTCATGGAGGACTGTCTCCCATGGGCAGGACCACATACTGGAGCAGGGGAAGAGTATGAGGAGTCCTCCACCTGATGAGGAAGGAGCAGCAGAGGCAACATGTGATGAACTGACCACAAATCCCATTACCATCCCCCTGTGCCGCTTGGGGGGAGGAGCAGGTAGAGAATTCGGGAGTGAAGTTGAGCCTGGGAAAAAGGGAGGGCTGGGGGGAAGGTGTTTCAAGATTTAGTTTTTATGTCTCATTATCCTACCTGATTTGATTGGTAATAAATTAAACTAATTTCCCCAAGTCAAGTCTGTTTTGCTCATGACAGTAATTGCTGAGTGATCTCCTTGTCCTTATCTGAACCCACGAGCCTTTCACTATATTTTCTTTCCCCCGTCCAGCTGAGGAAAGTGATAGAGCAGCTTTGGTGGGCACTTGCCATCCAGCCAGGGTCAGCCCACCACAACTTCTCATGAGTAAACCACTGGTGACCTGAACACCCAGAGCAAATGAGAACGTGCAACCAGCAGCAGACTGCACCCAGTCAGTCTGTTGATTGAACATTCTCAAGACCCTCTTTTTACTAATGCTGCAGAACTATAGAGGACTCTCTAAACTTTTAACACCATTTCTTTTAATGTAAAACAACACAAAGCTATTTTTTTATGACTGTAAGGAAAATGATGAAAAGGGCCCATTTTAATACATCAAAAGATATGTATTAATGTACAACATAAGAGTTTACAGAGGAAATATTTGAATCAAATAGATGCAGTTCATTAAGCCACAAAAAACAATACTTTCAAATGAGGTTAATCATTTGGAAGGACACCATCAATAAGAAAAGAATCATTTCCATGAGCAATTACATGAGTTAGAAGTTGTCTTGATAAACTTGAGAGTTTACCCTATGATGAGAACTATGACTGTACAGCACATATGATCCGTGCTAGCTTTAAAATTCAGCTAGCACTGATATGGCAGTGAACTAACTGCTTGTGAGCTCTAGGCACCACAAGGGACTTGCTGCAGTTAATGAGGCAGGCAGTTTATAACCCTCCCTGTTCCTCCACACGTGGGGATACCAGCTTGTGCTACCACTCGATTCCAACTGCAGGAGTCGATGCATCTGCCTGCATTTTTATGGGTTTTATACCAGTGAAATGTCTTTTCCTCTATTTTTTTTCCCCCATAACAAAAGTCAAAACGGAGATAAGCCCTTGCTCAGGAAGTTGGGGATTATACAAAGTTTAATGCAAATGGGAATATCTTCACAGTCTGTGTCAATTTTAAGTCTTCTGTATTTTTGCAAGGGTAAACTTTTAGTTTGCAGTGATGGTCAAGCAGGTTCTTGTTCTACAGTCTTACAGGAAAATTCAGTATCATGCTGAAGAACTAGAAAGAAGACATTGAGCAGCTATTCACCTATCACATCAGCTATTCAGAAAGTCTGTCCCCCTTAACTACAGATCTTCCTATGCAGATATATCTGTCACACAACACCACAAATAGGTCAACAACTACATCTTAAGTGCTTGTAGGCACCAGGTTAAACAGGAAGCGCTCCCTCAAAGTCATGACTGAGTTGTCAATATGAGAAACAGAATATTAAGGTCTAATTGTCCTCCATGACAGCCATATGTACTAAATACTGCTGCTGTTATCTTTGCCAACTGAAAAGGTGTGTACAATGCATCGATCTGCAGGTTTTGAACACCATAAATTGCCATCACTGCAAAATGAACAATAGTACAAAACAAACTTCTCAGAGACAGCATATATGAGTTCAGCTATCCACTTGATTCACTCATACCTACAAGATGAACATCTGAAAGCACCACAATACTTGTAGGCAGATAAGACATTTCTATATCATTTCTAAAACGGGCTTGTGACATTGAGGGACTCTTCAGAAAAGCTAGAACTTGGGTCTTCTTAAGTAACAGACAAAATACAGTACAAAGGTTCATGAACTAATCTCAGAAACAGTCCATCTGGAATTTAGACCTTGAACTACTGTTTGTTACTGAACTAAACATGAGCCACAAGCTATTGATGAATCAATTAAGACCCAACTAACTGCTTTAAACATTTTTAAAGTATATCTGAACAGAAGCTTAGGTCATATTTCAGCTCCTTACCTTACACAAACCTGTGTTCAAAACATTCAGCCAGTGAGTCCTAGGAAATTGAAGAGTGTTTGGGGAAATGAGGGGTTCACCGAAAGGGAATTGCTTACCATGAAAGTGGCTGATGTTCTGCTTATCTCTGTTGTCCTCCATTCCTGTGCTGCTTTCCTTAAGACTGTTTATTCCCTCCATTCTGTGGCTCTCTTCCTCCTTTTCTCTAAAATTTGTCCCTCTGGATTTTACTCTGTCCACTCCTTTTTCTCTGACCTTCCTCCCTCACCATGAATCCTTTTCTTCAGCTCTCTGCCCAAATCCCCATATTTTGTTCCTCCTGTAAAACTAGGTTGCTGCCCATGTCCACCAGTGCTTGGCATACATTTAGCAATTGCTGGCTACCCTGCACACGTGCAGCAAGTCACCGCAGTTGGCCCTGCAGGAGCCAAGCTACAGTCAAGCCAGGAACAACTGACTTCTTGCTGACTATTGACATCTAAAGCACCACAAGTTCCCTGCTCCACCACCCTTTTGAGCTCAAAAGCATCACAGTTGAGTCTGAGAAACATTGATCCTGCCTCCAGCTGTGGCCAATACCAGATGCTTCAGAGAAACAAGACACCCTGTATGGGTAAATACACCAGAATTTGCTGTGACCAGATGTACAAAACCTACAGCTAAAAGCAGATTAAATGACCTTTCTGAAAACAAGGTCCAAAAGATCATCCTGCTTTGAAATATATTTCAGCAATATCAGGTTTGGAAAGAGCTCCCTCCTCGTGGAAGAAATAAAAGAGAAAAGCTTCACAACACTGCTATTCATGGATATGTCTGGCAAGACAAGGATTTTTTTCATTTTGTTCAGTGATGACTTACAGCACTGAATCCCACCTGGATTTTCATTTTGAGCTACGAATTTATCTTACCTATAGCATCAATTACTGAGTATGCTTCTACTACGCTATGTCTACCACACTGTTTCTTTCCTTTCTAAACTAAAAGAGGAGAGCATCTCTTACTCGTTTAAGATGTCTAAAACACAAGAAGAAAATACAGTCTTCTCTCATAAAGCTTATCACCTACCTCTTATCACCTCCTTACCTTCTCACATTCCTATTTCTTTATAAAAATGAGGCTACCAGAGACAAATGCAATATGACTAGCAATGAAAGATAATGCATTACTATCACTTGCATTCTCGGTACTATGCTTTTCACAAACCCATGGTTTATATTGGTTTTGATCTGATTTGTCCTCAGAGACACCCAGGAAAAACAATTGATAACATTCTGTCATGCTGAAAATCAATCTTTTAGTCTTCATTTGTCTTTAATTTGCTATCCATGATGGCACTTCAGGTGAGTAGTTTTTTAACAACTTTATGAGACGCTATGTCAAAGGCCTTTGTCCAAATAAATCCTTTATATTAAACTCCAGGGCTCAAAAGGAGTTAAATCTCCTTTGCTTTTTATAAAGTGAGGGCACTTCTTTATGAATCTAATTTTCATAAGAAAATTTAAGATAACACTTTAAATAATATTTTAAAAGTACCAAAATATTGTTGTCTTTTCAACTCCGTTCCCATACATTAATCTCCTAAAGGTAATTGGGTTATATCAGTATGAACTGATACTGATAGAGTACTACACTTGTACATTTTTCATTATTAATATTTCTAACATACTGTTGACTACTCACACACCATCACCGTCAGAGAAATGTTCTTTGCTTCCTCATCTAAAATAACAGAAGACAACATTCCTAATATTTTCCAGAAAAAAAAAGTTATTATTTCTGTACAGAGCACCAATTATCAACTCTGCCAGTTGCCACATATCAGATAAAGGAAGAATTAGTAGTTTAGTCATAGCTGAACTCTTGTGTCATCAGTGGCTCTCTGCATTCTACTTCTAGTCTTGGTTTTCAGCAATATTGTAGATTTTACAGCAAAATTCTTCATTTTCCTATCTATCTCAGACTGATGCACCCTTATTAAATGTTAAAATTAATAGAACGTGTCTTCTGTCAAAAGTTCTGTATATCAGCCCTACTTCTTTAGTCGGAACAACTAACAGAGACTGATGAGATTTGGTGTCCTTGTATCCCAGCCTCTCCCGCATTTCCAGAAAGACACTCCACGGATTTCTGTTTCAGAGAGCTGAGGGGATTTTTTCTCCCCTTATTTATGTTCCTGTCTCTGAGACAAATGAACAAATGAGTCACAAAAACAAATTCGTTAAATGAAATGAATAGACAAATGGAAAAGAAAAAACATCCATAAATAAGAAACCACTGATCAACACCATGATCATTTAAACTTTGGCAGCCCCTCTGAGATGTATTTGTAGCCAGAAGGAAAGATGGAACAAAATAAAAAATTAACTAGTCTCTCTTGCTGGCAGAAAACAGTGAAATTAAATTGCAGGGTGTGTTAGGACTGAAAATCAAGTCACACTGACAAAACAACCACTGTCTTTTTGTGATAGTAAAGTGATTGTAGTGACAAACACTCTTGCAAAAACTTTCCAAATTCTTCACTCAAGTTTTCAGTCCCTGCTTTCAGTCAATATTGGGTCTGCAACTACTTTCATATCCAGAATTTAACTAAATAAAGCATTTAAAAGTTTTTGAAATCAAGTAACAAAGTAACCTCACAGACTTAATTAGCTTGCTTGCACTTAGAGTATTAGAAGAAAAAACTGAATTACTCTTAAATGGTATCAATAATCTGGTGGGTTTGTCTGCATTTGAACTGTCAGTAATTTTCTTTCAATACAAGACCAGCTCTCAAGCATCACAATGGCCGTGTTTCTGGCCATCACCATTCCTTGACATTTTGTGTCTACCTACCTGATGCACACCTTAGTGACTCATCATCAGCTACCAGCAGCCAAAGAAGAAGACTCAGCGCTGTTCACATCATGATCTGACGCTGCTAAAAATTCAACACAACACTGCCTGTCACTCTTACTGCATCTGCAGGCTGCATCACTGGGTCTTCGCTCCTACCAGACAAGCACTGAGTAACACAGTGACAACAGACTTGCGAGCCCTTCTCTCTCATCCACTCCTCTGGGAGAGATCTGTGTGTGTTGTGCAGTACCTCTCCAACCAAGGGAAAATATCGTCTTTTGAAGTAATTTTTCTAACCTGTCCTCCCAATTGAAGCTGTAGATGCACCTTCCCTGGAAACATTCAAGGTCAGGTTGGACGGGGCTCTGAGCAACCTGATCTAGTTGAAGATGTCCCTGCTCATTGCAGGGGGGTCGAACTAGATGACCTTTAAAGGTCTCTTCCAACCCAAACCATTCTATGATTCTAATTACCACGCACTGGAATTTATCCTTTAAACTCCCAGGGTTTCAGTAAATCAAATCAGTACTTCCACTGGATTCCTGACTCTTGCATCTTGCCATGCTTCTCCCTTGCTTTCCTGTTCTGCCAGCAGACCATGCTCTCAGATGCTCCAGAATTCCCTGAGCTTCCTGTCCAGAAGCTACTTCAGCACTGAATTCCCTAATCAAGATAAACACATAGATCCTTTTTTAATCCAAATCACTGCTCAAAATCTATCTTTGGTGTTTTGCCTATAAAAAGAAGAGTCAGATAATTAATGATAGCTTAAGGCACAAATGAGGCCATCTACCAACTTATGACAACAGTTAAACAGTGCAAATGTGTATCATCTCAAAACAGATTTATTTTATTGTCTCCTTTGTCTCTCTTTTCAGGTTACATCTTTCCTTAAATTGTGCATGTTTATACAGCACTTAGCACAGTGGGGGTCCCAATCTTGACTGGGGCCCCTGAGCAAAAAACATTACAAGCATTAAGTAATAATGTTACACATGCTTAATGCTGATGCAGATAATAAGGTCTTTAGAAGAACAGGAAATTTCATTACATAACACGACAAATGTGATCAGCCGAAAATGTGCTCCCATTCCTTGCAGACATCGTAGTATTAACTGTGTTTTTAAAAGCTATGCTCATTAAATCAAAGGACTGAAATCCTAAATACTAGACTGTATCTGTAGGCACACAAATATGTGAGCACAGATCACTCATACTATCACTCTTGTTTTCCTAATGTTTGCTCTCCTTGTAAGCAATTGTTATAGCAATCATAAAAAGCTATGTTAATCCAAAGAGAGAGGCATGAGCTTCATGGCCAGGAAGAGGACACGTAGTCCAAGACACAGATTCCTTATTAAAATATGATTCCTGCTACAAAGAGGTTCAAAAGCTCTCATGGTACCAGAAATCATGCGGAGGACTGAGATTCAGGATGAGTACCCCACTAGCCACCATGGCCATTTGCTGTGCTCTCATCCTCACTGAGGTGGTCATGCCCCAGCGCTGGAGGGACATGCCCCCAGGGGCTCAGACACCTCTGTCCATGACCAGCTTCCTGCTCTGAGCCATTCCTGTCATACTCAATCACTGCCTCACTCTCCACTTTCTTGGAAGGAGAAAAAGGAGTAACAGTGGCAAGGCGGTGGCGTTGTGCGCCTGTATATCACAGCCCAGGTCAGCCTGTGTACTAGTCACAAGTGTGAAGCAAAAGTGGGAACAGGACCTACACTTAGTCCTCTCCCCTCCATCAGCACCCTTGACACTAGGGTGAAGCATGCTCCTTCTGCTTGCTCTCTCTTGCATCATGGATCTTGCAAACATGGCTGTGCAAATCCAGACACAAATCCCAGCCAACTCAGGCCTCATTTTGCACTCAAAGAGAAGAGAGAAAAACCTTTAAGAGCAACTCAACTTTTGGGGAACTCTGCCATGACCATCTCACCACACTGCTCATGGCATACTCCTAGGAGATGTCTTTGAACACCGCCAGGCTGAGGAAGGAATTGACCTGTATCTCCCACTTCAGGGATAAAAGCGTTAATGTAGAAGAGCACCACCACTCTTTCTTCTTAGCCGCTACATTTTTAAATGAGATAGCCATGGCTTCTGCACTCCATCCTGCACTCGCTCCTGTCAGTGGCTCATCCACGGGCACTCAGGTGAGTTGAGAACAAATTTCAAGCAACCCTGCCAAGGCCATCTGAACAGCACAGACCACACATTCACTGCGCTCATGAATCCTGAATGCTTACACATGAGATTGTTATGGCAGAGATGGTTGTAATCATGTGCATCTCCTTCACCACTCTTCAATTTCTAGCTGATGCCCACTCTCTTTCTACTACTGATTAGTGTATCTGTATATATTTCAAAATCATGAGAAAGTATGAGTTACTACATAAAACCTGACTGAATATTTCAGATATTGGTTTTCTTTAGGTAGCTTAGTTTTACTCTGTTTCATTTGAAAGTGCACAGACATAGTGTTTGTCTTTGATATTAGCTAGGGACATTATTATTATTAAGTATTTTAAGACTAATATTTATAAAGCTTAATCAGGGACATCATCATCATCATCTTCTGTCAGTGAGGCTGTACCTGACATAAGCTTTGTTTCGCACAGCTTTGTTTTTGTTTTTTGTTTTTGTTTTTTTGTTTGTTTGTGAGGCGGGGGTAAGCTTTGTTTTTGCTCTACACAAAAGCTGAACTGCTGACACACAACTCTGATCATCTTCCTCAAACAACGAAAACAAAAGACTTTTCAAAGGAGATCAGGGACACCCCCTTTCTGAGAGCTGACACTGATGCTTTATAATATAGCCCAGCTACAGATAAGCACGTTTGCTGAGGTATTGCAGCCAAACAGGGGCATCTTCCTGCTGCATTTGTTACAGTTAGCAGCTATTATCGGTGCGGGCAGGAATGATTTAACTGCTGAGTCGTAAATCCCCTCCCCAAAATTAAAGCTGGGAAAAATAACTGTAATTACCATTGAAGTTTCTTTGCCTGTTTCCTGACCAGTTGCTTAACTTTTATTATGGCATAAAAGAGAAATTACTTGATTTCACCATTATACTACACATGCTTTAACAGAGCTCCTTTCTGCCTCAGGCATGGTACAAGTTTAGCTGCATTATTCTCAGGAAGGAGATGGAAAAGATTATCCGTATGATGAAAAAAAGAGGCGGGGGAGAAGCAGCCAACAAGTGTGCTTAACCTCGTATTATCCATCTGCAGAGGCACTCAGGTGCCTGCCATGAACTGTGTCCTTAGAGCAAACCTTCAGTGCTGCTGTTAGTAACGCTGCTCTCATTCACACAGCACTGATGGGCACTGCAATCATTACAAAAAGATTGTTCCATCTTCTTTATTTTAAGCATCATCCTTCCAGCCTTTTCACATTTCCATGGAGGAGCCTTTCCAATTGAGGTGAGATGAGATGCTGCTGCTAAGACAATCTGACAGAAACACTCAAACGATACCAAATATCTGAGTTACACCTGGGGGAGATATTAAAATACACCAACTACAGAAACAGACTATAGTTGCTGACATGCTGCACTTCAGAAAAAATGAATTTGATATTGTGTTTTTGATAAAAACTTGTTAGCTTAGAATGAGCACAGACAACCAAGACCAAAATCTTTAAAAGTTTGTATTACAAATGCTTATTTTCAGTTCTTTTACACAAGACCATTCAATGAGCAGCATCAAAACCTTTCCAAGGAGAGGTTAATTGCTCAGTGGAATGACAGAAACTAAGCATAAAAAATAAAGACCCATGATGCATATAAAAGAATTGGGAGGCTTGGTTTCAAAATGGCTTACATTATTCATGAGTGACAAAACCTCAAGAGAATTTTACAGGTCACCCTAGGTGTCAATTAAACTGCCATGCCCAAGACACCAATACCTTTTGCATCTCTCCACCTGTACCGATGCATTTCCTTAGTGCCACAGGTTTAACAGAGACTCAGAAGAAAATGAAATCGTAACTCCTAAAATAGAACCTAACTCCAGCCAAGCACCATTCTGTTCTGGAAGTAACTCCTGCTCAAAATCTCGCTTAGCTAATGGTCTTCTGGTCCCGATAAGTTTGGAGCACTAGGCAAAAGTGCGTTTATACCACTCTTAAAATCGCCCCTTCCTATGACAAGTGTTACTGTCTATTTTAAGCAGTTATCTTGCAGCTCAGTTCATTCCAGAGGTTCAGGATTGCCAGCTCACAGTCAAACATCCCAACCACAGAATTGTTAATGGTCTTGTCCTACCACAGGTGCTGGAAGCTGCTCAGGGAGAGTACCAATAAATCTGGCAGGGAAGCGTTTGTGGGCAGAGAGGCACAAGTCAAATGCAGAATGAGAACTGAGATTAAACACACAAATATCAGTATCCCAGTCATATTCTGGACATATAACTGAGTGCCCTTGAGACAGTAAGATCATAGAATCATGGAATCACAGAATCGTTATGGCTGGAAAAGACCTTTAAGAGCATCAAGTCCAACCGTTATCTAACTCTACTGGGCCCACTTCTAAACCATGTCCCTGAGCTCCTTATCTAGACAGCTTTTAAATACATCCAAGGATGGTGATTCAACCACTTACCTGGGCAGCCTGTTCCAGTCTTTTATAACCCTTTCAGTGTAGAAGTTTTTCCTAATGTTTAACTTTAACCTCACCTGACACAACCAACAATGAATGCAAGAACATGAACAAGGATACTCCAGACAGAAAAAGAGCAACCTGTGCCCATGTCTGGAACAGATTTGTGCACAAAAGGCAATCAGAGAAAGCCAGAAACCTTTCTCGAGAGCTATAAGCTTCCTCTTCCAGTGGACAGCTAGGGATTACCAAGTGCCCCCCCAGAAGAAAAGCATACAAGTTCATGAGTTATTCTATCAGGAAGCAACCCTGACCTGCACAGTGGCCAAAGATGAGAAAAAACAGCTGCTACTGACTCTCATACAAACTTTACATGGGATGGTGCTTCATCACTTGGTCCCATAGCCAGGTACTTTGCACATATACAACCTGTGTCTCTTACATATGTGTTTCTGTTAAAAATTATCCTACCTAACAGTCATAATTATCACACATGCCTAATCAGTGTAATTAAGCTGGAAGCTACTTTCTTACAGAAAATATTTATCACCAAATTAAAAAAATTTGTTTCATAAAGTAAATAACTTGGACAGATGGAGAACTGTGTTACAAAGTACAACATTTTTATGTGGATATATTGCTTATTGAATTAGTATTATATGAAAAGAGTTATATTTCATAATACCAAACATTTCAAGGCCATCACTTTGATATTATTTTTTAACTCATGCAGTGGAAATAATGCTAAAGGATAATTGTTGACCTGAAGTTTGATCAATCCTACACATAAAACCAGGAATTAAAACAAATTTAATGTACTGCTTATAGCCTGTATTTCATCTTGCCACTTTCTGTGAGTTTTATGACCACAGTTTTCAATTAATTTTTTTCTCTTTCACTGATCACTGTGGAAAAAGACATGAGGGGAAACTGATTAAGGCTCTGTCAGGCCCTGTCACATTTAATAATAGTGGGTTCAGGCATAGCCTTCTAAATCAAACACAACCCAGCAGTTCGAGCCCTAAACCTCCTATCGTGCAAACAGACATTTACACAGCCAAACCCCTAGGACTTCAGGGAGTTCAGTAAAGATTTAGGATATAACCGACCATGATAACAAGCATGATGCAGGCAATGGAAACATGGATGAAAGAACAAACAAAGATGGGGGTGCCAGGAAACAGAGAAGAATCCCTCTCATCACTTCTGTGTAGCACTCTTAAATATTACATGTAACAACATGAAGCATACAATAATGAAGACAGAAGAAAGCTATTTACGTTGGTGCTCAGTCTCCATCATCACTGTCAAAGAGGTACTTGCACATAATAGAAAATAATTTTTCCAAAGGATGTTACTACACAGGGCATAAAAGCAAGATGTTCAAGTTAGATTTTGAGATGAAATGCTAGGATCATAAGTTTATGTTGCCATGTGATTCCCATACATTTCCACTGAAGGCAAGTTATACCTTAAGAGAACAATTTTAGCTGCATTGACTTTGCTTTTAGGCAATCCAAATCCCTGATTTAAAATTACAGTCTTGAAGCAGTGTTAACCCTAAGGTAAATAAGATCTAGTCAATATGCCTACTGAGTGTCTTAGGAAGTACGTAGACCCTCGGTATGAAATTCCTCTCATCTCGCTTTTGTAATCTAAAATGTAGGCATACGGTTGATACTAATGGTCCCTTTATAATTCAGAAAGGGGAAAACTGGTCTGTTCCCAAGGTTGATTCATTTCATCAGAAAATAAGTGGGATAACATCCCTTTGGGAGTGCCCAATCTTTCTCCACTGCCTAAAAAAACTCCCAAACCTCAAGACAACATTAAAGAAGACACATTCAACCTCTGCACAGTTAATGTTAAAAAAGAATCATTCACCTCCAAACATTTAAATGGCTAATAGCAGATGAGAAAAAAACTTACCTTCATTGTCTGTGGGGTCCACAGTAATGGGTACGCCTTTAATTCTGAAATATGACGTGCTGTGATCAAAATATTTCCCAGCAGCCAGAGTTTCCTATATTTTTCTTATTTTGGCAAGTTTGTTCATAAACCAGAACTACGAGGTGAATGTAGACCAAAAAGTTATAGCACTATGACACTTTATAGGCAGTTTTTCAAAAATAAAGCCAACTGATTTTATTCACAACTTATGCAACTTGGAAAGGGGTTGAAATGACACCGAAAAAGAAGACACTCATAGAAAAGCATGGGCATCCACACAAGGTATCAAAAGATATTGGCATAACTCTTTGGAAAAAAATAGGTCTGAAGGAAAGAAGGGAGGAATTATAGAGCAACTCAAAGAAGATGAATGACAGTTTATCACATTTTCACTCATTTTCTAAGATAACTTTAAGCTCTCAAACACTAAAACTCCTAGTAGATGCCTCAAGAGGCTTCTTCATTATGGGTAATCTATACCCTCAAGGGATGTAGTTTTATGCACAGCCTTATACAGTACTTTGAATAAAGGATATAGATGCTGTCCCCAAAATTTTATTGCTGGGTGAGAAAACAGACCTGCACGTCTTCATTTTCACAGTTTTGAGTGGAATGTGAATTAATTTTTCACACTTTCATAGTTTAAAAATGCAGAAGGAGTCTGGTGTCCCATTTAACACAGGCTGCAGTACTTCACTCAGAAATATCTTCAGTACCTGCTTATTCCTTCTTTACCACAGAAGGTAATGGCAATGCGACAGTGAAAAACTTTTACTCACTACAATTAAAGCTGAATTAGATCATGATTCAGTGTTATGTTTTCTAGTCTTTGGATTTTGGTAGGAAATAGCTCCTTTTTCTTTTTCTTTTTTTTTTCTTTTTCTTTTTCTTTTTCTTTTTCTTTTTCTTTTTCTTTTTCTTTTTCTTTTTCTTTTTCTTTTTCTTTTTCTTTTTCTTTTTCTTTTTCTTTTTCTTTTTCTTTTTCTTTCTTTTTCTTTTTCTTTTTCTTTTTCTTTTTTTTCTTTCTTTCTCTGTTTTCATCTGAAAAGAACATAAATCCATAGAACTATTTATTAGAAAAGCTATTTCAAAAGCAATATTTGTAAATCCATAGCTTTCAGATATACATACAGTGAAGAATATGTATTCCCTGCACAAGAGGACACAAAAATAGTCTTCGTGCAACATCATGATGATGAAAAGTTGTCCTTTTAAATAGAGTTCATATAAATAATACATAAATGCACCAGAATAAATCAGTAGTTTAAAGAGACTATTGTTTCCAGTATTGGCCATTACCGAGTGTTTCCAAGGAAAAAAATAAACTATCATCTAAAGTCAGACCAATTATGAATCAATATGTCACTGAATGATATTTTTCCCCCAACTGATCAGTCTATGCTCTGAAGCACAAAGATGATCCCTATGATTATTTTTTTTCTAACGTGAGCTTAGTTATTTTAGTTGTTTACTTACAGAAGCAATTAATCTTCTTGGACTATAATAACTATTTCAATATTCAATATTCAGTGACAATTAGATGCTCAGATTGGGCTACATCTAGGGTGCAAAACGTTATTTCCTTTCTGAAAACCTGTCAGGGAAGTGGACAGCCACTCAGCATGCTAGAATGCATAACTTTGGTCATAAAGCATCCTTTAGGAACAAAAGCAAGATAAGAAACACTCTGCAGAACTACTCTTAAAAAATATTTTCTTGAATAAGAACTCTCTTTTTTAGTGAAGGACTCCAGGCAAACATGAGACTAAACTATCTTGAAATGTAAGTGACAGCATAAACTAATTCTCACACCCTTAATATATAGCAGACATTTTATTTATAGGTTAAAGGTGAAAAAAAGCACAGTGGAGAAATAATACGCTACGGAGAAACAAAATATATGTATATCTATGAAAGTGGCACAAAGACCACTAGCACCATATGTAAACGGCACTGCAGGAAAACAGGATTTCTTTTCCCTAGTGTGTCTCTGTAAAGTGTCACTTCCATATATTTGATTAGATAAATTGCATGCAGTTGTACTCTTTTGGATGATCTTTTACATCTAATTGTGACCCTAACAGGCCTATGTCACCATAGCCTTCGCAGCTATAAATCTTACTAATGACAACATCTCTACAGCTTTTTTGTTTCATACCCGAAGCACAGCAAAATTGTCAGATCAGTTCATGAAGAAGTGACAGGCTATTGTTCTTCCTTGCATTCATGAACACCTCATTAACACAAATTTAATGCCCATAACATTTTAGTGGCTTCGATTATGTACAGAAATCTCACTACACTGTGTAAGGGACAAAAGCGTACCATCGCTTCACAGAACGTAAGTGAATGTACAAAAACTCAACCATTATTTTCTTATATGGAAACTAGAAAAAAACTAGCAGGTTCATTAAAAATAATCCTTTCCAGCCCATCTTTAAGCATAAATGTTTTTGTTTTGAAGCAGAATAAGTAAATTATTTATGTCAGTCAAAACAGAGCGGTACATTAATCCAGGTTCTGTAGCTTCTGCCCAGATTCAACTGACTGTAGGCTATAAAAATACTCAAGGGAAGTTAGTTTCATTTGGATTAGCACACATATTTAGTGTATAATAACTCACAATACAGAAGGATCTCACACTGGGACTGAAAGAATGCCTTTTAATAAAAGAGATCTGGATTGCAATGAAGCCATGAGAATTTCTAGTCAATGGTGTATGAAATACAATTTAAAAGTTGGTTATTCCATAACCTATGTTTCAATATCAGTTTAGGAAAAAAAATAGACTTCACTTTCTCGCAGCTCGTGTCGACTGCGAGAAGTGAGAAAAGGGCTACTGGAGCAATAGGCTGTTCCATAGGGCCAGAAGCAGGGAAACCCCCAGTGCACTCCTAGTTTAAAGCGTGTTAAAACAATATGGGGTTTAAGCAGAAATTTACAGTTCAGTTTTTGGTGAAGTCTTTTCTCAGGTCCCTGGTCAGTCAGTAGCACTAATATTTTTTCAGTAATCACTCAATCTTTAAGGCCCACTTCTTCTTCCCATTCCGAAAAACACTAAGCAGGAGATACCATGACCACAGTTTCTGGTATGAAGATGTTTCAGGGATTATAGGCCTGCTAAGGGCTACAGCAAGTGACAGGACTATAGTGTTGCTATTTGCACAAAAAATGAATGAATAAAAAAAGGTGAGAGGATAGGAAAGAAGGATTTTCCTGGTAAAGGACTTTACCTGAGATTTGGTACTGGAATTTATTCCTGCCTTCCAATTTAATCATCCTTAACCTTTGCCTGTTTGCTCCATCTCCTTCCCCACCTGCCCTCCTGCCACACAATCGACTTAGAAAGTGCAGTTTTCAGAATAGGGATGTCACTCCGGTGCTCTAAGTGAATTACAGATTAATAAACATATAAGAATTCAGTATGACCAGCTTGTAGCACACCGACCACGTATGCCTTCAGCCTGCTGCACTTCTTATGTGTTTCAGTTTATAAAACATGTGAGTATTTCTCATAAGCCTTTCAAGCTCAGAAGGCATTCATCATTTTTCTGCAGACAGCCTCTGTGGCTGTAAGGTTGAACATATTTTTAGGTTCTGAAATGCTACTCCAATATGTGTCAGTAGTACTCCATGCCCACACAGATTTCCTAGGCATTCAACAGGCTCCTACAAGTGGCTGTAGGAATATGTCTTCCCTCTTCGAAATGCCAAGGAAACCTCTTAGTATTTCCTTGCAAATCAAATCAAACCCAAGAGGACAGCCTGCAGGGTTTCCAAGGCACAACTGAAGCCTCCCCTCTAAGAGGCTCTGGAGGAGACAGCATTTACAGCATCTTGTTTGCATGAATAATGTAAGCCATGAGGGTGATGTTTGTGCACAGTCAAAAGTAGCTGCATCATGCTACCTTGTATTCAGAGTGTCCACAGGGCTTTCAGATAAGAATTTTTTCACTTTACAAGCACAATTTTTTTTTTTTTTCCTAGCTGCTGGCTCTGAAAACTTCAACTGAAAGTTGATCTGAAAGTCAGGCAAGGCTCCCATTTATTGCACATTGCAAAGATTTTGTGAGCCAAACTGCACTCTAAATTACAGGTATGAAACTGCATTTGTCCTCAAGGTCTTCATTTCTGCCTTGGCAATTTGTCCTTGTAACTGAAGCTCCGTTAACAATTGTTGATAATGTATGAGCCAGATGGAATCCATTTTGCCTTCCTATAACTACAGGTTCTGTGATTCAAGCAGAAGTAAAGCTGTAATAAAACCCTTTTATCCACGAGAGTGATAACCATCATTGCTGAGTCAGAAAATGTCATTTCTATTCTTATTTCTCAGATACAGCTACAACTCCAGGAACTACCATGAATTAATTGCATAATGAAGGTGGTCTTCCCAAACGATTTCAAATAAATTTTTGAAAATACAGTGAAATGGTGATGTTAGAAAAATGCTGCCTTTCACATGTGGCCTCTGGTACTCATTTCACACTAAAAATCAGCACAAAAATGCTTGTGGTAATTTCAGTGTGTTCATGAGGGGAGGACTCCCCACACCTGGAAGCTGTGAGTTAATACACATTTCAGATGGGCAGAGAAGCATGGGAGAGCTGCCATGAGTTCACAGCTAGCCCAGTTGAAGTCACTGCTAGGGGGACTGAACTGCTTCTTGTAGCATGTTCCTGGAGACTACTGTAAATCTATACACCTCATGAAAATCTGTTGTTATTTTGGGTAAATGCCTAGCACTCTTTAGCCTACGTGACCCTTCTAATACGGAGACATGTAAAGTGATAGCCAGATTATTTCGATTTCTCCTCCATCAGTGACTACAATATTCCTTTGGAGTTATGCTCTATTAAGCAACACAAGCAGAGATCAATACTCAGATCTTTATCTGTTTCAACTTTATTTGCTTATTCCCCACTGTGCTTTCTGTGGGGGAACGATATCTAGTACTTTCTGGTTTATGGGATTTTGAACAGCACTAAGATAATATAGTTCAGGAGAACTGTTCGCCTGAATACTAAACTCACGCGTGTAGGGCTGAAATTAAGATAAAACTTTGTTTTATTGGTAGAGAAAGAAAGGAAATTCTGAGCCTTTTCCTCAGCTTTAATCTTATAGCACTGTTTTCTGCTTGGTTTATATCAGGAAAGAAATGCCTTTCTGTAAAGTCTCTGTTAGAGCCTCTGGGGTAGCACTTTACAGCAGCCTCTGAGCTTGCAGGCAGCGGATAAAGGAGGTGGGAAGCAGCCTGCAGACTGCTCCGGACAGACAGTCACTGCCCCAGATTGCTGCACCAACTGTGGGCATGGCCCCTTGCCGTGACTTTCCCTCCTCCCGGACCTCTGGGCTATTGTCCCTCCACCGGAGGTTATTGTCCCTAATGTTTTCTAGCAGAAGGGACGGTGCGGCAGCTTCAGGCAAAGTCATTAAGTTATTTTAAACAGCTGCGGATATAGTGTCTCGCCTCCTCCGTGAGCAGCCTTGTGAAAGCAGGGCCCCTCCTCGACTGGATGCTGATGAGAAACAAGAGGCAGCAGCATCTCCCATCA
The DNA here is from genome assembly GCF_000708025.1 of Charadrius vociferus. NCBI lineage: Eukaryota > Metazoa > Chordata > Aves > Charadriiformes > Charadriidae > Charadrius > Charadrius vociferus. Next base: position 2,203,006 of record NW_009646500.1, read on the forward strand.
GCTCCATTCCTTACCAACTAAGCATAGATGGGAGAGGGCTAGCTGCAAGCATTTAGGTATTTCTTCAGACTTTCAGCTCTCCGCAGACAGGTGAAGAGACCTCTGAGCTCTGCTACCTATGGCCAAAACCAGGAGTCCCTGTGAGTACACGCCTGAGCTCACGGGCTGCAAAACGTACAAGCCAAGACACATTGTTGTGCTAATGCAGCTCTGAGCATGGCCCCCTCTGCACACATCTGTGCAACTACAGCCCAAACACTTTCAAATAGTATTTTGAGTTTTCACAAGAATAGAAATATGTATTCATGGCAAAGGTACCAGAATGAAAATAGCTGAGCTCTATTCACAGCACTTCCATGCTTTCCTATGTGTCCTGGGACTTTACAACAGGGCTCCTTGCTTTGTTCTTCAGCCTTCCCGTGAGCAAGAAAAGCTCTATCCTCCTCAGGGTTGTTACAAGTCTTAGTTCATTTGAAGGGCAAATATTCAGAAAATCTCCATTGGAGGACCTATATTAGAGTTCATTCTTCCAACATGTTCACCCTGTCATCGTGTGGGACTTAGTTACAACCCACACACTTAGGAGGGGCATTCATGCTTTAGAGACACGCACGAATTCAAAAGCTTTGCTGGATCAGGATCAGAGTATTCGCCACCAGATGGCACCCACAGGTGGCCAGTTTTATTCTCTTTATTACATACTTTTATGATTTCTCTTGTGCAGTAGTGACTAGACACAAGAGTACGAGAGACTATCCTGGCAGCTGTGATTGTTTTTCCTTTGTCATTTTAAGAGAGTCTGACATTTAAAAACCAAATTTAACATTTTTATCTGAATAGTCATGTGAAAGCAGATGCATCCATAGCACTACATACAAGTCAGATGTGTTCCAACACCATATTCCCCCTCTGTTCAGACTCACTGCTCTACTACATGTTCTTGTGCTTAAAGGTCCACCAAGGCACTGCAGATTTCATTTCACCCACATGCACTCCCAAATCACTGCACTGTGGACTGAGATGGAAACATGGAACAGCATCAGAGGTGCCAAAATGAGATGCTGTAACTGCTTACCGTGTATCATGTCAATAAGACACAGGTTAATAAGTAGGTCTGAGCACAATATCTGCAGCGGCTTCTTCTGAGAACTTACCAACAAATCATGTCAGTTTGTACCGTGTCAAGCTGTTACCATGTCAGTAATACAAACTCCAATTTATTGTGCACATTTCCAAGGCCAAATGCCACTTTGCTGTGATCAGAGGTGTTTTCAGGCATACAGGAAAGCTGAGCCACACAGACACAGTTTTTAACATCTTAATGATTATAGGAGCTATTGTCCGACAAAGTGGGAGGCCACTAATCCCCTGGGTGTGCATGCTTCTGGAGAGTTCTTGGCTTAACTAGCAGAGCCTGAAAACATGCCTCAATGAAATTGGGTGTGCTAATCATAGAACCTCAACGCCCCATGGCAATACTACAGGAAATGAGCCACCCTCATGTCTACATTGAGTCACATAATGAAGGAGTATGAACAGACAGGATTTAATAAGAGAAAGAAAACACAACCCAAAACCGGTGCTATGTTTTCTTCTAATAAGGTAGAAGGCATCCAGATCTCCAGAAAGCTGCATGGCCATATATTCCATACTCCTATGGCATGTCCATATTGCTAGCATCCTATGATAGTTCTTGTACCTGTATTCTTCTTTTCCGCAGTTTCTCTCCCTTTAATCCCTCACGAAGACCCCATTTTTATTATGCAACTTAGAACAATTCATCTAAGTACTCATCACTTTTCATGTCTTTTTATTCAATCTGACATTAAGCAGGTTCCACCATGAAAGATTCTGATATGGGAAGGCTCATACACGTACAGGTTTAAAAATAAACAACTGTTTGTGTTGTTTTAATACAACTTCTAGTAAACACTGACAATGAGATTCAATACAGATAAATGTAGGAGGATGCAAGCAGGGAAAAACAATCTAAGTTTTACATCTGCAGGAGAGGGCTCAGAGCTGACTCCCAACCAGACTGAGATCTTCAGCTTATAATAAATCATTTAAAGGAAACATCAGCATGACACTGAGCAGCAGCCAAATAAACAAATCAAAGGTTCAGAACTATGAGAAAAGTAATAGAGAACTGTACCGGTTTTGGCTGCAGCAGAGTTAGTTTTCTTCATAGTATCTTATATCGTGCTATGTTTTGGATTTGTGATGAAAACCGTGTTGATAACACCATTGTTTTAGTTCTTGCTGAGCAGTGCTTACACAACGTCAAGGTCTTTTCTCGCTCTCACACCGTCCCACCAGCGAGTAGGTCGGGTGTGTGCGAGAGGTTGGGGGGGGGACACAGCCAGGACAGCTGACCCCAACTGACCAAAGGGATATTTCCTACAATATGACATTGTGCTTAGCAATAAAACCTGGGGGAAGAAGGATGAAGAGGGGATGTTTGGAGTGATGGTGTTTGTCTTCCCAAGTAATTGTTCCATATGATGGAGCTCTGCTGTCATGGAGATGGCTGAACACCTGACTGCTGATGGGAGGTAGTGAATGAATTCCTTATTTTGCTTTGTTTATGTGTGCAGCTTTTGCTTTACCTATTAAACTCTGTACCTCAACCCACGACTTTTCTCACTTTTACTTTTCTGATTCTCTCCTGCATCCCATGGGACAATGGGGGAGAATGAGGGAGCAGCTGTGTGGGGCTGAGCTGCCCACTGGGGTTAACCCACAACAAGAAATAAAGTAAAACACTGGTAAGTCACCACATATATCTCTTCATGAATACTGTGTGGTGTTCTTGTCCCCCTCCCCGTATCCGAAAGGAGATGAGAAAAGATAGCAGAGACACAAAACAACAGTGAAGCCAATTACAGAAGTTGCCTGAAGCCAGTTTCAGAATGGTTCTCATTACAAGGAACAGCTGAAATTACTAGTCATACCCAGAGTCCAGCCGAGAGTGCATTGCAACAGGGATCTATGAAACTGTGAAGAAGTGAACAAGGAACAAATGCCCAGAGTTCATCAGCTCAAACTGGTGAACCAGTGGCAGGTTAAAAGTAAGCATGGCGGGAACACTTCTTGTGATAGAGGAGAGCTGGGGAATTCCTTGTGACAGAATGCACAAAGCCAGCAAGTTCACATGAGTTTAGAGAGGGACTGGACAAAGAAGAAAATACCAAAGACATGACGCAGTTCAGGAAGTCTGTGAGCTGGAATATGTTAGACCATAGTCTAGGGAACTATTACGTTGTAGTCGCTCTTCTCTTACACTCTTCCCTGCACCTTGCAGCTGAAACTAAGGCAGTTCTTGCATCCAGTTCCACTTTTAAAGGGTTGTAGAAAGCAGTTTCTTGGGTTGTCACCTGTGTAGTAATGTCATAATGGCTTCCAATGGAATTATTCATTTACAGGATGCTTAAAAATCCATATAAAACAAGCTTCTACTAAACACAAGAACCTCAAGAAACCAAATTACTCAGGTTGCTGCTGGTTTTGGGGAAGCATTGGTGAGCACAGTATTTTTCAGATGGGCTAATTCCTCATCCTGCAGATCTTCAAAACAGAATGTAGACAAGGAAGACAGTTTACATGAAGCAGAATAACCTAGTGCTCCGCAATGCCTTGTGACTTCCCAGGATACTTTTCTTGTATATCGCAAACAGCAAATATAGGTAGAATCGTAGAATCATAGAATCATAGAATGGTTAGAGTTGGAAGAGGTCTTTAAAGGTCATCTAGTCCAACCTCCCCTGCAATAAGCAGGGACATCTTCAACTAGATCAGGTTGCGCAGAGTCCCGTCCAACCTGACCTTGAATCTTTCCAGGGATGGGACATCTACAACCTCTCCGGGCAACCCATTCCCTTATTTCACTACCCTCATTGTGAAAAAATGTCTTCCTTATATCTAGTCTAAATCTTCCCTCCTTTAGTTTAAAACCATTACCCCTTGTCCTATCACAACAGGCTCTGCTAAAAAATTTTGTCCCCATCTTCCCTGAAGGCCCTCTTAAAGTAATGGAAGGCTTCAGTAAGGTCTCCCCAGAGCCTTCTCTTTTCCAGACTGAACAACCCTAACTGTCTCAGCCTGTTCTCATACAAGAGGTGTTCTGATCATTTCTGTGGCCCTTGTCTGGACCTGCTCCAACAGGTCTATGTCTTTCCTGTACTGCAGGTGGGGGCCTCACCAGAGCAGAGTAGAGGGGCAGAATCCCCTCCCTCAACCTGCTGGCCATGCTTCTTTTGATGCAACCCAGGATATGGTTGGCCTTCTGGGCTGCAAGTGCATGTTGCCAGCTCAAGTTCGGCTTTTCATCCACCAGTACCCCCAAGTCCTTCTCAGCAGGGTTACTCTCAATCCCTTCATCCCCCAGCTTGTATTGATACTGTGGGTTGCCTCAACCCAGGTGCAGGACCCTGCATTTGGCCTTGTTGAAACTCATGAGGTTCACATAGGCTCACTTCTTGAGCCTGTCCAGGTCCCTCTCTATGGCATCCTGTCCCTCAGGTGTGTCAACAACACCACTCAGCTTCGTGTCATCCACAAACTTGCTGAGGGGACGCTCAATCCCACTGTCTATGTCATTGATGAAGATATTGAACGGTACTGGTCCCAATATGGACCCCTGAAGGACATCAGTTGTCACTGACCTCTATCTGGATATTGATCCACTGACCACTACCCTCTGGATGCAACCACCTAACCAATTCTTCATCCACCAAACAGTCCACCCATCAAATCCATATGTCTCCAATTTAGAGAGATGATGTTGTGGGGGACCATGTCAAAGGCCTTACAGAAGTCCAGATAGACGACATCTATAGCTCTTTCCTTGCCCACCGATGTGGTCACTCCATTCTAGAAAGGCACTAGGTTGGTTAGGCAGGACTTGCCCTTGTTGAAGCCATGCTGGCTGTCTCAAATCACCTCCCTCTCCTCTGTGTGACTTAGCACAGCTTCTGAGAGGATCTGTTCCATGATCTTCCCAGTCACAGAGTTGAGGCTGACAGGTCAGTAGTTCCCAAAGTCCTCCTTTCTACCTTTTTTAAAAACAGGTGCAATGTTTCCCTTGAAATATTCTTGAAACGTTCCCTTGAAACATTCCCTTGAAACATAGCTATATAAATAGAGTGAACTCACATGGAGGAAAGGATAACCAAAACGGGGCAAATGTTAAAAGGTTAAGCAAAAGGAATATGCAAGGCACCCCAAGAAAGTTAACAAAGAACTCCAGGGAAGAATCCAAAGGAGGAAGTGGTATCAACATGGCTGGGTCAAGGAAACACAACTGTTAATGGAAACACAGCTTTCATTTGGGGAGATGAGGGAAAACTGAAAGGAAACTTTTAGGTCCTGGTTCTTCCAAAAATACCTGAAAAAAACCCACAGCTAAACAGGTGCAAATAAAACGTGTGCCTGGAGGCCTCTCAGTTCAATAGCTCTCAAGAAACTGAACTCGCCTGTCTAATTTATTAGGTTATTAACCCCAAGAAACTAGCTTTTATGGAGCCCTAGCAACCAGCAACTACTAAGAGAAGGTCTTTGCTTACATACTGCTTTTACGCCCCAGGCCTCCCAGATTCTTAAGGCAGGTTTACATCAGATGCACTGAGAACAATAAACTGCCTTCCTTTTGCCAAACCCCAGCTACAAAAAAGCACAGAGAAGAGCCCTCTGTGCAATAGAGAAGCGCTTACCTGCAAGGAGGACTCCTGGAGATAGATGAGAGAAGCAAACTGTGGCTGCTGCTTGATAAACAGGCATCACCCTAAAACATGTTAATTAGTTTAATTTAGAGTCTTGCAGAATGCTACGCAGTGGCAGGAATGCAAGATTGCAGTGCACAGTAAATGGGAAATTGCAGCTAGTTGCTAGTGGGCATTTTTTCATTCCCATTCATCATAGACCTGAGTAGATGTATTTCCCTGATTATAACTGAGAACTAAGGCTAACACCTTAAAAAACAACAGTGGAATCCATGGCACAGGAAAGAGCATGAATGGAGAAAATGTAAAATAGGAATGAGGAAAATGCTTAATTTGCTTAAACCAAGAGAACTTAGATCCTGTTGCCTACAAGAAGTCTGGAGACTGACCACGAGTTAGTGCAAAACAGAGCTTCAGATGGGTTTGGAAGTTTGGAGATTTATTTATTTATTCATCATTTTGACATTGATTCAAACTCTATTTCATATGGAACCTTCTAAATCCATAAGAACAGTATAAAAACATTTGAACAGTGGATTTTCTTTGTCCCATCTTTGGTCTGATTAATCTGGAAGACTGTCAAGGCTGGAAGTTAGAGTGAAATAAGTTTGGGTTTGAATTATACGCACAACAGCTTCTCTAGGCTTTTTCTGGGCTTTTCCTACACTGAGAGTGTTGGGAGAGTGACAGTTTAGACTGCTGTAAAACCACACAAATGGGCTCTCAGTGTGGGATGAAGCATCCCTTTGGAGAGCTAATTGAAAGAAGCAGTTCCACAATAGCTGTTCAAGGCCAGATCTCTATTGGAGACAGTTTGGTCAAAACAACTGTTGACAAAGCAGCCAATATCTGAATCAGCTGCTTGAGCCAGCTTCTGGCACACCCTGCTCTTTGCCTTCCTCCGGCTCGAATAGAGAAATCCCAGGTCCCTATGTGGTGCAGTGGTTCCCCGTACCGCACCCCTGCACTCCCGGCACACAACCAGCCAATTCTGGCAATGTACCATGTTGGGGGCTGTTTTCAGTGTATTGGGAAGTCCTAGAGTGAATCTCAGACCCATGATTCTTATATATAGGTTGACATTGGAATGATTTGAGAGATAATATCTATTGTGACATCAAGCTGCATAGCTGGAAATTGTTGAAAAAGGAGGCGTAAATCTACTCGTGTTTAGAGATTTAGTTGCTCAGCTGGGTGCTTGCAAAGCCTGCAAATTGGGTGCTGTTTGTACTGATATAAACTCCTTTTATCACATTAGAACTAGATCTCTGTGGGAGAATGAGTGGCCTCTTCCTTTCAACACAGCCAGCACAGTTAGCTAAGTCAAAGCAAAACTCCTTATTAAAAAATGATGATGGATAAGCAAAAATAATATGGTGGGAAAAGGAATAATATTGTTCCACATATGAATTATTTTTTTTCCAGGTTCAGAATTCAGGTCCTTCAATTTACAGTGATGTGTAATGTTATGTCCATCTAAAAATAAATAATATAAACCCACATCAGATTAAGTGGTCTTTAAATTTTCTGTGTAAATTGGATCAGATTTGATCTGGAATTCACTGACACAAGGAGTGAACTCGAAAAGGCTCTTTTTATCCAGACATTGTTCAGAGAAGAGCTGCACTAGACTTATTTTCACTATTTGGGCCAACATAAATGTCAAAAAAAGGAAGATGCAAAAGAGCACATAAGGTCCTATCAATTTTTTCATCCTGATAATTCAAAATACTAATGATATAGGTAGCAGCTATTTTAAGAGTGGAATATACACATTTCCGTCTCCGCCTTTCCAAAACTACTTTTTTTTTTTGCTGAACCTGACAGTGCTCCCCACAAACTATAAACGTAATTAATTGATTGTGGACTGTGTTAAACTACTCCAGCAGGGGACATCACACGTGCAGCTGTCAGCTGCAAAACTCAGTTCTGTCCCTCAGAGGTTTTCCTTCCACATTTACATTATGCTGCACCTGGAAGACATTTTTCACCATTACCAGACACATATAAACAGTAGCTTGAAAACATAAATAAGCATACAGAGGGGCTACTCATTAGGACTCAAGCATTGATTACAGACAGTCTTCAGCACCAGACAGCACTAGACACACAGCAAAGGATGACTTTCCCTTCCATTTTATTAATTCTGTGAAAGTTTGCAAGTCTCCTGCCTAAAACCAGTTAAGTCTCAAATTTTCGCTTCTGTAACTCATTCAATTATAACTAAATGTTACCTACTTGATGACTGGATCTATTTCTTCTGAGCAAGTCATGATCATTTAATATATCACACACAAATACATTGCTCTGCATTCCGCCCAGTGGACTACACCGACACCATTTGCATATGTAAGTTAGCACTGCGGAGTGTCAGTTTTCCCATTTGTTCAGCAGCTGAAAACGTATGGCAGTAACTCTGACAGATTCTGCCTGCCGTTGAGAAACAGATGACAATGAATGAATGGGTGACAATGGGTGACGTTATTCGCCTTTTCTTGTATACTGATGATTATCAAGCATAAAATCACAAGTTTTGGTTAATCTGCTGGTTAAGTCTGCTGAAACTTGCTTTAAATGAGTGCTCAAGAGACAAGGAGTAACCAACTGTTTGGGGACCCAATTGCCTAACAACAGGGGACAAAAACTGGTGATAATTAAGCAAGAAAAAAAATGTTTTAAACAAATAATAATTAAAAAAAAACTAAGAAAAGAGTAGAACTCTGGATTGGAACTTTATTCTCCCCTGATTAGTTAATGCATTTTGGCACTGATATATAGCCCCATCTCCTCAGTCAGCAGTAATATTTAAACTAATGTAATTCATTAAACTGTGGGTGAAAGCTGAGTAACGCCCATTATTTGGACCAGAAGACTGGTTCGAATGTTTTTCATACAGAGGTTTTGTCCCCTTGAATCTTAAAACTCTTTTTTCATCAGTTTTGTTCTAAATTCATTGTACCTTCCTCTCTTTATTTCATCATTGTAGTTATTCTTATTCTGGAATTGTGTTATTTGTTAAAAAAAATACTAACTCTAATTCACTTTTAAAGTAATTTTGATTTTAAACACAGAGATATTCTTTAAAAGTAGTTATATATATATATTTCAAGGTTTCATATCTTAATCCAATCTACTGGTTTAAAAATTGTCATGTTCAGCACAACACCTCGCTCATATTTTTCAAAGTGCTTCAGACACTACAAGAACTTTTAAGTATGTCATGCTTACTAAAATAGGCACACTTCTTTACATAATTCTTACCTTCTTCATATATCCCACACCATTTTGCTGCCCAAAAGTCATGCCTGAGCTTAAACTTTTATAGGTACCCCTGAATTCAACACAGTAAGAAGCCCTTTTGCAACTTTTCTCAACCCAATTTTAAAACAATTCAGCAGTGTTATTCCCCTTTTATGGATAGCAAAACATGGTCAGAGGATGCAGTGTCATAACTGATTAAGCCAAAATAAATTCGTTAACAGAAGGGTCCTTCGTTTCTTTCTTCACTCCAGGTTGTGTATTCCTGGGCTCAGAGAGTCACAGAGGGGCAGAAGAACTAACTCATCTGGCTGAAAAGTAGCCAAGAAAACAACGGAGAATAAACAAAAATTGAGATAGGAGGTGTCTTTTTAGGATATATTAGTGCTCTACATAATGAAACCTCTAAGAGATATAGATTCCCCGAGGGCTGACAGCGTGCAAACCAGATCCCATGGTACACACCCCATGCACACTGCTGCTGTGCCTGGGCTTGTATATCAGTTGTACTATGCAAACATTATCACAGCATTAATGTTTAATAATGGAGTGAGACGATGTGATTGATATAACTAGAAAGCAAATCCAGTTGTGTATTGACTGCACTATTCCACTTCCCCTGCAGCCTAACTCTGGGACTTAATGAAACAAAAGGAGTACATTAAATTTATGCTGACAACAACAACACCAACAACAACAAAAAAAAACCCACAAAAAAACCCTATAGCAGGGATCTTTTAGCTATTCTAAGAACCATCTGTAAAGGTTGGTTGGTGTAGAGCAGCAGTAAGCCAAAATCTTTATGGGGAAAATATGTGATGATGTAATGTGGTCATCCCAAATGCACGATTATAAAAACTTTATAGCACACCACACTCTGTAAGGCACTATAAAGATTTTATGGCCATGCATTTGGGATGAGTGCTTTCCTCATGAGTGATGGAGCCACCAGTGAGTTATGCAAGTCTTTGCCAGAGGAGTGGCATAGAACATAACCATTTTTATAGCACTCCACACCATCTCATGGAGTAATTTGGGGATGGACCCTTTCTGTTTCCCTTTTACTTTTGGGTTTTTTGTCCCTGTTGGAAGACCAGTGATTAAAAACTATGTTATATGAGGAGTAGCAGAAGGCATTTTCATCAACAACACCCTTCAGCAGCCACTTATATAATGAAGTTCTGTCAATTCAATTTGTACAGTTGAAATGTGACTTACAGATGTCTGTGCTATTGCCATCACCACAGAGGTAAGTGGCATGTGCTTTGCAGGAGTAAGGGAGACAGCAGTGGCCACTGTCCTGACAGACTTAACATTCCACTCACCCTGAAGTCTGAAGCTTAAACCATTCTTTGCTTTCCTTTCAACAAGCTCTGTGTGTTGTGGGTTTTCTGCATACCGAGCTATCCAGCCAATATACAGCACAGTCCCTATGATAAAATTGCCCCTGTACAAATTTAGGCCCCATAGCTACACAGTGACCTTAATAGAAGCCAATTAATCTCTGTCCCCTTCCCCACCTTCACTGGGCAATATTATCCAACAGCCACTTCCTCAGAGACCTACTTGAAAGGAAATGCTTCTAAATATACCCAGGAATTCATCTCACGTGTTAAAAGGCAGCCTGGACCCACCTTCAAAGAAGTGCTTGGGAAGTTAGCCAGGCTGGAGGCCACCATGGAGGGTCTGCAGCTGATTATTTGAAGCAAACAAAACTAAACCTCTAGAATTCAAAGCAAGCATGATTTTCTGAAATTGCTTCATTTATTCTTGCTTGTGTGTTATATTTGTCTCTCTTGTATGCAACCATAGTGGTGGACTTCTTTGTGGGCCAGAATTCAAGATGCATTTTGTTGCTTCTTCCAGGCATCCTTAGGTACAAGAAATGTGGCAAAGAACTGGTTAGCACATGTTAGTCTAAATGGCCATCCTCAATGGGGAAAACTAGCAGCCAGGTCTACCGGACCCTTTTTTCAAAACGGGGGTTTACGTGTTTTTTTAAGAGTTTTGTATTCTTTCTCATCTACAATCTGGCCAAACTATCAACCAAGAAAGACAGACTATTTTGAATTGTGTGCGCTTCTGGTCATATTGCTCTCTTTGACTGCTGAAGTACTATTGCTGGGATCTGTTACCAGTTTTACTATTGCTGAATACCGGGGGTTTGGTTTGTGAAAAAAAACTATTTGAAAAAGACATTGCAGCATGCACACTTTTGCTACATCTATAGTATATGCATTTTTGTATGTATATATGTATAAAATATATTTTAGTACTTCAGGTAAGGAAATGAATTGCAGAACAGTGTGAACAGCAAATTTTCCTCAACCTACAGAGATAAGAAGGTGAATTCATCAAATGGGGTGTATATTCTGTGGCAAGATTAGAGGGGACTACAAAAGACTACAAAAAGAGTACAAAAGAACAAGAATAACAGGAAAAACAAGACTGAGTAGTTCATACTGAGCAGGAACGACATGCAAAATATAAAAAAACGCAAAGCAAATCAGTTAAGGCTGTCATATGGGAAGTATTCTTCTTTTTCTGCAGAGTACAATTTTGATCTGAAAAATACTACAAAAAAAGTTATGACATTTCCCCCACAGACCTGCACCCTGTGCATTCCGCTTTAGAGAGGAAAAAAAAAAAATTACTGCTTTCCACCTCTGTTCACATAGCAAAAGTGGGAAAGACACAGGGACCTGATTTGTATTTCCTGTTGTTATGCACTAACAGAGCTGTTTAATAGGTTCCAGTCACCTGAGCAAAACTGCAGAAAACATGGGGCTTTATAGATGACAGTGAGGTCCAGTTCAAAGCCAGTACACTTGCAATGGTATAACTGAAAGCTTAATTTGGCTCATTGAGCATTCCATTACTGGCAATTACATGGGAAAAGAAAAGAATCCAATGTGAACTTCAAGTCCAGGTTATGTTCACGGGGGTTGACAGGCAGGAACAAAATTAAGTGTCTTTTTCATTGCTCACAGAAGACATTTGATATGGAAATAATTTAGAGATGATAGGCACGGAACCCCGCAGTGCCATTTTTAGAATAATTTTTCAGCATAGAGCTGCACTTTAAACTGCTGCCAGATAATCAAAGGATTTGGGAGCATCAGATGATACTACTACTACCTGATGCTATTACCTTCCTGCCAGAGACCATCAATTTATGTCACTGAAGAGGAGGAAAAGCAAACAAACAAAAGAAGACAGACGAAAAGATGAACCCATTGCTCTCTATTTTCACCCAGTGGCATGATCTAAGAGACGCCCTCAGCATCTGACTTCACAAAATAAGGTTAGTGGAGTCCAGAGCCACCAGCATTGGCAACATATGGCTCACCAAGTGCTTTGGGAGGTGTTCCTGAAATGCATTTGCATCTTGTGCAACACTGAAACCAGTGCTTCGTGCCTCATCTTGGACACTTTCCTGAATGTCTAACCTCCCTTCATAGCAGCCTGAAAGCTTCAGCACTGGGAGACAACTCTATCAGAGATGAAGAAGTAATGCTGGGGGCAGACGTCCATTAATCACTAGCCATACAGATTTCAGAGCAGCATATGGTCTGTGCAGGGGTCTTATTTGGCAGAGCCTGGTGTAAAAAGGTGGAACCTCTTTCATACAGTTCATTGTGACCCTAGCAGCACCAAAGCCAGTTCAACAAGGGGAGCCAGCACTTGGGTAAAGTCAGCAAGACAATATTTAGAAACGCAGTTGGAGAACAAAGGATGGAAGGGCACAGATTCTTTCAGAGAGGCCCATGAGAGTCAGTCAGGCTCTTGCACCCATACAAGACACCCTTTCTCAGTGGCTGGCAGCTAGTTCTGCTATGCCGCTTTGAGGGAAGCTTATCTGGCTTTGCTTGCAGTGAAGCATGAGATTAGATTAGACAAAATATTCACATGTTTATTTCAAAAACCTTTCTGTACTGCTTTTCTCTATTGCTAAAGGACAATGGCTCTGTATGAAGAAGGATGCTGGTCAAATATCACAATGTTTCAGAAGCGAGGAATTGCAGGTGCCTGAAAGCTAGTTGGAAACATAGGATGTAAGGAACTCGCTGAGGTACAGCAGTAAACTTATATGTTTGGCCTGGAGATAAAAGCCAAGGGCCTGGTTCAGGCTGAATTTTTACCTTAGCATAATTTGAGTGCAAGTTAAAAAAACAAACACCTTTTCAGCTGTTCAGACAAGCCTACAGAAAGGCAACAGGGATACAATGCTGAAATCACAAACATGTCTAAAAGCTCCTTCCACAGAGACAAACACGGTAGTAAATCAATCATCGCTAGGTGCCGAAGCATACAATGACAGGAGGTGAGAGCATAGTGTGTGCCACCACCCAGACACTTGGTGCCCGCTGACACTTTTTTTTTTAAATGGGCATTTATTACAAGACTGATTTTCAAGACCTGTTGGGTATAAAAAAAAACCCATATACACACAGCTCATAACCATGCTTTTATCAATATATGGCTCAACATGGAGCACCCCTGGCTTGCCACTGGGAGTCTACAAATACTGTAAAATAGACTGAGCAAATTAAGAACAACACTTAAAGAGATTGACTATTTCTCAAAAAAGAAATGTCAAGTGCTTTGACTGGTCAAGCCTTGTCTTCTGTCATCAGACTGCTGGTGAAAACTAAAGCTCTGAGCTCTGCTAAGGTATTGGTGGTGCTCAGTGCAAGGCTTCCTTGATGCTCAAGGTGAACGACTTGCTAACCTGCAGTGCAGACCTCTGCCTTTCCACTATCCTTGCATATTAGTTTAAATTGATCATTTCTCTGATAACACCCTGCTTACTTTGACAACTGAGAGAGATTTGACTATTATTATCTCTGCCATTCATAAATATGCACTTAAAAGAAGAAAGAAGACTGTCAGGACAAAGTGGAGCTTGTGTGGAATCCAAATATGAAAACTTCTGCAAATATTGCCATCAATCTCATGATTTAAACCAAAGGGTGTTTTTCCCCAATAAACAAATAAAATACTGTTAAAATTAAAATACTGTTAAACTTGCTTGAGCAGGTCTAACACCCTGTGTATTCTATCTTCTTGTATACAATAGGGAACTGAAAGAGATTAGGAAGATGAGAAAGAGTCAACTATGTGTTGCCAAGCTAAGTGATGACACAGTTAGGACAGAATTGCATCCCAGCACTTCAAACTAGCCTGTGAAATCTGGATGTTGTACTAAGTCCAGATGTCACTGGTTTGGGATCCATTGTCTCCCTTTTGGAGGGCATAGTACAGAGTGAGTTATGGAGGGTAAAACAAGGGCAAATAAGAAAATCAAGCTAATATTTTTTTAAAAGATCAAATGAAAGTTACTTCTAACAATGGAAAATCCCCCAACGGGAAGGAGTAGAAGCCTTTTTTATCTGAGCCAGTTAATCTGCTCAAGACTGATGTTCAAGAGCTATAACCTTGCATTGCCAGAGCAATGGGCTACATGACCCAAAGCTTTTCTGTTTGCTATGGGCCAGTTTTTTCCCTCCGCTCACTAGTACAAATGTCCTGAAATTTCAGATTGACAATGTTGTAACTGACGAGAAGGTAGCCCTGTAACCTGGCCAGCTGAGCTTCTCCTAGACAGGAGTCATACTTTGAGCTCACATCACCTTGCCACAGCTCTCCCTCCACTGTGGAATGAACCAGACCAAAGTGTCACCCTCCTGTCACATCCCTCATCAGCTTCCAGCAACAGGGACAAACCCCTCCAGTGCCTCCAGGCAGATGGTCCTGAGCTCCCCCCCGGGTTGCTGGGATTGACACGGCTCTCCAATTATCCACAAGATACTACATAAAACCATCCAAATTTGCAGTGGAATACCATAGGTGAATTTCAGTTTGCCTGGTCCACATCATCGCCATAAACAGTAAAACCTTCTGCTTGGCCCTGTGGTCCCTCAGAGGTACAAATAAAGATATCTCTCCCAGTGTTTCAACAGTATGTCCTTATGGGAAAGAAACTATCTTCATCCCTTGCTTAACCTCAGGGAGTATTTGGCACTAAGAACAGTGTTTTCACAAGATCATTCAGAAAAATGGTTGTATTCATTTTGGAATCAGATATCCTATGAAAACAACAAATAGTGGGCAGAGAATTTAACAAAAGGGAATCAAACAGAATTTTTCACTGGCTTATCACCTTCTAATATGGTAAATCGCCTTGAAATGTAGAGAACCAAACTGTAACAGCATTATGATTAAAGAAAAGTAGTTTGAATTTCAAATACTACCAACGGAGACAGAAAATGTAACCTGGAACATGTGGGCTCTTCCTGTTTTTCTGTTGAAAAGTACCATGAGATCTTTACCTTCTGCTCAGTTCCAAGTCATAAACGACCAGATAAAGTGATTCATCTTGCTGTCTTATCCGAAGGAAAACATTTCCTAACAAATCACAGAGCCAAAGATGAAAACCCTGAGGCTATATATATATCTATACTAGTAAAGGAAATATGCCAGGCCCTGTTTTCTGGTTCTGAGATCAGCTGGCACTATGTGGCCATGTCTGTTCTACTAAGTTCTCTTAACTTCCAAAACAAGGTCATCCAAACTGCCATGGCAAGTACGGTCCCTGGCATGTGCTAAGCCCCATGATGTGCCTGGAAACTGTTTCAGAAAATGCTAGTTATTCTGGTCAAAAAGAGTGTCAGGGGCTATTCCAGAAAGTGCCTGGGAACATTGTGGTGGTGTTTAATTCAGCAGCGTCGGTGCAGCCTAAGTCTCAATTATCAGAGCTCGATTTAAATCTGTAGAAGTAACAGCAAGGCAGGGAGTTAGATCTGGGGCTTTTATATACGGGAGTATGTTTAAACCGAGTGTCTGACTCATTATGAAAAGGATACTCACTGTCAAAGTCACAGTAGGATGAAACATCCTGATGTTTGAGAGTTGTTCAGATCTAGGTTATGTGGGTCTGAGATTACGGTTGAAGTACGTCTCTGACTGAAACGCTGTGCTGACATCAGTCTTGAGTAATGAGTATAAGGTACTTTCCCCCTGTAACCACAACTGTAAATATTAATGCTGAGAGACTATTTTTACAGTGTTGCTTCGGTACAATGAACTAATACAGAATTTATTGTACCTGGAGAACTGCCTCTGAAAATCTTAAAAGAAGCGTGAAACTGACCTTAAATAGCTTTTTGCTTATGAATGATAACACCACCAAGTCCTTGTATCCTGGTCTGCAAGATTACAGAGGTAGACCGAAGCACAAAACACCAGTAGAGAGTTATTGCAAACTGCCTGTGATTAGGTAGTCCAGTCTACATCCAAACATTTAATCAAATGCTGAGCAAAAGATCAAAGGGAATTAGAGATGTATAGCTCTGAAAGGAAGACTGGATTCCTTTCCTTTTTGCCTCTTGTGATCCCCAATTCCTTTTAAACCAGTAGGAATTCCAGAAGACTCTTGCCAGCAACAAGAGCCGGTTCTGTCTGTGCTCCTGAGCTTCAAAAAGAAGCCGCTCTCAAAGTTCAAAATCTACACAGTCCTTAGAAATATATATATTCACCATACTCTTAAAGTTAAACCTACTCAATGGGCAATGCACTTTACTTGGCTACTCAAGAGAAAAGCAACTCATATGGGTTAAGTAACAGGAGTGCAGCGAGCGGTGGAGCATGGCAGCTGCTAAGCATAGTTCCAGTCAGGGTGCCAGATTGTTTTTGTCTCTTCCAAGTCCTGGGGGTCCCCATAATTCCAGGGATGCAGCTACACCTTGTATTGCTCCCACAGCTGTTGCAGTCATGGGCATCATCCCTGCAACTCCTTCTGCTTCTGCAAAAGGTTATGCATGAGCAAAGGGCTGCAAGGCCATCTGTTTCTCCCTTGGGAAGAACACAACCTCACTTCTCCTTAATGCAATGGCATTAACATAATCTTTTAGAGAGGACTATCAATGAGCACCCTGCTCAAGCCAATATCATGCAAGGTAAAAAGTAGTGTCCATGTGATAAAAAGCCTAGAGGCAGAACACTGGCTGAAGGACAGACCGAGGTCTCAAGAGCACAGCAGCTGGAAAGCTCAGGAGAAGTCTCATAAAAGTTCTTCTCATTCACTAGAATAGCTGAATTAGGGACACATTGCCTGCCTTGTTTTTTCCTCTCTGCCTATTTGCACTGTAAATCGCAGAACTGAAATTTAAATAGTTATCTGATATGTATGTTTTAAACAATTTCACCTCAACGGACTTCCTTTGTCTTTGGTTGTTTACCAAAACTCTGACCCTTGAATTTTATTTCCTTACTAATCTTATCTTTCACAGAACTCTAGGAGGGTGACATATGGATCAGTGTCACTGGAGTGACTGAACAAGGTAAACTTAATAATCCAGTCTGTGTTTGTTACATATTTACATAGAGAGGTGAAGCAAATGCAGAAGACTAATCTATGTTTGATCTTAAAGGACAGGAGAACATGCTGCCCTGGTTTTGCTAGATGGAGTCTTTCTACTTTCTCTAACAATCTCCTTATGGAAAAATCCTAGAAGTGATATAATAAACATTATTTGAAAGATAAACGAATAGTTCGTTTCAAGGCAATAGCTGTGTCCTGGGCTAAATATAAACTTGGTAACAAAAGGCTGAGAAGTTATTTACTCAAATAAAAGTTACTGGCAGGTTAAAGTAAGTATCTTTCAAGTTTCTTTTTCCTTATTCAGAAATATTTCTGCCTCTAAATATGTCCCCTCTGCTTCTGCTTCAAAAACATTGAAATAATCTTGTTTCTGTTCCTGTTCATAGATGATATAAGCAGCAGAAAGAGAGAAAATGTTAGGGCTGGTAGTACAGAGGAATAAAGCAACATTATGCCTCCTTCCTGTCCCTGTTCCTATAGACCCAATTTCTGTTCTCTTCCCGTTTACTGAAGGTTAAAATGAGAAAAGTCAACACCCATCACCAAAAATAAAGTGTCAAGAAAACAGTGGAAGCTCTCTCTACATTTGTAAGAAATTCAGATTAAGAAGTCAAGGTGGGAGGGCAAAGAGGTACTTTCCTCCAAGGCAAAACTTAAATGTCAGTATAGATTATCAGTTAAAGCTGTGGTATTTTATGCTCATTCCTATGCCAAAAAAATCCAAGCACAAGCTTAATTATAGTAACAAAAACATGGATACAGGATAGGTTATTTTCAGGACAGTGTTATTTTCTTCAGGGAATTGGTGTAAGCAATATAAGTAATCTCCCTTTGCTGATAAATCTGCACCTACATTAGAACATTTTGTCAGTATAGTTATAACAGCAAACCTTTCCCAGTGTTGGGTAAGACCTAGTTTGGAAATCAGAGGACAGAGAAATCCATATTTACTTGCCAAAGAAAGGGCAGAGAAAATACTTACGTTGATCTCTGCTTTTAAGAAATGTTCAGCCCTTAATCCACGTGCACGGGTCATATCTGCAATCATTATTTACATATGTTAACACACAGCCTCTGCCTGTTGTCCCATAGCCATATTCTGTAAATTCAAGGATAGTGCTGTTATCAGGCAGAACCCCAGGTTGCGCAGCTCAGAGTTTTACCTGCTATGTTATAGGTTTATACTGGAGAAGAATGTGGTAATTTTATAGGTGTCCCTAATTTGCAATAAACAAAAACAAAGCTAAAATTTATTAACCGGTTGGGCAATGCCAAGGCAACTGAGCTTGCCATGTTGGTGTCCCATCTGCTCCAGGCATGATGTTGTAGGTACAAGGGACTGCTGTGAAACACCATCTATGTCACAAAATTACAAGCAGGAATGTCCTTGTGCTTCATGTTCACCAAGTCCTCTAATGACTGACATTTCCTGAACCAGGCAGCATGGAGGCACTTGATACTATGTCTAAATCACAAATGGGCACTTATTTTTCTATATTTTGTCATTCCCCATACTCTCACTGAGAAGTATTATCAAAACAGAAATAAGAGACTTGCGTAATCACTACTCGGTTATTTCCAAATAAGCACATAACAATTGTGCAAATCACTACCATACATTGGTTTTTATAATTTCTTTCCTAGAGAATTTCCCCATATCCACTAATATGGCTTTCTAATTGCTACCAGAAACAGTGCTTCCACTGTCCACCTCCTCAGTTCTTCTCCATATTTCTCACCACGTGAGAAAATGTCTCCCAGACCCAAACCCCACAAGCTATTTCCTTGTAAATCTTCCCCAATTTCATAATGAGAGCAATACAGTGTGAGCATAGGAAAGGGAGCTAGAAACTGAGAGCAGGCAAACTGACAAGCTTAAATCTTCATCCAAAACTAAAAAAGGGCTTTGTGTTTGGGTTCTATTTTTCAAAAAGGTCCCCTTCAGCTTTTAATTTCCATTTGATTTCCAGTATTTTCTGGTGGTGGAAAAATACCTAAGAACAGAGCCAAAATAAAGCAAGAGCTGGTCCTGTTGGCATGCTCAGAACTTTTGGAAACAGAAGTCCCAAGAATTTGGGTTTGCAGTCATCTTAGGTGGTTGGAGAACTTATTCATATTCTGTAGGTGTTTTTTCCAAACTGAACTTTCAATGTTTTTGACATGCAAGCTTTACCAAAATAGGTACCTTCATGTTTAACTGGAACATAACTCACATGCAGCTTTTGTCATCATTATTGTGGTACTCACACCGCTTTTGCCTTTAGAGACACACAGTCCTCCTGCAGCTCCATAACAGAGATTAATGTAAGGGTAAAATTAAATGCCCAGTTCTACCAAATTAACAAACATTCCATACAATAAACTGTTGGCCTTCAATCCTACAAACTTTTACACACCTGAGAAAAACAGTTGCCTCAAACTATATGGAAGAAATGAGGTACTTAAAAGCTTCCTCCTGCATGTTTTCAGAACCAGGTTGTTAGCCACACACTGCCTAACACATGCTCTTTGTAGTTTTTATAGGCAAGGAGATAGCCAACTGTCACTATTTTTGCAGTGACAGAATATCACTCATACTACTTCATTTACAGTAATATGTCTTTTCATGATCTGCGCTCCTCAGGGAGGCTTGTTTTGAATCTCTCATTAGTTTTAAACTAAAGCTCATGTGTTTTAAATAAAAGAACATCTTCGACTGCCCTGCCTGCCCCTCCTCAGCACATCTCTGCTCACGGTGGGGCACAAAGGAGCCAAACACCTTCCCTCCTGCCTGCAGCTGAGCCTGATGTGCCAGTGCAAACTTGTGCCTCCTGGGGTGTGTATGGTGACAGACAGGTGCCATCACACATCCATCCCAGCGCTTAGCCACTGCTGAGAGCAGGATGTGGAGACAGCCAGACCTTTAGCCAGACACAGAGTGACCACTTTTACCTACATTTTGTGCTCCCACACCTCAGCCGGGTGAAGAAGAGCTCGCAGATGAGTGCAGGGCTTGGCGACAGTGATGTCTTAAATCACTGCAATTAAGTCTGCCCCAGCCAATCCGTCACAGCACTCACCTCCCTGTTTGACAGAATATCACTGTTGTGGAGAGTAAAACAAAAGCAAGCGACACAATTCAAGCAATTAGAGCTAAAGTTTTCAAATCTGCATGAATCTCAGAGCAACATCTATTAAGGATTATTAGTGCCACAGTGAGGAATTAAAAACATTACTGCTAGGATTTCTCAGTCGCGGCTGTCCTACTCCCTCCTAGCCATTGCCCTGTCCTAACATTTTAGTTTTGCAATTATAAAGCCTTGCCTCATTAACCACATCCCACCTATCAAATCATTTTACCTTCCTAGTACAGTATTTCATCATTCTAATTCTATTGTCTATTGCTTACCACCTTTTATCAGATTTGATGGTTTTTATCCTAGTTCCCTGCCTTTCATTTCCATTATGTCACACTGTTTATGCACTGTGCATGTATTTGCATTGTCCTCTGTAGACTATCTTGCATACACAGAATATTTAAATGAGAAAAAATTCAAGGACAAGTAGAGTTTGCATAAAGTTACTCTACAGATTCAGTCATTTTTGCTGAGCTAACTGAACAGTTTTTAATAGTTTACAGCACCGATACAATTCCCATACAAAACACAAAGGAAGACTTGTTCCTTGCCCTGGAAAATTTTCTTTTAAATTATTAATCACCGATGTTGTTAGGATATACTAAGGATGTATTATAATTACATATAGTAAAAAAATTGCACTTAAATCAAGTGGTTTCTTAGGAGCCTTTTACCCAGTTGTGCCACTCATTTCGTTCTTCAGTTTTTCTTTTATAATTTTTTTGATGATTAGCAAGAGAATGGTTCTTTCTGGAAACATCTAAAATGTTTCCATACCACAATGAAATTGCCTGTTATTATTATCTAAACTAAGTTATTGATGTGTGGTACAGACCACCTGATCATAAAGAAGTAGTAGATGAAGCTGCCTTCAGGCTACTGGAAGTCTCAAACTCACAGATCCTTGTCCTCCTGGGGGACTTGAACCACACCAACATCTACTGGAAGGAGTGTACAGCACAAAACAAGCAATCCAGAAGGTTTCTGGAATGCATCAATAATAACTTCCTCACACAGAAGAGAGGCTTTGCTGGACCCTGTGTATCAGCACATGCTGGAGATAAATTGGCAGGAAAGCAGCTTTGCAGAGAAGGACCTTGGAGTCCTGGTGGACAATAAGCTGAACATGAGCTAGCAAAGTGCCCTTACAGCAAAGAAGGCCAATGTCTTCTGGGCTGCATGAAGAGCATCACCAACTGCTTGAAGGAGGTAATCCTTCCCCTCTACTTAGCACTGGTGAGACACATCTGGAGTGCTGGGTCCAGTTCTGGGCTTTCCAGTACAAGAGAAACATGGACATATTGGAGCAAGTCCAGCGAAGGGTGACAAAGGTGATTAACCAACTGGAGCACCTGTCATACAAAGAGAGGCTGAGAGAGCTGAGACTGTTTAGCCTGGAGAAGAGAAGACTCAGGCGGATCTTATGAATGAGGTGTATAAATACCTGATGGGAAGGACTAAAGAAAACGGAGCCAGTCTCTTCTCAGTGGTGTCCAGTAAAAGGACATGAGGAAATGGGCACACACTGAAATTCAAGGACGTCTATTTAAAAATAAGAGAAAAACTTCTTAATTGTAAGAGTGATTGAACACTGGAACAGATTACCCATAGAGGTTGCAGAGTCACCGTCCTTGGAGATATTCAAAACCTAACTGGACACAGCTCTCACATGCTCTAGGTGACCCTGCCCTGAGAAGCAATTTTGGACTACGCAATCTCCAGAGGTGCCTTCCAAACTCAGCCTTTCTCTGTTTCTGTGAATTATCTTTATTTGAATGCTCAATGAGTAGGATCCAACCACCCAGCCGTAGGCACTCAATTTGCACTTCCTTCAGTGCTCCAGATGTAAAGGTCAAAGTTCTTTCCCTGATCAATGGAAAGAGGCTAATGTCTCCAGTGGCAAATTTTATCTGACTAAGCATGAGGGGCATCTAAGTTAAAGCACAAGGTTGTTAGCCGAATTACATGGACTGGAATTCATCCATTGATTTTCTGCTGACCAAAGGCTACAACTCTAAATAAGCTACTGAACAAGGGAATTTGACTAAAGTTCAAGTGTTGTGTTTATCAGAGAGTTATTATTCAAATAACTTGAGTTAGTACAAAGGTCTCATCCATGGCTGAGTATTGTATCTTACTGCCATTCAGTTGATGCACTGTAATGTCTTACCCTTAAGTAAATTGTGCATGTGTCTGAGTCAGTTCTGAGTATGGGGTTACATGGTGTGGATAAGCCCTTTTAATATTTGCTGTGATCAAAAAGGAAGTCCAGGTCCCCATGCAAACACACATTCCTGCCTATGACATCTTTCCCGCCCCCACCATGTTATCTCTACAGTACATCTGAACAAGCAGTAACCAACTAACTTACACAGAAGAAAAAAATGCCTTTTTTTTTTTTTCACTAGATTGATTTTCTGGTGGTTGAACAAGCTTGCATTGGCTTGGAAGACGATCAGAGGAAGCACAAAGCCAGCTCAGCAGAGAGGTCAGGATTGTAAGGTGAGGAGCTGTAGGTAATAGGGAGGAAAATGGGACAGAGAGTGAGGGGGTCGCATTGCCCTGGAGGCATCACTGAACCTCCAGACTAGCTCAAGCCCTGTCACATAGCTTTACCCTTAGCAACCAGCAATCATAATTCATAGTGCTTCCAGGCATAAACAGGTGACAAAAATAAGATTCTCAGGCACAGATGAAGGAGAATATGGCATGGGAAAAATGAAACCACAATGTGAGTTTTCTTCTTTAAGCACTAAGACAGTGCAGCACAATGTACACAGGTATCCACATCCACGGAGATGCAGGAAAGCAGATGATCAAGGCTAACATCGCTAACAGACCAGGGCAGGGCCCCATGTCACATTGACAGGAGAAAAAGGATGAGCAGGACCAAACAGAAGAGGACTTTTTTGATCTACACAAATGGGTTGGCTTGATATACCACAAGAGAAAAAGCCAAAGCTGGGGAAGAAGTTACTCTAATAGCTGGTGCTTCATTTCAGGCTTACAGTCATTTCCACCAATATTGTTAAGCTTTAGACAAAGTCCCGCATAGTCAAAACAAGAGAACAGAATGCTGCACCAGGAAATATGTAGCTCTGGTCTATATCTCCCAGGCCCTCCTGCAACAAAAGATTGTCCTTCTCAGTGGTATCACTGGTATGGCAAAAAAACATAAATTTGTTGAAACTAAAACTATGAAATGCTAAATAAACAAATAAATAAGTCCAGAAATATACCATGTCTGTTCATTTAATTCTACACATAAACTTTTTTAATCCCAAACCTGAGAGCTGAATCACTCAGGCTAAAGAGATAGAAATGCAAAATCTAATATGTCATTTTTGTTTCACTGCCTTGCATAAACAGAACAGCATATTTTTCAGTGTTTTGTCTATTCTCATTTAAAACACGGCCTGGGAAGAAGCTGACAGCTCTCTCCATTTTTCTCTTGATATTCAGCTGTTGTTATAAACATAAATTGATCTTTGAACACTTATTTGCTCACTGTGATGAAACAGTTGTTACTGTTGAATTTTATTAAAAAATAGCAACTTGTCATTAAATTTTTCACTCTTCTAGGGAAATCATTGTCTTCTGATTATGTGTTAGGTAAAAACTTTGGAAAACCGGAGCTTTAAGAGTTATTTAAAATGAAGTTTTCATTTGTAACAATGAAACAGCTTTCCCATTCAGCAAGGATGTTGCAGAATAACTAACAACATCTTGATGAGATACGTTTTCTTGAATTTCTATATGCAAAAAAGCAGTGGGTAGAGAAGTAGTTTCCTAGCCTGTATGTCTGTTTTGTTTAACTATTTGAGTGTGCCTGGCATGGCTTTGTCTCATACCAGCCAGTAGTCTCCTAGGAAATATATAGGCATGTTTTGAAGGATGGTACATGCTTGGGACTATTCCACATAGATAATTTGAGCAAAACAAACTTGTTTTGGGGCAGAAGTGAGTTTAGGTGTGGCAAGAAGAACCACAATGTGAGGGACAGAGAATAGGCCTTGTCCTGTTGCATTAAACACTTTACAAGTAGCCATGGTGTCCCTGGAAAGTATTTTGAAAAGCTACCAGCCTGCTTAGTGATAGTTGTTTGAAACCTACATAAAACAAGTAACTTCGCTGTAGTGGCCCTTGCAGATCAGCCGGTGTCTGTGCCCTGTGGCAGATAGTGGATACATATAACATAAAGACTACCTCCAGCTAAAAATTATGGGGGTGTTGTTCTTGATCTTCCTGTTGTTGTAACTTATTTGTTTTAAACATTTAATCTAGCATCTGCTGGGGAGAGGGGGTTCCACCCCTGAATTTATGATTCACTTTCCTGAATTTATGATTAGCAAACAAGAAAACAATCAAGGCAAAGACAGATAAGACAACTCCAAGTAAGGAAACACCAGATAGCTGTAACTATATTTGTTTGCTTGATGAGGTTGCAAATAGGTATTTTTCTTTCACCCAGTAATTCTGTGAGTGAATCAATAAAAATAAATAAATGATGGTATGGTAGATAGGCATTATCGGCAGCACAAGCACAGGGGGGGTGAAATGAACTTATTTAGATAGATCACATCATACAAGTGCTAGCAAAATTTTTAATACCTCTCCTGCCTCTTTAACTGTTAGAAATTATGTGCTGCTAGACAGCAGAATCTCAGGATTTTAAAAACAAGTTAATGGTTTTTAGGATTCTTTGGCAATGTATGTTTCAGTTTGCTGTATTCATAAACATAGGTACTCTCATTACAGCCTCAGAGAACCACTGAGACCCATGAGTTCAATGCAGTTCTCACCAGGGTAGCAGGTTTCTTAGAGCCTTTCATTGAAATCTCACCTTGCACTAGGAAAAATTCTCTAGGATTCACATTTGTGAAGAGCATAGAAACGCCACGCCATGCTCCTTTCCAAAGAAAAGAAGGCAAAAAGAAAGAACTTCACAGCTGCAACAATACTTATGAACAAGTAGTTCATAAAGCAATCAGTGGAAGGACTCATAATTTAGGGAATAGGTTTATTCATAATGAAGCTACAAAGAATTAGTTTTGATGTCTATACAGTAACACGAGAAATGTAGTGAATAAGCAGGAAAAGGAAGTCTTAAAATGATTACACTTCTGATTTAATTGCTTCAAAAGGCCTAGTGAACTAGTTCACTTGGCTAGAACATAAGGATGGACAAGTGATTGAGAGCAGCCCTGCCAAGAAGGATTTGGAGATGCTGGTGGATGAAAAACTGGACGTAAGCAGCAATGTGTGCTCACAGCCCAAAAAGCCAACCTTATCCTGGGCTGCATTAAAAGAAATGTGGCCAGCAGACTGAGGAAGGTGATTCTGCCCATCTACACTGCTCTGGTGAGACCCCACCTGGAGTACTGCAACCAGCTCTGGAGCCCTCAAGCACAGGAAAGACACGGGCCGGTTGGAGCAAGTCCAGCAGAGGGCCACAAAAATGATCAGAGGGATGGAACACCTCTCCTATGAGGACAGACTGAGAGACTTGGGGTTGTTCAGGCTGAAGAAGACAAGACTCCAGGGAGACCTTATTGTAGCCTTTCTGTAATTAAAGGAAGCTTATAAGAAAGATCGGGACAGATTTTTTTAGTAGATCCTGTAGCAATAGGACAAAGGGGTAATGTTTTTAAACTAAAAGAGGGAAGATTTAAACTAGATATAAGGAAGACATTTTTTACAATGAGTGTGGTAAGGCACTGGAACAGGTTGCTCAGAGAAGTGGTAGATGCCCCATCCGTGGAAACATTCAAGGTCAGGTTGTGCAGGGCTCTGAGCAACCTGATCTAGTTGAAGATGTCCCTGCTTATTGCAGGGCAGTTGGACTAGATGACCTTTAAAGATATCTTTCAACACAAACCGTTCTATGATTCTAAGTACACCTTCTACAGAAGTGCACAGGGAAAAAGACCAGTAAGTATTGCCTTGCATTTTAAAGGCAAGTTGGGTGACGGTATAGACAAAATAATAGATAAGTAGAACTGTCTAGCTAATTAAGGACAACAGACTTGAAAAAGGCAAATTGTAAGAAATTCTGAGAACTGACAGCTAAGATCCAATGAATCTAATGTTCCTTAAAAAAAAGGAAACTATCTCAATGCAGAAAACAATAAATGAAACAAGCGGCGTATGTGGGTAAATGATCAGTCCTTCAGTGATCTTAAAATCAAATCACATAGAAACTGTAAATTAGGCAGAACTAATACAGAGGAGTTTGAAAGAGCATACACAGACAAAAGGGGAAAAGTGAAAGGCTGAGGTCCGAAATGAGGTATCACAAGCAAGAGAAAACAAGCATATTGAAATAGAAACCCAGGGAAAGTCTCCTGCCCTGTGGTAAGTAGGCACTTATGGTCCAATGTTGCCAAGAAAGAAAAAAATGCCACTCTCACATCAGGCAGTTTGTATAACTAGCACCAGCGAGAAAGGAGTAAGAACTCAGATGCAGCGGGAGAAGAACAGACTAGAAAATACTTTGATAAATTAGCTGTTTTCACATCAGTTGGGCCTAATGAATTTCGCTCTCATGTGTGAAAAAGAAGTATTTGAACAACCTCAGAAGCATTAGCAGTTGTCACTGAGAGCTCATGGAGGACGGAGAGATATTCCAGGAAATAAGGCAAATGCAATGCTGACATTCTTCTTTCTTAGAAAAAAAACTGAAAGAAATAATCGGTGTGTAAGCCTCTAGAAAATAATAATGACATAAATAGCAGTCAAGAACAAATCAAGGCAAGATAATCTTCTCTCTTCCTGTGTCACAGTAATGGTTCTCACAGACAGGGGAGAAGCACTACCTTAGAAATACTTTGATTTCAGTACAACTTTTGACACTGCATCATATGAGTCTTATAAGCAAACGCGGATTAGAAGGTGCACTACCACACCGAAGAGGTGCATCTAATGGATTCCCTAATGGTGTGCTCTGGGTCTTATGCTTGCACAACTTAATGCTTGCACTGATGGTTTAGATGAAGGAATACATACTAGATGTGCCTCAGGAAGGGTTGCAAACACATCAGAGGACAGGATTAGAATTCTAAAGCCTCTTAACAAATAAGAAGAACGGTCAGGAAGAAAAAAGATGCACTGCAGTCAGGACAAATATATAAAAGTCTGTGCTTAAGTAGGAATAATCCACTACATAAATACAGAGTGTACAATAACCACTTCAGCATTCACCATGGAGAAAAGGATTTGGCATTATGAATTACCATCTGAACTTGAGTCAACAATGTCACAAAGTCACAAAAAAAGGCAAATAGTCTATATAAACTGAAGGTACATAAGATCTATAAGCAGGAGTATCAGCTATTAGTACAGGCAAATGCTTCTGTTAAGCCATGGTAGTAGAAGACAGGGGAGGACCTTGTCATATCTTCCCATTGGAGGCTTTAAGCGTAAGTTAGACAAGCACCTGTTAGGAACTGTACAGCTATGGCTGATCCTGCCTTTGGACAGGCAAATGGACTTCTTGGATTTTCAAGATCCTCTCAGCCTTACAGCTTACCAGTTCTGTCATCAGTGAAACTCTCCAGAAGAGCTTAACGTTACAGCAGCAGCACTGCCTTCACCAATACTTTCCCAGCACTAGGAGGGCAGTGGTGAGCGCTGAGTGCCGTCCTCTAAATGGCACACGCAGTGAAATGATCCTTTCTCTCCTCTCTCTGCAGGCTCTGGTTTTAGAAGAGAATTCCACTTGAGTACTGAACCTGTGGTGTGTGCTTTGACACTTTTAAATGGAGTGACAGACATATATATCCCGAGATCCTAAAAAAGACAATTTCCTTGCAATTTTGTCTCAGGATTTGGGAGTGAGGAAGGAGAAAGCAGAGCAGGATGGCACCCATTCAGAGACACCAATGAAATACCTGTACAGATGAGGTGGTTAAAGCAAGCAGAGTCAAATCAGGACTTGTAGCCCGTGTGGATAAACTTGGCTTCCATCCCTCAAAGAAATGACAAAATAAATTTGAAATTGACTTCCTCAGTAGTGGCAGAATGAGTTGGGTGGATAAGAGATTTAAAAGACTCTGGACCAAAGAGGTCATGAGGGTTGTGAGAAGGCCCAGGGTACTGCAAGTGAAGGCTTTTCTCTTTCTCTCTCTGCCTCCCTTACTTCCCACGCCAGTAGACGCCCCTATTCCTTCCCCAGGAGGGATTGAACCTCAGCGTCACCTAAATTTCATCCACCCTCCAAAATCCAGTCATGTCCAAATGACTCTTTATCTTCCTCCTCCCCCAGGAGCTTCCCTCCCGTTCCCACTATCCAGCCCTTCTACCTTCACTCGCAGCTTTTCAGGTGGGTCCCCCTTGCACCTTCCTGGGGATGCTGGGCAGGGGCTGGCAC
Organism: Charadrius vociferus; assembly: GCF_000708025.1. Lineage (NCBI taxonomy): Eukaryota > Metazoa > Chordata > Aves > Charadriiformes > Charadriidae > Charadrius > Charadrius vociferus. The sequence continues at coordinate 2,231,851 of NW_009646500.1, forward strand.
GGCCCCTGTTGGAAGCAGGGGGCAGGGAAGGGAGCAGGGCACCAGGACAATCTGTGCTGCCTGCAGGCACCTCTCCCTTGCGCCATCCCAGCTGCAGCATCAACTGCAGCAGCATAGGTCTTTTTAGGCAAGGAAAGAAATGAGGAAAGATGTTGCTACCTTCAGCACTCTGCTCCTGCAGGCGGCTGCCTACACTGAATTTATAGAAAGCCCATCCTGGCTTGTCCGTGGGGTGATGTACAGCAGTACCTGCTGCCTAAATAATCTGCATTGTAACAGCTTTCCCTTTGTTCTTGGAGAGCAGCTTATCCCTCTCATCCCCAGACCTCTTGGTTTGGGTTGGTTTGGTTTTTTTACCATAAAAGAGTTTCAATCCATAGCAAAGCCTGTATAACGGACCTCCTGATGCTGTAGACATCTTCACCATACAAAGCAAAACAAACAGAAAGAATTTGAACAAAATCATCAAGAAGAATATGATGGTTCTTTGAAATTATTACTGAAGAATATCCCAAGGAAAATAGATTAAAACTTGCCAAATTCCTATTTAATGAAATTACATAAATGGTACCTGAAGCAACAGGTAATGGAACAGAGCTGTTACAGCTAAAATAAACAGCTTACATGCATTTTATGTATAGAAATTAGAATTCTTTCCATCGTTGCATTCTTGAGTTTTACACACTAATTTAGCTACAATGCAGCAGAATTCACGTTGCAGTAATAGAATATTGATTGTACAATGTTCAGAGACAAAGAACTCATGTTGCTGAACTTTATACACATGCATGTTGTTGCAGCAAGAAATCCGCATCAATATTCCTTGCCAAATATATCCAACCACCACTGTGCCTGCTGGTGATTTAATTACAAAATATAGAATTCTTGGTGGGACACAGTCAATTCCGCATTAAACTAAAATGTCAGTAATGGAAATGACCTTGAGAAAAGGAAAAGATTAAATGTTCAAACCCAGGAAAGTGTGATGTTCATTTAGTTCTACTTCTTTGGTAGTTTATTAATATATAGGAATATACTTCAGAGTTGCCAGGAACTTCTGTAAAGATGAGTAATATTCCTGTAGTGCAGATTTCACAGCCTAATTCAAAATAGCTTACATTTTTGCAGGTCTTTATTGGTTTGAAGCCCACTGTTAAATGAGCGATAATGAACCAGTGGTTACTATGCATGTGTTATTCCTCAGAACAGCATCCTGATATGCTTCTTCAAAACAAATCAATCATAATACTGGAGTAATTTGAGAGTAATGCAGGCTGCTTGCCTCACACTCTTTGTTCCTACCTCTCCTACAGGCCACACATCTCAACCCACAGCTGGGGGACAGCTCGGCCTCCACCACTGCTCAGTTCCTTGCCTCTGTTTCACTGCTGAATCTAATAATTCTCAAAAAAATCCTCTCTTCACTCCTTTGTGGGATTTCCTGACAGTGCCATGAATATAATGCCAATATTACATGTATTTTAAGGCAATTCCTATGTAATGGTAGTTATATAAAAATGTATGCATAGTCAAGTTTTTCATTGAGGTTTTGTTTCTTTGTTGGCGGTGGAGAGAGGATTAGGCATTCAATCAGCTAGAACTGACAACTCCTAGACTAAATACTGGACTGATGGTCTGATCCCCTAAGGCAATTTCCATATTTCGGTTTTCTCATTTGGAAGAGAATAACATTATTCTATTTTGTTCACTGAGCAATATCCTACCAATGATGTACTATGAACGTAAATACCCATTGAGCATACTCTGGGGTTGTAAGTTCCTTTAAAAAGTCTTTATACTGTTAAAATCACCGGAAATAACTTCAAGACACTCAGAATACTTGCAGTAATTTTTTTTAATTGTGCAATGCACAGAATTTTACAAGCAAGCAACTTGGATATACCCACGGTTTTGACTCCAGATGTATTTCAGTATGCCATGGAATAAAGTCTACTGGCAAAATAATAGTACAGAAACAACGTGAGATCCTGCCCCCATCCATTTGCTTCTCCTCTCTTGTTATGCTTTTAATGCCCTTTCATCCTGCAGAGACAAACATTGAATTCTAAGTCATGTGTGCTGCTCCCCACCAATTACCATTTCCCACTACAACATACAGCGGGGGAGCAAAAAATATTATAACCTATGTATTTGTAGTCTCCCCTGTGTTCCCATTAACTTTTAACTACAAAATTTGACTTATGATTAATTTTAATCCTCTAGAGGTGGAGAGCTCAGTACCATTAGCTGCTCAACTTCAACTTTTCACCAATAAAAAATATTTCCTTTAAAATGTTTATAATTATTTAGAAGCTAAGCATGTCTTAATCTTACCTAAGAGGAAAAACATAATATCTGTCTTTTTGATTGGTATTCATTATGGTCTACTATGTAATTACCTTAAAAATGTTTACAGAAGATACTGCTTGCAACCAGCTTTGTATCCCTTTCTATTGTCCCTTCAAGGCATTAGTTTCATATACTATAAAGCATGAGAAAGATGCCTTTATTACCACAATTCATTAGAATGTGCTAAACAGTGCCAAATGAAGAAGCATTTTTTTCATAGACAATTATTGTTATTACCTGGTGCAATTTACATTTTGCTGAATAGAAAAAAAGAAAGTTATCTTTTAAAATTAAGCTTTTGTGAAAAATAAGTTTGATTCTAAATCACTGTGCAGAAAAAGCCTGAAGGCTCTTTAAATTTGCTACTTTGTATTTGAAATTCATTAACCTGCACCAGGACCAGCTTAACTAATCTTGAATATTTTTGCAAAAATGCACCAGCCTTATCTACCATCTAAGACACCTGCATACAAAAATAAAAGAAATTCTGCTGGAGGAGCTAATTTCCCCAAAATAATCTTCCCTCAGTGAGAAATATTTAATGAGTGGAAAAAGGACACTATTTAATAGTTTTCATTTTGCATCCCATACTTTAATATCTGTCAGGATTCAAAAGACAAATGGACAAACTCCCTCCTAAATTGTTGTTGAGCTGCTTCTGAGTTAAGAAAAAGCTGTAGAAGGGTCTGTCTGGAGTAGTCCCCTTTGGATTTTGGCTAGCGAAAGAGGAAGTCTTGCTGCAACACAGAGAGGTAAAGAGGCTTCACACAGGATAGTGTTCTGAAACCCACTGAGCCAGATTTCCCACCACTAGCCTGAGTGAGGGGATACCTTCTTTCACTGGTCCAAACCCTTGTACATGAGGAAAATTACTTCTGGTAAACAGCAGGCTATCTCCTTTTGTATCTCCCTGGGGGGAGTACAGAAGGAAGAAGTTGTAGGACAAGAGATTTAGGCCCAATTACCCAAGATGGCCAACTTTCTGAGCCATTTCCCCCACGTGCACACAGTCCACCGAGCCCAGCATTTGTTGCCAGGACTGTTCTCCAGCACAGAGAGGAGGTCTGTGTGAAAGACTCTGTTTGCACAGGCGGAGTTCAGGGGCTGAGGGATGAGCATCACAAGACTTCAGTACAAGGGAGAGAGCAAAGTCACCACTCTTGCATACTGCGTGTAAAATCAATAACATTTGTCCCAATAAGAATGACAAAAGCTGGAGAAGGCTCTGGGAAGGCTCTGAGTCAAGGAGTCCTGCAAAACCATAAAATAAATTATGAAAACAGCTTTCTGTGTCTCGGAAACAATGACTGCGGTACAGGTGATGGAAGAACCAGACAGATCAAATTTCAGAACTCTTTAGGTTCAGTGAACAACAGCAATTCACAAATAAAAATAGCACATACTCAAAGAGCTGAGATGCTGTGACATGATGTTTCTCGAGGACTTCCAAAGCAGAGACGTTATTCATACTGGGAAAAAATCAGTTGCTTTTAGCTACATCTTAAACAAAATACATGAAAATTATAAATCTGCAGTGTTAAATTTCAACAGTCAGCTATGATGGCATCATCACAACTGAATGTCCAATGAACTGTAGCAGCGACAATATTCTTCAGCATATGCTCCGTTGCAAGAGTCCTCTATGGAAAGTCTGAAATCAAAACCAATGGGGCATGGATACCATTGTGCTCAGACAGCCATGGCTCACCCCTACAGATGCTCTTCCTGCACTAAGGTATCTGAGAAGTTGCTTACATTTTCCAGTGTGGTTTCCCCCAGAGCCACATTCATCCTTCTTTTATTAGATGGACATCTGTATCATCTCCATAAGGTCAGAGAAAAGAGAAACTGACAGTAGAGGAAACCACAATTTATGTGATGGAAGACAGGAAAAGGAAGACCAAAGAAACATACATTAAGAGATGACTACGTCTGGTGAGGTATTACCCTCTTTCATTGACAAACAAAGCCTTCTGCAGTTAGTTCATGAATAGAACAAAGGAAGTAATTGAGGCAAACCTAACAGAAGAGCAGGCTGGATTTGGACCCAAAAGATTATGTGTCAATCACATTTCTGCTCTAAAAATAAATATGGGAGAGAATGTCCAATAGCAAAGACCACATGTCACAAATGTCAAAGATTTAAAAAAATATTTGGCAGCCTGTGCTGTGATTGACTCTGGGCCATCTTTAACTAAAATAGCATGCCAATAAAAACAATTACCATCATCAGGGGTTTATGTTAAGGCACAGTTTGTGTAGTCAAAGAAAATGCAGACTTGATCCTTTTTTAAAATGGTGTCAAAAAAGGGTGCGTATCTGTTTGTTTGGCGCTGACGCTAGCTGCGCCGTTAGAACAAGCATGTACACGGGGTAGACAGATATAACACTGTCACTGCTTATCTTGACTGCACATTAGAAGAATGAGATTTTAAATAAAGACATTGGTCTTCCGAGTAACAGAGGGGCTGATTTGCAAGCTGTGGCCAAAAAAGAGATAGGGTTAAAGCTTTAACAAAATTTAATTTGTCTTAAAGATTCCTGAGGGCATGTTTTCCCCTCTCCTCTTTCCTTGAGTGTACATTTTGCCAGGCCCCTAAGCGTTTAACCCGAATCAGCCTCCTCCCTCCTGGCAGCCCAGAAGAGGGTAGCTCCCTTGCTCCTTGAAGTCCCCTCACATGGAAGAGAGGCCCTAGTCCTTGCCCAGCTCTTCCGCTCCAGCATCCTCTCCCAAGATAAAGTGGTCCATTAAGGCAAACCCATATAACACAAGAAATCAGATTACATACTTTCCAAGTGACAGGATTTTTATTTTTTTTTCCCCAGAAGGGAAAAACATTACTAATTGGTAAGGCCAAACTACAGGCCCTCAATCCTACTTCCAGTTTAACATTCTGATGTGAAGCCTGGAAATCTACCCATGCACAAGAAGGCGTCAAAATGCCTTCAGAAGCACATAAATTAGAAAAATACCAGGCAAGTAAGAAATTAATTTTTAATGAATGTTATAGCTGGCCACAGGGTTCAACAGTACTCTATTTCTAAAGGTATCTAGAAGGAAAACAGCTGGGACAAAACGTTAAAAACGAAGGCAGAGTCTGTCAATGTCTGTGTATCATTGGGCAGACAAAGGGACATGTAGAAGGCTGATGGACAGTCATCTGTCAAACAGCACGCTGAGAGGAAACACAACTGTTTTAAGAACATATAACAGCAAAAGGATGCACAAGAGCGCACCAGCCTAGACAACGCAGGCAGAGCTCTGCCTGTGCTTAAAGCAATGTTTGGCCATGCAGGAAAGATTCAGAGCTGCCTATTGGCATTTAGGATAAATGAGGATTTAATTCATCACACTGCAGTAATTGATGCAATACACTGACTTGTAGTCAATTCTAAGAAGCTTCTGGGTGTAGTTTGTAATGAAACCACTGAAAAATGGAATTCAGGAGTAGTCAAAGGGAGAATACTTGAGCAGACAATCTACTCTTGTGTCTGAGGAGATTGGAGCAGACAAATTCCAGCTTCATGAGATGTAATAGAAATTCCATTAATTTTGAAAGCATCCAATTGTCTTACAGTTGCAAAGAGGTCCCTTAGGGATAGAAACAGGAATAGGACTCTGAACAAACAGCTCAAGATCATTTTTCCTTGTTTTTTTAATTTTAATCACCAACTCCTTTAGTCATGCAAAACTACCACTTGCAACTTAACATAATTCCTTACCAGAGGAAAGGAGTCCTCTCTCTTTAAATATTTACAAAACATAGCATTCTAAAACAATCAAGACTCATTTTTGAAGCAAATCTCTGCATAGTATTTGATATGTGCTAACATTAAACTAATGATATTGCAGTTCTTAATTATTTGGAACAATTTTAGAAAAAAATATTTTCTGTGAGATGCCATACTTCCCACTTTTGTGAGTGTTTTTCTATACGTCTGATAAACAAGGATGGTAAATAAAACACTGAACTGACATCATTACTGAACAATTCTTTTCCTGTGTTCTTGCGAATGTTGTAAATATATATATTTTCTTATGGATTTCAGTAGGTTTTGATCTCTTTTTATTAGCAACTTATCTGACTGGCACATTCATACAAAAAAGCGTTCTTTTCTGGTTTTACAGATTGTGTAAATTTAAAGATAATGTATTCTGTACCAGTTGCCCAATAAGATAAAACATATAATGACATTATACAGTAATTTGGGTATTTTACTGACTTTATATTCTGGCAGTATGTTTCATGCCTCATTTGGTAGAGAACTCATTAGACTAGCGCAAACCATGTTTTAATGCAATAGGTTGAGACTTCTTTCCCAACTAACTTGAGCCCCTGCCTATTTTCTGTACTTTCATGCTCGAGTTAGTAAATTGCAAACTTTTAACTCTTCAGTTTGCTCTGGTCTCCTTTACATACCATTTATTGGTAGCTTTATATTTTGAGAAAGAAGAAAGAGATGAAAAGCAAATTATCCCCTTGGGCTCAAGGAATAAATTTTGCCTTCATATAATCTGTATTCTTATGGGGCATTATACTTTATTGAGCTTTCAATTTGTGACAAGAGCATTCACTGAAACATTGAAATATCAATATGGAAGAGCACCGAAGAGCAAACAGCTGAGAAGTTTCAAACCCAAATAGTTTTAGCCATGACTTTGGATTTGATAGTTGAAATCAGTCAGATCTGCTAAGATCTACTGTATTCTAATATCAAATGTAAGTAGATTGTTAAAGTGCTTATAAAGTGTAAAAGAACATTACAACTGATTAATTATAGGTGGTGTATATGCATGCATATAGGTACGCATGTGCAGTGATAGGTTTCTGGGTTAACCAAGTGACTATCTGAGTAGTAGGAACTCAGGAGCAGGTCCTTCAGAAACGCTGTGTTGTAAGCGCCAAGACACCTGAGATATGAGCCTGCCATGGCCCTGGCTCCAATGTTCAGAGAACTTACTGAGTCTAGACCTTGAAAGCATACACAGTAACTGGCAGAACAGCACTTAAATCTTATTTAGGTCATCCAACAAGAGTGGAGTCAGCAATATACTATCTGTGATTACAAAATAAGAGGTGACAGGACTGTGGTTGCATCGTGCACATAATAAGAGGTGAAAGATGCCAATTCTAGTCTTGAAATGTAATTACTAGGGAACAAATTTTGAAATTTTTGGAAGAAGATAAATTTACAGTTTTGAGGACTTGGCTATGTTAGAGGACCTAGAACACACAGAATAAAAACCCCTCTAATATTACATTTTTTCCTAAAATTACATCCCTAGATAGGATCAGACGATCACAGAATCACAGAATATTTAGGATTATAAGGGACTTCTGGAGGTCATCTAGTCCAACCCCCTGCTAAAGCAGGGTTACCTAGAGCAGGCTGCCCAGATCTGTGTCCAGCTGGCTTTTCAATTATCTCAAAGGAAGGAGAATCTCTGAGCAACCTGAGCCAGTGCTCAGTCAATTACCATGGGATAACTCAGGCTGGGTGGGGTAGTTGTCCCACTGGCCCAGTGGGGAAAAGCCTTTTCCTCATATCCCATCTGAACGTCTCTTGCTTGTTTCAGCCAACACGCCTTGTCTGTCTAGCTCCCTCTTCTCAACCACCTCCCCATATGTACGGGGGGGCTGTTGTTAGTCCTCCCAGAGTTGTCTGTCCCCAGAGTCGAGCCAGGCCTAGTCCCTCAGCCTGTCCTCACAGGGCAACCCATTTCCAGGGGTTACTGACTATGCGTTTGTCCTCACTGAATTTCATAAAGTTCCCGTTAGCCTGTTCCTCCAGCCTGTCTTGGTCTCTGTGAATGACAGCCTTGCCGTCAAGCTCATCAACTGATCCTCCCATTTGCTGTCACCTGCAGACTTGATGAGAGTGCAGTCCAACATCTCTAGATCACTGATAAAGATATTACATGGGACGGGTCCCAGGACAGACCCCTGCAGTACCCCAGTTGTTACCAACCTCCAGGTTGAGTACAATCCATTAACTGCTGTCCCCCAGTTGTGCAAATTGTCCCGCCACTTCTCAGCTATTCTAACAACTTTGTAGGTTTGTGAGAGCACACAGTGCTCAAGATCCTTCTGCTTAATTCTCTGGCTGTGTGCATTTATGTGCATACAGCTAAGGGAGTGTCCCCCTACGTAAATTCTGGAGCAACCACTGAACCCCCCCAGCCATTGGCATCTCTTTTATCGCAACTTTTTGGCAAGAGTGGAGCAAGTAATCCACATCTCAATCCATCCCAGAGAAGTATTGAGAAAATTTTATGAGGCAAAGTGTATGTAATTGTCTCTACTGATTTTACTAGGATTTGATATGTCATCACTTCTGATGCAAGTCATACTTTTGCCTTGGGTCCACACGTGCACAGTACATATTACAGTCAGCTGTTAGTGAGATTATTGTAACCAAAAGGTGCTGTCACAATAGCGCAAGTAGAGAAACAAAATTATAGAAGTAATTTATAGGTCAATAAATATCACAGTTGAAGGAAAAGGAAAATGAGCTTGTAGTTATTCAGCCTACAAAACATTAGAGTTCAAACAGTAGTGTAGGCATACATAGAAGTGACAACCAGGAGATATTTTCACTTTGTGCCTCTGATACCACTTGCACTCTTTTTGTTAATAATTTCAGAACAAAAGCACACAGCTACATTAAAAAAAATATCTTAAAAATGCTCTGACAATTAAATACTTATTCCCTCAAAGAATACTGTCTCCTAGGACAAAATCATTCAGTTTTGGATCAGTTACAAATTTCTGAGACATACAGATGTCTAATGATTCAAAAATCTAGTGGTTCTACTAGGCATTGTCTTCCCACCTGAATCCCAGTGAATTCTTCTGATTCCTCTGGCTTTGAATTCTGATATTCTGGTTCTCCCACATCATGGCATATGGTTTGTTTGGGTCTACATCATTGATATGGGGATCTAAAAATAATTTCATGTTACATCTACAGGTAAACTTTATTATAAATAAAATATCAACCTTCAGGTACAAGTAGAAACAAAAAGCCTCAATAATGAATATAAATAATTTTTGTATATCACATAGCAAAGGACAATCTCTGCATAAGATTTGTTTGGTACTTGTTGGGATGACCTACATAATTTAACTTTGGCTTTTGCTTCTTTTAAGTAATGCAGGCGTCTCATACTCATGCTGATAAATTCTTTATATTACACCACCATGTCTTCCCTTTACATAATGCATCATGCATGGTTTGGTTTTTTTTGTTGTGTGTTTTATACACAGTCCCATGCACTTCTTTTCCCAAGGGAGATGGATTGAAGAAAATACGTGAACAGAAAAGAGAAAGTGTTGGCACAGCACAGCACTTACTCATGCAGGCACGCACAGCACATGTTCTCTTTAACTGAAGTTGTGCAACAGTTGAATAATTCTGGCCCAGCACATCTGGTTTAAAATATTGCAACCACTTAAAAAGTTATACATAAAGCAGGAGGGGAAGTGATGAAAACAATATTTACTCCAGAGTTCAAACACGACACATATTTTTTTTGAGAAATACGTATTCTGCCAACTTGATTCTCCTTAACTTACTCATTCAGATTCAAAATTTACAGGTGAAGGTCACATCTGTAACACCCTATCAGGATTTTTGAGTGAAAAGTCATTAAAGAGAAATTGTCTCCCCAGAATACAACAATGTGAAGAGCCAAGTTTGTTTCTTTTTCTCTTTGTCCCTCTTGTATACTCACTTTGTTTCCCCTATCGTGGATAATGTTTTTCAAGAGCCTTTAAGGTACTGTGACCAAGCTGCCAAGTATTCTGAAACTAATTAATCTGTGGTGCATTTGTGAGAAGCAACTGCATCTCATTATAGATATATATTGCTGTAGTGAAAGCGCAGCTTAATCTTTCTAATATCTAGTCTTACAGGGTTTATTACACAGCTTCTGGCATGCTAATTTTTCACTTTTTTGACTATTTCTCTAATGATTGATAAACATTCCTAAAAAGGTGCTCAGGTGAGCTCATTACTCAGTTTTAATCTACTTAAATTCTGATTATTAGTGTCCGTGAAGTGTGACAGACTAATGCACAGCTGTGATGCCTGGGTCAGAACCAGAGGACATGGCACTACCTGGTGTCCTGCCACGGTGCCCCACCGGCTTACTGAGTGCTTACCAGCTATGCTGAAACATCGCAGGTCAGCACACCAAAAATAATGTGAAAGGGAGAGATATGACTGTGGTAAAAAACATTACTTGACTGAGACAAATATTAAAACAGTACCACAAATTGCTCTGATTTAAGGTAAGACAACCAGCCATTTGTGATTATTGCACAGATCTGTTGTTAAAATCTGGTGTTACAGAACAATAAAACAGTACCGAGTTGTACTCCATTAATCTCACTGAAGATAAATTCTTCTTCTTCCTATATCATCTCTTCCCTGTGCTAGTATTTTTCCAGTGGTACACATTAGTAGCTAAAGAACAGAGTTCTTTGCAGATGAAGTGGAAATCTTAATTTAAAAAAATGGGAGTCTACAGTTATGTTCTGAAATCTCATTTTTTTAAAATATTGACCTTTCAATATTGGTGTGAAAACCCAAAGCTCTAATTCTTCAATGCAAGCACCGCCTGGATAACTGAGATTTTATATTTGTGTTCATCTTTTTGTAATTTAAACAGTTTTTATAAGTGACTCATGCTACCTATGGTACCAATTTCACAAAAAAATTACTGAAAAAAAGTCTCGGTAGGCTTGAATGTTTGGAAAGTGGCTGCTTTTCGCATAAATACCTACAGCTGTTTGCACGCATGACTATCAGTGTGTGAACAATATTTGTTTTGCATTTCTCATAATCTTGTTGTTTGGGTTTTGTTGGGTTTTTTTCCCCTCTACTTGCTTTGTTTCGGTTACTCTATTAGAGGCCGGATCCAATACCATATGATAGACATTTTTGCATATCATAAATATTCATTGCAAGAAATCGCAAACAACCGTTGTACCTAACAACTATGCAACCAATTTGGCTACTAATTATAACTAACAAATGCTTGCAGAGAAATGAATGCACAAACCATACACAGAAAAGAAGACCAGTCTTACCCATAACATATTAGCAAGGAGTACAATACCCCGCTCCAATCCCTACACAAATATTTGCCCCAAATATAGTTCCCCCAAGACAGTTCTTCTTTTTAGTTAAGTTATTTTTGGTTTGCTATCAGCAATGGCAGTATTCACAGTGCACAGCAGAAAATAGCTCATTTAGGAGAATGAATCACCAAACCATTTCACAGCCTGTCAATATAATATCAATACGTATAATTGCTATTGTTTATGTCATTAACAAACCATTCAAATAAAGCTGCTTAACAAAGATACGTTATCAGGTGTGCTACGTTGCCATGACACATTCATTGTGGATTCCAGGAGAGATGCAGACTTCAGAGGGAAATCTCTCCTTACTCACTTATCAAGCAGAGCTGTTGAAACCTTGACACTTCCAATTTGCAGAGATCTATGCAAACCTTTCCCTTGGCATGGATTCAAGCCTCCTGAATTTCACTGTGAGCTTTAGGTTTGAATTAGTCCAAACCCCACAGTAACACTCAGCCAAAATTGTTAATTTCTGCCAAATTCGCAGAGCTTTGAATGGTTTCCATTTCTTGTTAAATCAGTGCTGTACAGCTGGCTTAGAAATTGGTTCAGGTTTGGCAGTAAACTCGCAAATTGAATCTGACTCAGTTCTGTACCCACACTAAATCATGCCTATTAAGTGTACACCCGCATGGGGAGCCGGGAGCAGAGCTCCCACTGCGGGGAAACTCTCAGAGGAGCAGCCCAGGGGCAGGTACGAAGAGCGCGCAGCCCCTTCGACAGCAGCAAGCGTCCCCTTCCACCTTGCTCTGTGCTGAAATGACTTAATGGGTACTACTAAGAGGCACTCATCAGGGCGAGCATATCCTGCTTTCTGCCATGGAGATTCCTCCTCCCCAGGCACCGTCACGTTTTCATTTCTTACATTTCATGTAGCTGTTCTGTCCTCATTATGATAGCAATCAATATAGCCCTATCATCTAGCACTGACTAAATTTCAAGGACAAAAACCTCCAGATACCATTTTTCATCTGGATTAGAGCTGCCTGAGGCAGATCTATAGCTGTGCCAACTACCTGGGGTTCAGGGCTCTGGCCAACAAAGGAGGACTATCTGCCTTGGGACAGCCATTGTGGTTCCCACTTACATCTCTCTGCTCCCCCCTCTCTTCCTCCAATGTAAGGGTGACAGAGATGTTCGTGTGGAGGCTGTGTACCACTTACCACAGTAAGCTGGTGCTCATTTCACATTGCCACAGTACAACAGGATACACGGTACGGGAGCCAAGCAAACAGCTGAGCCACCCAACAGGAGGGTTGAGAAGCTCTTAGAAGGAGTGGGCTGAGCAGACGGAGCCAGGAGCGACTTGTGGCTTTCCCCTGTTATAAATCTGCATAATTTCTGAAGATAGCAAGTTAAGTGTCTGGAACTTTAAATCACCTCTGCTCGATCTGTTTTCTTTTTCTTTTTTTTTTTTTCCACAAAATGTAAGATGAGATTTGCTAAAACTCCAACACAATTCTGAAAAATGATTTTCCCATTTTCCAATAATATTCCCCAATATAAACCAAAGTACAGGCAAATAACAAATTTAGCTCTCTGATCCCAAATAAAGCCTTTGTCTTGCTCTCAATGGGCTGTGATTGATGTATATGTTTCACCAACATGACGAAAAAAGACATATTAAAATCTTTGCTTGTCAAGATAAAAGTGGAGTCCTAAAACCATTTCAAAAGCACTCTAGCTATAATTTCTATTTACATTTTATCACAAAAAGAACATTGCAATAAATATATCTCCTATTCTACACAAAGTCATTTGTAAAATATTCCCTTATTTGACAACATTCACAACTTCTAAAAAACAAAGTATATTTAACTGTATCATAAAGTCAGCTGCTTTAGAAAATCCCAGCTGATGCTTAGATTAAATGTAGTGTCAGTGGCAACAAACTTGAACACAGTGTGCACTCAAGTCTAAGCTGCAAAATCATTTGACTTAAAACAGCAGCAAAGTAATACAAAAAGAAAATAAACATTAAAAAAACTTTAATCTTTGAGCTTCCTTTAGGGGATTGCCTGGGCAAAGCACATAGTCCCTGTTTCCAGAAGCACTTAGAGTAAAGAGTGCACCTGCTCATTGTTTCAGAGGGGTGCGATGCAGATGAACATCTGGTCTGAAAACAGAGGGTCTTCATTTATTTTTTATCATTTTTAATAAAAAGAAACCCCAAATTTTTTATTCGCAATGGATGTCTTTGCTAGCAAGCCCAGTGAGGAAACAGCCCTGGAACAGCACCCCAGGAGGGGTGCGCTTTGCCTCGCAGGGTGGATGCCCCACATGGGGCTGGTGGGGGCACCTGCAGGACCAGCCTCCTGTGGCCTCCATCCACATGGCGATAGGACCCTCCAAATGGGTCGCACTCAGAGAGTTGAATTAGATTTGCAAAATAATAAGACACCTGGTGTTTCCACCTCCTCATACAACATTGGTTGCTTTCCCCACCCTATTCTGATCTCTGTCTCCTTGACTCCTCCTCAGCTGCCTTTCTGCCTCAGGCAAATGTCAGAGAACAACTTTTACCACAGGAGACCTCAACCTGTGTATGGCTGCTAGATGCCACCTTAGTCAAAAGAGTATTCCTGATAATGCTAATAGCGATAAGGAGAAAAATAGATTTTGTAAGTGAAAAAGTAGACAGTGTTTGGGAAAAGGGTGGGGAGAAAAGAAAAGCCACTTGGCAGGGAGCCAATGGAAGATCATGGATCCCTTCACAGGAGGGACTATCCCCATCGCTTTGGCAGGAGAATGGGAACCAGTGATGACCACCTATTCCCATGCGCCTTTGCCTTATGCTTATCCTTCCCCCTTTCCCATTTCTGTCTTGCCAGTCCTCTTCCCTTCCTTCCCCTCACGCTCTGCCCTGGTACTTTGCAGTTCATCCTCCCTCTCCTATCTTTTGGGTTCTGTTTTTTCCTTCCCACTTTCTGTGTCTTGGGAACATAATATTCCTCACAGTGGAAAACCCTGTCTTCTCCATGCAGAAGATGGATGCAATTTCCTACCTGAGCTGCCCCTTTGCTCCCCCAAACCTGCCTCCACAGCTCCAGAGGGACCAACTCCCAGCACAGGAGTGTCCTGCTCCGGCAGAAGAGCTCCCTCCCCAAGAGGATCCCTGACAAGCCCTGGCAGCAGATTACTGGCTCGTTGAGGTGAGATGGGCTGCCTGGGAGATGTGCTCACAGCCCTCTGGAAGCATAGGCAGCAGCCCTCGAGGAGCCCCAGCTTCTCAGACTTGCAGATGTTAGAGCAAAACGCTAGTTTGTGTTGCTGTGAGGAAGGCTGATGGAAGTGCAGTGATGGGCCCTGAAACCAATGCACATTCCCAGTTAATAGAGATACACGATCTCCTTTGCTGTGTCTCTCCACTTGCATCCCCTCGGGGATGGTACCAAAGGGACTTCAGAGGGAGACCCTAGCAGGGCAGCATGGATCACGAAAGAACAAGCACTGAGGAGGAAAAGCGCGATGGTTTCTAAAGGGACCCTCTGTGCCTCAGCCTGCCTGCTTTTTGCTCCTTAATCAAATGCTTGTATTGAACGGATCCAAATCATCCTAACGGTAAAATAGTGCATTGAATATGTTCTTGGTATGCTAGGATGGTTTCCATTAATCCTTCACATAGTATTAAGATTTCAGCCAACAGTCATTCATTGTATTAACACATCCTGGATTTTCTAGTCATTACTTTATCTGCAACACGCCACCAAGCATTTTCCAGTTCTGTCCTAGGATCTGTTTACTGCTTTATGCTGAACTTAAACCTTTTTCACATTCATTTTATAAATTCGTATTCCTTTTATAGAATTATTATGCTAATTCCAAGTCAATTTATGATCATTTAAGGATGCAGTTGTGATAGTATAACAAAATGTTATTGTTTTCACTAAGTTGTAGCATTTACAATACAGCTATTTTTATGGGAGATTAAACACTTCCAAATTTTAGAAAGTTATTACATTTTTAACGACAAAATTAAATGATAGTGAGAAGGGAGAGAAATCGATACATTCAGACCACGAGTAGACAAAGTCTGAAATAATTGAGATGATCCTTTTGACAGAGAGAAACAGGGAACTCATTTTCTACAGTGTTGCACAAGCTTTACATCAGGATAAGCAATGCATGTCATCCAAAAGAGACATTTCTGGGTTTTCCTGTCATTAAACTGGAGACAAATCAATGAGAATCTGGCCCAAGAATTTTCATCAAGATTTGAGGACATAGTGTATAGCTTATGAAAAAAGGACGATTATTCTGTAATAGCGTGAAAGGCTGTTCATGCAAGAAGTTGTTCCAGAATAGCTTGGTTTACTATACACTCATGTTGGTCAGTGTGTACATGTTGACAGTCCCATATGAACAGCAAAAATAAAAAGAATCGGTGGAGAGAAAGAGGAAAAGAGGACAAGGGGAAGATAGATATGGATCTGTGAAACTGAGAGGCTTTGAAGCAAAAAGAGTAAATCTGACATTAAAAACGGTGAGCAAAATCATCTGATCGTGCAGGAGAGATTGTGACCATCTGTGCGTATGTGCAAAGGGATCTACCATTCTTTGTATGCTGCAGTATGGAAAATCATGGAAAAGGGGACACTATAATGTCCTCTAGCAATTTGTAGAAGAAATGAACGGGCATGTTGCTCTTTGCCCAGTCGCTAATACCAGTATGCTCCCAGCAGGCATGAGAAAGGGACCAGTTAAGCAAGAGCTGAGTTACAAGTTACAATGAAAAACCCAAACTCAACAGGAGCAGCAAGACCCTGCTACTCTCACAGGTGATGCCTTGCTTTGAGGAGGGGCAAGGGGGCAGCCCCTGAGCACTGACCGTGGCTGAGGCTGAGGACCCCCAGCACGTAGAGGCTGGGCCAGGCAGAGGGATGCCACGGGGCTTTCTGCCACCAGCCCTGAGGCTTCATCCCTCAAAGAGAGAAGAGCACGGAGGATATACTACCCCCAGAGCGCTCTTGGAGGTAGTCGAAGGGGATTTTCCTTCCTTCCAAAATGGGAAGTGAGGCCATCCTACAGAAATCAAAGGATTTGTTGATTTTTCGTATTTCAGCAAGAGATAGCGTGTTTTGCTTTCCCTCTGGCCTTGGGTGTATGAGCTATCCCAACTGAAATGTCCTTGCATCTCTTCCCTTTTTTTCCTGCTGTTTTTCTTACTCTGGGCACACAAAGGTAAATTAGTATGCAAGGTGGACGGCAGAGGGGAATGAGGCAGTCATAGCAGATTTATAAGAGGAGACTTTGGCATCTGGGATAATATGATGCAAACAAGAATTCTGAAGCACAGAAAGAAACTAGAGCCCTACCCTGCCCAAGAAGAGTACAAGATAACAATTCAAAGGGGAAAATGATTTTCCTCAACACCAACCAAAGGCAGGGATATGGACAAAAAGACCTTTACATCTTCTTACAGATGGTACTGTGAGTGTACAGTTGAGAATCATCAGCATTAAAGCGTGAGATATGAAGGTCACTTATCTAAACTTCCATCCAGCCCTAAGCAATGTAGATGTTAATATACACTCATTACTCTGAAAGCTCAGATGACTCATAAAATGGGAGCTAAAATCTTCCATTTCCCAGCATTATTGTAGCATTTTATTAGTTAAGACTATAATACAGAGCAAATTCTCCCCATCATGAATGTAACTTTTTTTCACGGTATTTAAGAAGCGAGGAGTTAGCAACAAAATCTCCATTTCATTACTGTTAATTTTTTTTATTAGCTGCCATGTTTTTAAGCTGCTCCATCATCCTCCCTCTCATTTCCCATCAGTTTATTAACAAAGAGCGATGGAACTACAGCTGCTTTCTGAAATATCACACCAGTTACTGGGAGCTTCTTAGTAACACCAAAGATCAAGCTTGGATTGTTTTGTCTCAGAGCTGAAGAGGCAGGACTTGTCTCCAGGTTGACACCTGAATGTAGGTATTTTACCCACCAAGTTCACATGTTGACATCTTCAGTATCTTACTCTGGAGATGAATCCCACTCTAAGCCTTCACAAGTGGGATTACATGGAATTTTGTTAATATTTCAACAGTATACATGACAAATTCCAGCAATTCTTATTTTTTTCTAGGAGAAGGCAATTGTACACAACTGCATATGACGGTACACATGTTGATTGTGCACAAGTATTATGCACCCTAGAGGGTAGCTGTTCTTTTCCCTGTAATGATAAAACTAATTGAGTTTGTACAAGTGTTTTTCTTATTTCCACCCATCAGAGCAAATGATAGTAGGACATAACTTTGCTATGGCATTATAACTTTTTCTCTCCAGTTGCCACACTCTGTCTGTGCTGTTTTATCCTTGTTGTGAATGTCTGTTGCCGTCTCTCTTGCAAAAAGCCGCTAGCACCACTAGAAGCAAGGTTGTAACAGGACGATTTATCACTGTCAGAGTTTTTTATTTTGTTCTATCTGAAATAACTGTTATTATTAAAACACTTTTCTGATCACAAGCTATTTACATGTTCACTATTTGATACGAAGGAAATCAGTGTTGGTTGATGAGAAGCTCAGCATCAGCTGGCACTTGCAGCCCAGAAAGCCAACCACGTCCTGGGCTGCCCCAAAAGAAGTGTGGCCAGCAAGACAAGGGAGTGCTGGTGATTCTGCCCCTCCACTCTTGTGAGGTCCCACCTGGAGTACTGCGTCCAGCTCTAGGGCCTCCAACATAATGTTGCAGTAAAATTGACATAAACTAGGAAAATAAAATGTAAAATGTAAGTGAAGCAACCGAGGAAATCTGCTGCTGCTCAAGTCCTCTGTACTGCCCCAACCCTATTTAATTATTTACCTGAGATTAAAATAAAGAAATAGTAACTAGACATGATTTATCTACAATTCAATTAAGGAACTAACCACCGGACAATGTAGCATTGTTGACAAGCAGGGTATTCTTGTCAAGAGAGTGATGAACTGTAGGCCTGGTCAGCAAACCGAGAAAACCACTTGGAACAGCCAAGATTACAGGAGTAGGTAAAAAGTAATTCCGGCAGGGGGAGATCGCGACCACTGACTCATTGACCACCTACCCAATTGATACCACCCGCTCAAAAGAGAACAATGGAAGACAAAGACAGAGTCTGCACACTAATTTACATGGGAAGTGAAGAAATCTTGACCAATCGTTAAAGAGAATAACAATGAATATGTATTAATTGTTTGAATATGTAATAATCAATGTATAAAAGTGGAGATTTTTGGAACTAAGGTGTGCTCCTATTTTGGGATGAGCACCCCATGTCTGTGCATTAATGGAATAAACTTGGAAATACCTCTGCTCTGTATGTTATTGGCTTGCACACCAGGTAAAGAACCCAGATTTGGGACAACAATAAGAACATGGACCTGTTGGAGCAGGTCCAGAGGAGGGCCATGAAGATGATCAGAGGGCGGGAGCACCTCTCACATGAAGACAGGCTGAGAGAGCTGGGGTTGTTCAGCCTGCCGGGGAGACATTATAGCAGCCTTCCAGTACCTAAAGGGGGCCTACAGGAAAGGTGGGGAGGGATTCTTTATCAGGGAGTGTAGTGATAGGACGAGGGGTAATGGTTTTAAACTGGAAAAGGGTAGATTTAGATTAGATATTAGGAAGAAAGTCATTACTGTGAGGGTGGTGAGGCACTGAAACAGGTTGCCCAGAGGAGCTGTGGAGGCATCCATCCCTGAAAGTGTTTAAGGCCAGGCTGGATGGGGCTTTGAGCAACCTGCTGTAGTGGGAGTTGTCCCTGACCATGTCAGGGGGGTTGGAACTAGGTGATCTTTAAGGTGCCTTCCAACCCAAACCATTCTATGATTCTATGATTTGTGGTTTTGCAAGAGAAAATTACTGGGTTCATGTAACTTTTTCACAACTTATTTTGTATTGTTAGGTGGAAACACAGCATTCTTTCTCCATACAGAGTAATTGCTACCTGTAAAAGGGAATATTTGCTGCTCTCACAGCAAAGGCCATGGTTTCCATTCTAATTTACCATTTCTGTGGGTTGTTTACCTCAGTGGCTAGTAACTCCTGTGGTCCATTTAATGTGACCCAACAAAATAGGTAACCTTCCCACTCAAGGTGCCCCTTGACT